>NW_010972931.1:188079-202261 GCF_000737465.1 Haliaeetus leucocephalus
TTTTAATTGAAACTGTATTGCTCACTCTCACAGGGGTGTTTTTACACCAGTAGGGAGGTACTTGTGTGAGTTCAGTGCATTTCTCACTAGAGAATCAAGTTAGATCAAGAAAATGTTTGCTTACGCTGTTATAGCTCTATGCTGATTGGATGTTATGCCAATGCTATGTTTTCTAATTCAGAAATATTCATTCATATTTTTATGATCTTGTTCCTACCACTGCTCTCGCTGCATGCTCTTTGTATTGGATTTAGTAATTGTGTGGCTGCAGAAGTCAGTTTCGCAAACTGATCCAGGTGAGAATGAACCACACCCCAACAATCAACAGCTATATTCTGTGTCAGCTCCCTGAAGCAATTCACCTACCTGTTACACAGCTGATGGGGCTGATGCAAATAAAGAAAAGGGAATATGCAGGCAACTTGGAGCCACTGACATGATTTTGACTGTAGCCTAAGAGTATGTGCAATACCAAATGACGTTTGCAAAGTGTGTTTCTAACAGTTTAAAACTAAGCTAAAATTGAGGTTGCCATTGGTTGCTCTGCTTTCTGTCCTGCTCTGCTTCTGTCTTACCCTTTTGTGCTCCTATCTTAATGCTCATCTTGAAGTGAGCCGGGGAGCTAAACCAGCTTTCATAAGGTTAGCCTTCAGCTGGTATAGCTCCCGTTACCAGCTCGTGGCAGGGTGACATGTGCCACTGCTTTGCAAGGTTGAGGGCAGGAGCATGTGAATGGAAGCATGAACAAGAGTGAAGCAGCTACAATTTTGACAATGTAAACTGTCCCAGACTACACCCTGTGAAAGGGGGTGCCTGAGCCACATCTGTCAGGTGGTGAGACATTCCTGGAACCAGACATTCTTTCATAGCTCTGGTCACTCATATACCACATGCATGACTATTTTGGATTAATGCATGGATAACTAAATATTCCTAGTTTGTTTTATACTGCCTGGTTTGAGTTTGCTTCCTTGTGCACACCCTGGGATTTCCCCTATACACACATAATCTAACAGCCAGTGGTCTACAGCTGGTAATTAGTACCATTTAGCAGCTGCTAAGCAGGATAATAGCCTGTTATCCTTGAAGGTCTCTAATACAAATTGTAATGACTTGCTTACAGGGCTTCTAAACCAGCTGGCATAAACTTGCTCTGCATGGTTTGAGAGTTAAAAGAGGGACTGAGTCTTGCTTGATATAGAATATAAGTCAGCAGTAATTTGATTTATGTCAATTAAGTAACCTTGGCATAGGATCAACATAAATGATGGGTGAAATGGGGGTATACAGTCTATTCAGCAGAAAATTTGTGTTGTATGCAAATTCTTTAACTTTTACTGTTACCCTAGGGAAAAGCATGGGATGGTAATGGTTTTCAAATTAAGCTACTGACCACAGGATGAGTTATTTTGCTGATGTGAGTTTTAGTATTAATTAATGACTGTAGGATTGGAAAGTTGCAAAGTCTGAAATAAATTTAACGTATTTAGTAAAATATTTTAAAGATCTGAAACTTTTATTCAATTTGATAAACATCTGAATGTACAATTGGGTGTGTCTGCAGTGGAAAAGTTACCCTAAAAATTACACTGGTAGTTTTAAGAGCTTTCAAATTTCTAAGGTGAACCCAGTGGGGTGTGAGCTTTTATAATAACCAACTGTAGCCTGCTGTTGATGTTCTTGGTGTTTTTAGTCACCTTTGTCAGGACATCCAGGAGAATCCGCACATGGGAGATGGATAAAATATGTATAGAGAATGCAGTAAGTCACCTGAATGCTAAGATACTAGGTTCCTTTTTTTTTCTTTTTTTTTTTCTTTTTAACCTTAAAAAACCCTCACATAAGCCAGTTGGAAGTGAAAGCTTTGGGAAAAGCCATATTTAAGGTCACTGTATGATCAACTACTTTCCCGTAAGGTTAACTGTAGAGTGTTCATCTTATGGTAAATTTTAAAAAGCTTTGTTTTTATTGTAATTTTATCTTACTAACAGAATTCAGAATTCATTCAGCTCATTGCTACCAGTTTTTGATGACACAGCTATTTTGGCCTGGGAAGTAGCTATGCTGGCAAAACCCCTGCTGTGCTATCAGCTATGATGATAGAAGCAGTATTTTTAGTTAAGCATGTTATTTTGTGAGGTGATTTGAATAATTTTAGCAGTAGCTCTGTAATATATAGAGGTCTTAGTTATGGTGAAGTAAAATCACAGCTTTATAAACAAGTAAGATGGACCTTAACACAGCAGTTTTCTCTCTGTTACCTGGCCCAATCTCTAGCTGGCTCTGGAAGCTAATTCAAAACAGAGGCAAAACGAGGGATGGCCACCATTGCCTAGTGACTCTGGGTGTGCCCCTTGCAGCAGTATCTTTGGGCCATAGAACTGAATGGCTACTTCCAATCTTTTCTAAATTACTGTGATTTACACCACTGTTTTTCCACATCACTCTAGATATGGTATAGTCAGTGCATGTATCTGCAAGTAAATGATGAAAACTAGGGTCCTCCTGTTTGAAAGAGTAACTGTAAAGCAGGAAGGAGTTGGATACTGTGAACTGAAAAAGAAAGAAAAGAAGACTTCAGGAATAAATGTCCTACAAAAAAGAAAAAAATCATATGTAGCAATTAGGTAATGTGACCCACTTAATTTGAAATCTTGTTCCTCTGAAATGATTTCAGTCTACGCTGCTTTTCCATGTGAATATCTGTGTTTTCAGAGTTTTAAAAACAGAGATGCTTTGCCTGCTATATCACAACTTAACTCAGGCGTGTTGCGTTTGCTGCCCATTGTCACTTTTGTGTAAGGAGATAAGTTAATTTGTTTCAGTGTGCTTGGGCACTGTAAGAGGCACATGCTGGCATTTTTTAGGCCATTAGATCTGTGGCCTTAATATTTTCCAGTGGAGGCACAGACTGCATTAAATTTCATGTATATAAAAATGAAATGGAAGAGGGGTAATTGCCTGAAGAAGTAGTTTTAAATTTAGCACTTACTAAATAATCATAGTCCCTAAACTCATAAATTATTCTGGCTATGTCTACACTGATAGAAATATCTGCCCCACTGAGGGAACTGTGATGCTCCTCATGGATCTCATTGGAGTTTGGCTTAGTGTCTGTGTGGCCCAGAGACATAACTGTTACTTTTTATGTGGTTTTCCAGTTCAGGGTACCTCAGATAATAGGAGGGCTGTGCCCTTGACCTCCAGAGCGACAGTGCATTGACAGGAAGCTGTCAAGGTTGCTGAATGCATGGGCATGGATGTGTAATAGTTGAGGGTGCAGGGCCTGGTGGGAAAGTAGCAGAGGACTGGGCAGAAAGGAAGGGACCTATCTTGTCACGTGCCTACCTGTGCTGCTTGAAGTTTGCTCCCACAGTGGAGTGATCAAGCCCCTCAGCTGCTTCCAAGCCTGAGATCTGACTGATTCTCCACAAAGAGAGCATGGGATAGAACTAACATGTGTTTTGATCTGGGCCTAACGTTAAAGCTGGGAGAGATGTTGTCTGGGGCTGTAGGACTACCTTGGTCAGCCTGTTTCATTGGTGGTTTGGTTTGTTTCTTTTAAAGGTAGTGCTGTGTTGAATGGAGGTCAGGGATCAGCCTGACAATTCACATCATACTTTCAAATGCAGCAGAGAATCAATAGCTCAGTTGCTTTGGGGTCATGGTAATCTGATTCCTGGCTCCCTGAAAAATTATAAACCATGGGAGCTCTGCCAGGGAGGATGGAAGCATCAGCCCTATCCTCATCAGTGCTCTGTTCAAACAGTGGACAGTATAGCTTGGATAAGCAGGGCTAAAGGTTTCAAATTCAGCCAGTATGGAAAAAGTCTTTTTCTTCTCTTCATTTCTGCATTCTGTGAATGGTGTAACACTTAGCTGTCCAAATGTTGTGCATATTTCCTTTATGGTTTGTTGTCTTTAATCTTTATGCAGCAAAGGTGGGAATTTATTTCCAAGAGTTCTTCAGAAAATGAGAAGATGGGTTTTGAACAAGTTTGACAGATGTTGCTAGTGGTCACTGGAAATACTTCAAGGAGCGTGAGGCAAGTGGCAGTAATATGCAGCCTGAGACGGGAGGAGAATGGGATAATCCATTCCAGGAACAACATGGTCTTAGCTAGGCTTCTGCAGCTAGTCATGTTTCTGCACATAATGAACAAGTAGAGCTTTCCAGCTAGAGTTATTCCTGCTAAACTAAAGAGGACAAAAATAGATGTTAACAGGAACAAAGTTTACACTAGCTAGCTGCTACTCCCCAGAGGAAGAATTGATAGAAACATAGACTGGTACTCTATATCCAGCACAGCAGATGGCCAATGGTTAAGCTTTACATATGTTAGACACTTTCTTTGTCTTTTCTGTTACTACTAAAACTGGATTTGCTGTGAATGCAACATTGCCCAGCTCCTAAGTTTGCATTACCATCAGTAGCTGATCACTGGTGAATTATTGATAGCTCTGGAACCTCTGAATTCATCTTCTAGGCTCTGCTGTCACTTCAGATCTTTACTACTTTTGTCTGCAGCATGTGAGGTCATAAGATAGTTCTACATGCCAGAGCAGGTAGGTACTATTCAGCATAGCAGAGCATAAGTACTGGTTATTGCTGTATATATAAAAATTCTTAACACATTACACAGCACAGTTACATAAAGCTGAATGAAACTAAAACATGTTAGGTAATTGTCACCTTGTCATGAGCCAGATGCTGCAACAGCTAAAAAAGTTAAAGCTCCAGTCAAGCCAAGACAAGCCCAGACAAAGTAAACCTTACAGCCCTAGTCCCACTTGCAAATTTAGTACGAGACCTGTGGCTGGTAACAGTCATGGCCATAGTGCCTTTGCTGGATTAGAAGGCTACGTAATAAGTAGTAATCCAGCCAATGCAGCCAATGGAGTGTGGAAAGCTATTCAGCTCACTAGAGTAATTCAGTTACAATTTTAACATCAGGGGTATGTAAAAGGCTACCTTGAGACTTTGTAGCTTCCATGCTTTCTAAAACACCTTTGGATATGAAATGAGGTGTGAAATTCTACTCCTAGTTGATGATTTTGCATGTCAAATCTAAAAGACATCAGAGAATGGATGCACCTGTTCACACACAGGAAAGAAGGGCTTGAGAGTTTACTGAAAATTCTACTCTTGGTTTTATTTAAGTATATGTCAGCTTCCTGCCTTAAAGCCTGTTTTTCAGTCTCCTCATCTTTTCTGGAGACTTCTCTTCCGTGAAAGATTACAAATAAAACAAGTTTTAAAAGAAAGTATTGTGAAGACTTCGTTAAAAATTACGTGAATTAAGAGATAGCACTTCTGCAATATAGTTATCTATGACTTTCTGTCCTCAGGGCAATTCATCCCAAATTACTAGCAGTAACTAGAGTAGTTCTGTCAACAGGGAAAAAATGAACATATGGTGAAGATTTTCCTACTGACTAGTAAAGTCTTAAGTGAATGACCTAAGCGAGTTGCATGGTAGGAAGGGGGATTTTGCTTCTGTGATCTTCTTTCTTTTCTTTTTTTGTGTGTGTGTGTTTTGCAGGGGGGATGGATTCAAGGAAAGAGAAATGTTTTTTGCTTGTCTTTATATGCAGATGAATATAGCACATAATCCTGATTCAGAACAAAGACTCCTGCCCAGATGACAGGAGAGTTTATATATCTTGCCCTGGTAGTCTTTGTGATGTAAATTTCCGAAAGCACTGATCAAGCTACATGCAGTAATGAGGAAAAATAAACCAGACAAAGAAAAGAACTACTGAGCTTTTATCCACTTACTCTATTTCTTTGTATGTGACTTGATAATTTGTTTATGGTCATAGTTATTTAATATTCTACTTCAAGATCAGAGTTTATCTATTAATTCTTTATGCTGTAATCTTGGTCTGCATTTCGGGGGGGGAGGGGAGCAAGGCAAAAACATTCATTCTTATGAATTTCATTCTCACCTCTAAAAATGGTCTGTGATTTTTTTTTTTTCTTTATTTTTTTTTGTTTCAACAGCAAGGTGTTGCTAAATGGATCTGGAAAGGCATTACTTAATTTTACATAGCTTCTCTATAAGAACCAAGTCTTTGGGGCTTTGATGGAACAAAGAGGCTCAACAAATTGTCCATATTTTCTACATCCAAGCAGTCACAGGCTCTTTCTGTCACTTGGTTACTATTTTAGGCTCCAGATGAAATTCTTGTGGAATACTTTCAGAAATGCAGTTTCCCAACCCTCTGACCTTCCTGTGTGTCCTGCTCCTGCCAAAAGAGAGAGGTGTTCATCCTCTGTCTTTGCTTACAAGGACCTACCCAAAAGCCAGTTTTGGTGATCCCAAGACTCTTAATGATTGAGTTCATCTCAATGACCCAAGAAGAAACTGCATTTTATTTTTGCTGGGGTTATTTTGTGCTATTACAGTCAGTTCCCGGATGCAGAAGTAGCCAGAGGTAAATGATGTGCAAATCCTTTTGCAAATGGGGGAAGGGAACAGAGCTTTGTGGTTGGCTCCTTAATCAGCTTATCCCATCTTGTAGAAACACAGACTAAGGACGTTATTTAATTATCAGCCTTAGTCAACATAAGACTTCTGCCACCAAAATGCAGTGTGCTTTCTCTGCCTCCGTGTCATGTGTGCATTTGTATCCTCTGTGCTGTTGCTATGCAGTCAGTCACATTGATGGGGCCAAAAACTAACCTTGCCAGGAAAGGGGGGGGGGGGGGCAGGGAAGGCTTACTGGACTTACTGGTCCAGTTGAATGTGCAGCTGCATAGGTGAGGAGAGCTGGCAGGAGGGAAGAGTGGGCCTTGCAGTGGGTAACATGCCTTCCCCCTTCTGACAGCAGTGCAGTGCGTGAGAATACACCATAAAGATGGCATTTTCAGAGTTAGGTACTCTCACCACTGTCATCAGTTAAAGCCTTCTTGAGCACAGAATTACGGCAGTTTTGTAATTCCTGCAAATCATGCTTTTAAGGACTATCTGCCTTAATTCCTGTATTTGCAAATAAGACTATCATTGCAGGTGGAACCAAGCCATAGTTCACATTTTTAACCTACACACAGAGTCCGTAAGAAAGAATGATACGTAAAAACACTGTATTAAGTGGCTGAGAGACCGAAATGGGTGTAATTTTATTCTTTTTCCCTGAAAAGTAGGGATGGAGGAAGGGGAGCAACTTGGAGTGAGTTTGTTGAGGCGAAATCCTGATGGGATTGGCAGAATGAAATTATTTTCGGAGCCTTGAGAAATCTTCTTTTATATGGAATTTGTATTTTCTGGCTTGCTAAAGAAATAGCATAACATAGCAATGTTGAAAATACTAACTCTTGAGGAGGATGTAGCTGCACACCTATTTAAGGAGGGAGGATTTACAGTAAGGTCTTTACTCACTAAAACCTGATGTAGAGGAAGCATCTTCACATGTGGTCAGCAATTTAGGTACTAAAAGAAGGAAGGAACTTAGTTCTGCACCTTTATTTTTAATGGTCTCTGTCTGGATGTGGACCACTGTGTACTTTAGTATTGGATTTATGGATCGGAGGGCAGAAAGAAATACTGTGCTTTTTGTCATCATCTATTTTTCCTGAGATTATGAAAATTTTTAAATATTTCTCCATCCTCCCGCTCTGCTTCAGTGCTTTTCATCTTGCTTGGCAGTTGTTGTACGGTTCATTTATTCCATCTTACTTAATGTTCCACTTCTACTTTTGGCAGACATGCTGGGGACAACAGTGACTTCTAATAGTAGTTAACTTTCGAAGCGGCATTTGCCAGAATGAAGAAGTCTTTTACAGTTATGTAAATTAAATGAAGCAAAACCTTTGGTGAGGAGAGATAAGTACCGTGGAACTATTAAATAAAGTATGACTATTAATAAATCATGAATTTATACAATGGTTTGGATTGATGTTTGATTTTCAAAGTTTAAAAAAGAACAAAACATTAAATGGATTTGTATAACTGTTACAAATATTTGTCCAATATACCAGTGTTTACTGTGTGTGAACTATTTAGTAAGGATGATGCTAAGTCTTTAATTTTACATACTTGAAAACATTTAGCCAAATTTTCTTTCTTAGACTGAATTTTTCTAAGGCACCTGGTCAAAAATCATTCAACACTTTCAGAAAACATGGCTTGTGTAAATTGACAATATTTGAAAACAAAATTGACCCCTTTCAAATAGGTCAGCTGAATGTTTGAATGCTGTAAGAAGTTTAAATGTACAGTGAAGATGGGAGTTGCCAGATATTCTATTCCTATACAAAATATGCATGGATATGGAGGATATGGTGTTACATGAGTCTCTTGACAGATTCATATAAGTTAGAAGAGCCTTGAGACAAATTTATGGCCCTCCTGTAGGACAGATGTTGCAGTGGAACAGATTTCTGGGGTACTCAAAATCTACAATTTGTTTGCAGACCTTTGCACAACTCTGTCCAGGAACCTTAACTAGGAATTAAAACCAGGATTTGCAGATGGCGGATGCAGAACCAGCTGTGTTCTTACACAGGAAACATTGACAGTTATTCTCCTGGAGGGGGGCCTTTTAAAAGGGTTCTTCATATCAGTTTAGTGAAGACAGGGTTGCAGTGCCAGTGTGGATTCCCCTGATAATGTCTGGCATTGTTTCTGTGCAATTCTGCTCCAGGAATGAATGCTGGTAGCATGAGTTGGTCAATGCTTTGATTCTGAGTGAAAAGTTTATAAAGGCAATAAAGACCACGGGGGAAAAAGTGCTGAATTTTCACATTTGAGTGAGCACCAGTATGAAGGGTTGTGGTTTTGCTTGTGTTTATAAGCTTGTTTTCATATCAGAGGGTTTTGATACATGTACCTGCGAGTGGAGTTTGACTCCAAATATCATTTTAAGAATTATGCTGCGTCAGTGATCTGACAGTGCACTGGAAAAGTTGAGTGCAGATTGTTTAGCTTTGGTATGATGATTAATTTCAAGTGATATAAGTTATGAATGCTAGTTTCAATTATTTACAGAAAAAGCCAACAAATCTCATGGGAATTCTACAAAGTAAAATAAAACCAGTTGACTATTATTTTTGCTCCCAGATAAACTAATCAGGTGATTGGGACCTTGAGACAGGGTCTCTCCTCCAGCTCTCCCCTCTCCTACGTACAGAACTGATGTGCTCATCTGTCTGTTTGAGAAGTCCTTGATACTGTTCATATTTAACATCATTATTAAAGGTCCTTTGCTTTTGGGCTTAGCCATTAAAATAGATGAGATGGGAAATGCTGACATGAGAGGTTTGTATGTATTATTAAATCTCTTAATGAAGATGATGAAGAATCAGCCTATTAACAGCTCAGAATTAGGTATATTGCTCCTTAATTCTTTTTCCTCTTTTGCTTGGTATTTCAGTACTGCGGCTACTGAAGGATGGTGCTGACCCTCATACACTTGTTTCCTCAGGAGGCTCTTTGCTCCATCTGGTAAGAGTGATTGAAGATTAGTGTTAGTGACTATGGATAAATATGGTGGGATACTGAGTATCGGATTGGGTATATTAACAAAAAGAAAGGCTTAGCAATAATTTTTTATCTACGCTGCCCTCCATGGTGATGATGATTGCATCCAGCTATGCATGTGAAATAAATGGTCATTTTCAAATTGCTTACGAAAGGGTGAATCATGTCTTAGGAATGGTAACTAACAAAGTAGAATTAAAGGTTTTATTTATAAATTATCTGTGCAGTAAGAAAGAACGAAGGAAGTATTGCTTGATTCTGAAGATAGAATTCTGTGGTTCAGAGATTCACAGATCCTATATGAAAAACACCATGATGTAACGTTTCTTTTGGTTTTGTGCATAATTTCTTGCACCAATTTTCTGTATGTTGATATTTAACAAGTTATCTGCATTTAGTTTATTATTATTTGCATAGCAATTTAGATTAAGTAGTTGGAAGGTAAAAGGAAAACAGTTTGTATACAATGATGAAAAGAGAAGCAAGGTGTTAGGGCGTGTGGAGGAAAGACTGACAGGCAAACAGAAATGAAATACTGCAGAGGTAAAATTTGGGCTTTGCTGAAGCCAATGGCAAAACTCATCATAAATTCCCAATTTATGGGAATTTATTTATCATTCCCAATGAACCTTTAATTTGGTCTGTGATGCTTCAATTGCAGACATGCTTTCTATTCAATGTGAAACTATTTTAAGATACTTGGATCCAACTTTGTTGCATAATGCTGCTAAAAGAAATGTGACTTCACAAATACAAGGGCATAACAGACACAGTGAAAAGTCTGCTGGAGGAGTTTTTCATTTTAGAACAGCTGGATTAAGTTTCTCCCAGTATGTACACAAAATAGAGCGATTTCTTGATGAAAAAAAGGATCCTGTAATATTACTGGACTCCGGCACACCTGCAGTGATGCTCTTGCAAGATGTAGTGTTTCCCTTGTGTAATTAATCTGTTTTCCATCTCCCTGGCCATGCTGTTTATCAAGGACTTTGGAAATAGAGGCCTGGGTAAGGGGAGGGTGCAGTAATGAGTTGGAACAGAGAAAATTTAAGTTCTCTTTTCTCTCCTCCAACTATTTGCCTGCTACAAAGGTGCTCAATCACTCTCTAAAAATGCAGCCCATACGAGTTGTTAATCTTTGATGCCCAAAACTGAGGCATCCCAAATCTTATCCTGTGCTGAAAGCCCTAGGAGATAATCAGTGTGGCTGACGTGACATATGTCTCACTGGCATTTTAAAATAGAAGAAAGAAAGATCCATCTTCAGGGATTTTAGGTTGTTTTGTCTAGTTCAGCAGATGCATGCTTTTTAACTGCAGTTGAACTGTGTCTTTTTACGTTTCTTGATCTTCTGCATTATGCCCCAATTCACTGTCACATTCAGTATCTCCATTGGTGCCTGCTGCTTCACAGGCACACTTATGCTTTAAAAGGAGGGAAAACTTCTGCAGCTAGAAATTTGCAATAGAGAACTGTGTGTAACCTACTGCCTCAGTTTGGTCAGTTACTTGTAAGTACTCACAATTCATCTACAGGAAAATGCTGGGAGATAGGGGTAAACCTGATTTCAGTGAAACTTGGATTTGACCCTGATTTGGGAGCAGTACAGATAGGAGAGTCATGATACAGGGAAACAGATAAACCACGTTTATTTTTCTACAAGAACTCACGATAGTAATTTACCATACATCTTTTTCATATTTTTAAAGCGCACTCAGATCCATTCTAACTGCTACTTTTACTACTATAATTCTATGTAAGCTGCTTTCTTCAAAGGGGAGCCTGATCAGTGTTCATTCTTTCTAGTTGTGGAGTAAATGTTTTTATTCCAGAATGAATGGAAAATTCATTTATCTTCACATCTTACTTAAAATCTGATTCATGATGCAATTCCTTTTTCTTTTTCCATTTCTGTTAACTTAACCCAATGTGATGTATTTCTAAAAAAAAAAAAAATCAAATGTGACACTTCATAAAGATTCTGTTGCTATCTCTGTAGACAGTATCCCAATACTCTTGAATCTCAGGGAAGCCATTGGACTCCATGAGAGGAGAAGTACCAAAAAGAGAGTACTTGCCTGAGTTCCTCATTCAGTGGGAAGCGGGTAGTGTCATATCAATTCATGCAGACAATCACCCAACCCACCCTAGTAATAGAGTATATGACTGCCAATTTTCTCCTGAAACTTGGACTGAGATTGCCCAATTGCTTCACGAAAATCCGTTAAGCATCAGTGAGCAGCGGCAGTTAAATTGCTGCTACAAATCTAGGCTGTTTTCAAACTGGTAACTAATCACAAAAGGCTATATATCTGTTATTAATACACAAAATGGCTCAGTGACATCTGTAATTTCTTTTGTATGGAAGCTTTCTAGAAATTTTTTGCTTAACAATGCCTTGAAAATGTGATTGGTATGAGATTAAATGATCTGTATTCTAAAATGTTGTATCTCTGATTTGTTAAAATTTGAACATGAACAGCTCAGTGTAAGTTATAGTACAGATAACAGTGAATGATACTGATGCAACATAACTGTTTCTACAGCTGTCAGATATATATCAGAACTAAATTTATGTTCTATAATTTAACGGCCAGTATGTTGTGTTTGGAAATCATTTAAAACAGGTCTGCTTTTTGGCCTCAGAGTTCAATTTTCATCTTCTCAGTTATATATATTTATGATCACAGTAGTACATGCAGCTCCTACATTTAGTTGAGTATCTCAGCTATGTCTTGACTTCACAGTGGAATCCAGTTAAGCACTTTTCCTTCTTCCCCTTTTCCTCCAGTGTCCTGGCTTCCATGCCAGATTAATACAGATCAGCAAACTGGATGCCATGGTGTGGTTCCACATGTGATGCAGACATAACATAATTATTTAACCCTCACTTGCAAATTATCTACAGATTTCACTGTATTTGTACTCTCAGTGTATATGTGTACTTTTGGGGGCAGGGAAATACTCCACAGCTTTAAATATTGGAAGAGACATAGATATATTAAAGATAATATTCAAAGCATCTAAGTATCTAATACAGAAAATTAGTCGTCCTGTAGCCTCTCTCCAGTGGAGAAAGAGAGAGAATCCTTCTCTAAAGAGTTAACTGAGCATGTATGTCAGGCCGGAGTTAGGATCTTAACTTGGATGCTCTGATTGTCTTTTAAAGTATTATCTGTAAGCACATCCATAAAAAGTCACAGATGTGACAGAAGAGCAAGCTCAAAACAATGGGTAAGCCAGTTTCTTCTCTGCCAAAATTAGTGACTCTCATCAAAACAAAACAAAGTATGCAAATACACGTGTGCAGACCTCCCCACCTCCAACATACCCTTAGTGTGCAGACTATTTTTCTGTCAGAGAGACTTGAATAGGAATCAGTATAGTTTGTGGATTGGAAATAGGAGTGGGTGTGGAGAGGTGTGTGTTATTGCTATGAACTGCACAAAAGGCAGAAGTTCATGTACATGTGGACATACGTACGTGTGGGTGTACATATACTTAGATACTACTGCTCATGATGAGATCATCATGCACTGATGCCTGTGCACTGATTTGGAATGATGATATTGAACTGAAAGAAAGCCTCATCCTTACCGTAGATTTCAGCAGATTTCATATAGTGGTTTTTCACAGGCAATAAGGGATTCTGTGAATGATGCACATGAAACTTGTAGTCTCCCCAAAACTATTTCTATAGATTCATCAGCTGTTGTCCCCTACAAACACAGCAGTTTAACTACAGTGCATCATCTGCTCAATTTAAATGTCAAATGAAGCAAAAATTGTATGTAATAAATTCATTTGTACGCTGAGTAAAACGCCATCCCTAATCTGCTCTTCTTTCTACTAGTGTGCCCGCTATGATAATGCATTTGCTGCAGAAATTTTAATTGACAGAGGAATAAATGTAAATCATCAAGATGAGGACTTCTGGACATCAATGCATGTAGCCTGTGCATGTGATAATCCTGATATTGTCTTGCTACTGCTACTGGTAAGTAAAGCAATCCAATGCTTTGTGTGCTTGAAAAGGAAACGGAATGTAACACCACAAGGTGTGAAGCTGCTGTATGAATGCAATATATTACTACTAATCATATCAGTGAAAGCATATATTGTGTGTGTTTGTTTCTTCACATTGTTCTGGTGCTCGGGATTTTTAGAAGGCATATAGTGAAGCATTTTTAGGCCTTCGACAAAAATACAGTATAAACATCAATGTCAAGTCTCTCCTATCTCTTCCCTGTGGTCAGGAGCATATATCTCTGATAAGCACTCAGTCCCAAATGGGATATTCAGATAATTCTTTTCTCCTTGTTACTTTCTGTTAAGGGTTGAGTTCACAGACAATCTTATCAAAAACTCCTTCTTAAAAACAAGTATTCACTCAACTACGGTCAGTATTTAAAAAGAAGCGTTTGTGGACATGGTCAAAATGAAGCTAATTTAATATTTCTCTAAACAACTTTTTGAAGCAGAGTTTACCCAACATAGTGATAGATATGGCATTCCCATTGTAGAGAGCAGCTTTGTTCATGTTGTGCTTCCATTCCTAGAATCACAGCCTTTAGTTTTACACCAGGATGTTAATGCAGCTCTTTATCCCAGTTAATTTTGTACTGCTCTTGAAAGCAGTAGTGCAGCAACTGTTCACATCTGACATGATTTTTTTTAATCTATTTGTATAATTTAAAAAT
>NW_010972931.1:202381-203279 GCF_000737465.1 Haliaeetus leucocephalus
AGCTGCGGGAGCATAATAATGGACTCAACGACAGATCAATATGATCATAGTTGAAGACCCTTTACTAGAGCATCAGACATCATTTTTATACATTGGTTACATCCGTACATGCGTTTAGCTATTTTACTATTGGTTACACACATTATTCACGCGCTGTCCACGCGCCTAGTTACACTTAATGATTGGTTATATCAACACTGTACACGTGCATAAACATAGGACATAATTGGTTATACCAACTAAAACATGCGAAACTTGTCTCAGTCTAATTGGTCCAGATAAACTGCCGAATTGAGGTTCTTTGTGCCAAGTTCCCTTTATCGTGGAATGCGCACCTGTGTTCTTCTAATTGGCATCTTTCTTTTTTTGTCTTCTTGTTTATTCTGTTCAAGGTCTTCTAAAGGCGTCTGAAATGCTCTTGTGACTGTTAGCTAAATACGTGTCCACAATTCCCCCTTTTTTTGTTTTTCGTCAATTAACACCTGCTGTATTGCCCTTTGCAAAGATCTATGAACACAATTAATTAAACACAGTAAAAGCAACATTATACCTAATAAAATAAGTAAGAATAAAAGAAACCCCAATTTTTAACAAAGATACAAACCAAGTCCTAAGTCCCCATCCTGCAGCTAAATGCTCTAAGCCGAAATGACAGCTTTCTTAATTGCGTTAAAGCTCTTGCAGCTCCTTCTTGCCTCTGCAGTTCTGTTATCTTGTTTATTAATTGCTCCACTGTCCAAGTTCCTCATGTCTGTTATTTTAATGATGGTTCAAAGTCCTTTCATACTGCAGCTGTCACGTACTCCGGCCCACTCATGCTAACTGCGGCCTACTTATGCTAACTCTAAATAATCAGGCTCAAAGAAATGTCCCCCATTTTCCATGAAATCTCCCACAA
>NW_010972931.1:207396-298843 GCF_000737465.1 Haliaeetus leucocephalus
GCACTTCTAGTGGTCTTCATGTTTCTTTGGCTGAGACAGGATAGTGATTTGTCATTCATCAGCTTAGCTGTGGTAGCTCACTATTTCTGTCCTCTGGTACATAGCAAAGATGAAAGTAAAGCTTGTTAGCTGAAATGAGAGCTAGGAGGGGCTGTAGCTGTTCGTAATGTGATAATCTGCTATCATATCCTGTTGGAAGACTGTTGAATTGTAGGCACCGTTTTTGGAATAAATGCAGAATGAAATGCGTGAAGGTATTTCTCTCCATCCCAGTATTTTACTCAAGGTGGTATAGCTTTCCAGGGACATACTTGTCTTCTCCATTTTGTAGCTGTCAGCTGGGGGGGTGGGGTGGGGGTGGGGCAGGCATTGGACGGTACAGCTAGGAAAAATATCCCATGTCTGCTGAAGAGTCAGCCAATGAAGAACTTGCCCCCAAGGCAGCTGCTAGCACATGAGGAAATGTAGAGATCAAAGGTAATCTGTAGAGGTCTGGTTGCCATACATGCAGATGAGGTGGTAAAGGTCAGATTCATCAATTGTTGCCTGACTGCATCACTGTTGGGCGTTTTCCTCTTGGGATATGGGACAGTTTCGGTGGATGTTGTATGAAGGAGGCTCCTGTAGCAGGTTGAGGAGAGTGCTGAAAAGTGCCTTTTATTTAAGAACAAAGATGCATAGGCTTGTATACATTTGTGCCCACATGAAAACTCCAAGAGTATGAAAAGCAGCCAGATTCATGAGAAGCACCTGCTCTGTCTTGCCTCACTGTCTTTTGAAGGCACAGGACAGGCTGACAGCAGTTCTATCCTGTTGGGGAGTGGGCCTTTTCCATCATCTCTGGACATGTTGCAACATTGTGTTTTGAATTAATTTCCTGTACTTGTTTTATATTGAATTGAAACACTAGCTAAGATTTGTAACTTCATATCCAAAGTGCTTTCTCCTGTTGAAAGTGCTACCCGATTTACAGAATGTCCAGGCACCGGTACTTGGACACTGCCAGTGCTTTGTTAGGTGGAGGACAGTGTTTAGTCAGCTCTGTATCAGGTTAGATGGCTGTAGCTTTTCACTGGTACCCATTGCTTGCAGTCGAATTGTTGCTCCACAATATACACTTTCTAGCTTCAAATACTTTTAATTGATACCTAAGACTGGTCAACCTTCAGTTCACTTCTGTACTATTCATACTACCATCTGATATAGTAACATTAATACTGTTGCAGTTTAGTAAATTAACCTCAGATACCCTACTGCCTGAGTAGATAGGTAAAAATATCACTGTATAGAACCTTACTTTTTTCTTTTTTTTTTCATTTTTCTTCAGTCTAACAGCATTATTTATTGTAATGAATTCTCTGTTCTAAGAATCAGCACTGGCTCATAAAAAAGGCAAAGGAGGTCAAGCTGTTCAGCTGTTCCACCTCCTCCCCTCTGCTCTTCCACTGCAAAGTATTTGATAATTAATGGAAAAAATATAACTGGTCAAATTCTGATTTGTGTTTCTGCAATTCCATGATATATTTAATTGACCCACTGTTGTCTATTTTCGAAACATGGTGTTTAGGTACTTATTAAAAGGCTCACAATCATATTGAGCTCCTATGTTTAGTTCCTTTTCTCAAGATAACTATGATTGTGGTATGAACTACAGGTTTCTTTATGACTTGCTGTTACACTTTAATTTCAGAGCATGTCACAGGTAGTTCATCATTGATCTGTACTGTTGGGCTCACACATAACTTGTTGCTAGTCATGAGTTTTCTTTTTTAATGTATCTTTGGTTTTGGTTTTGGGGGTGGTTCTTTTCCCTTCTCCCCACTCCCAAATAGTCATGGAATCTTCTGATGTTGACTGAGCTAAGGTTTAGAGCAGCAGAGAAAAAGAAAGGTGAGAATGCATTTTTATAGTGTAATTCAGTTTATTTTATCATCATCAGGAGACACCTTTTGGTGGGCAACATGAACATAATGTTTTCACCATCTGTAATGCAGAACTTGTCAAATGAAACTAGGAAGGCGGAGACAGTATTCTAGTGTTTTTACAGCACTTTGCACAGTGGAGATTTATTCTTTCATAGTCCTGAAGGCATTACTGTAATAAACGTGGCAGTTAATTAACTAGAATGACTGAGAGCAGTACTGCATCCTCAGGAATTTTTACTTGTAGATAAAGTTTGGGAGTAGAAAGACATTCTTAATATATTCTTTTTACTGACCTTACTAGGAAAAGCAAATGTAACTACTGTCTGCCAACCAATTAAATGTGTTTCATCATTTACTTTTTGCAACCTAGAATTGAAGCACAAAATACAATGCTGGCACAGAGGGCTAAAAGTACAATCGTTCAAAAAAAGTTGAGGCTAAGTGGTTTTTTTCCTCTCTCCTCTTTCTAAGAACTTAGGAAAACCTGTGCTCAGCAGTGTGCAAAAGGGAGTTACACTCGAATCATTCATTAGACTTATAGTCACCAACAGTAGATGAATGGTGTTAGAGTATTTGAACAATATAGTGCTATCCACTGTATGTGTAATCCAAACTTGCTGATCCAACCTCTGCAAAATTCTTTATGCCATGAGAATAAACTGTATGACATGACAGTAACGGAACCTTAAAAATCAAATAGGAGGAATATAGAGAGTACCAGATACTTTCAGTAAGACTGAAATGTGGTTTGTCCTTCAAAGACCTTAATATATTATTACTTAATATTTCCGCAGTTTGGGGGATAATTTTTACAGAAATGATAGCATCACAGTATAGACCTCTCACTATTTCATATAGAGAGATTTGGAAAAAAAAAAAGTTTAATATAGGGTTTGTTTTTGTGTAACATTAGAAGGCCATCTCTAAATGTTTCTGTGATTTTTGAGTTAGTTTTAAAAGTGTTAGACCCAATTAAGTTACTTGAATTCGTGAGTGTCAACTTTGTTGGACTGAAATTGAAAGCAGTATTTTTTTCATGCTGTATTTTTTAAGCTAGGTTGACTGGATGTCGTTTTAGAGCCTATCAAGTAACTTCAAGGTCAACTTCTCACTGAGAACTAGACTACACTTACAAGAATTTTTGGTAGAAGACAGTGAAAAAGTATCAAGAAATACTGCATAAACATTTTGGCCAAAATGTTCATGCTGGTAAAATGTGAAAAGTGTAATCAAGCCCTATGCTGGCGTCCCAGCTTGGGACTTGAATTTTCTTTTTTTCTTATAAGCCACATAGCTTTCTCTTATCAACTGTGTTTGTTCCTGCTCTGTCTTTTTGTAGCCTGGCCTGTTGCTCAAAGAGTAGGTCTGTGACATACTCCTTCAAGTTCTTGTGATCGTTAGGGTGTCTGTGTTATCTAGAAACTTCCATCTTCCTTTGTCCTTGTTTTCTTCGGCTCTCAAATTGTTGCCAGAGATACTGAGAAGGATTTTGGTGCAAATATGGTGTTCCCAGGAAGTGCTGGGTGTTGTAGGCCACCACAACAAAAACAAGTAACAGAGTATGTGGAGTGTGGAGCTTACTAGGGAGGAGGTGGGATAAAAGGTGGATTTCACAGTCTCCGATCTCATGACAAGGAGCCAATATAGTATTTAAGGCCCTGCGAGGGTAGATAGTGATTTCTGCTTCCTCAGCTTGTGCTTGAGGTACCCCATACCTTACAGGTCATGTGTTGGAGAATCTGGTGAAGTTGTATATTAGACATGTGGATGGAAGCAGTTTTTATCATTCTATAAACTGAGTACTAAGCAAAAATCTGGTTTATGTGGGAGCAGTACGGCTGTGTCTGTATTCTTATGATGGAATCATATACAGATTCCAAATGTATATGAGGATGTCTTGGAAGGGCAGAGATTCTCTGTACTTGCCTGTATTTGACCTCATCTTAGTGTAATAAGAAATAATTCAATTTTGGAAATTGTCGATTTTATTTCTGAATCTTTTCTCCAGAGTACTGAAGAGCTACTTGGATTTTCAGTGCAAATCAAGCAATCAGTAGAATTAAGCTGTTATGGAAATTTAGCTTTCTCTGTATTGAAACTTAATGATTCTACAAAAAGGTCATTACATGTTGCATGAAGGAAAGAATACAGAAGAAACTGCAGAGAATATGCCATTAAACAGAATATGATTATGCAAGTTCAGACTCGGGCATCTGAACAATTCCACTTTTTTACAAAACCGAGTAAAATGCGTGCTATGTAACATTTCAGAGCTCTCATCCAAAAGCCCAGCACCTTAAGTGTACTGCTGGTCTATTGGTGATGGTAGGACATCATCCTCGGATTTTTTTTCTGAGTATGCTTGAATGTCATCTGTCTAAATGCCATGAACTGCCCTGACACTGATCAGCTTGTGGAGCCTGATAGGATTCTATTTTTGTATGGGTCTTTTAGAAACACTTATTTAAAAGCCTTCCACCAGCATTGCCACATTTTGGCTGACAGGATAAAAAATGAGTGTATTCAATTAGCCAAATTTGATGCCAGTACTAGAATTAGTTAAATGTGGATATTTGTGCCTGTCAGATTATGGCTAAATTTCTGTGGCCCGAAAACAGGCAGGAGAAAAGTTCATGGAAGAAGGTAATTCAGAAGGAGAAGTTAGACATTAAGTGCCAGGAAAACATTAGTGTTTTTCAAGTATTTGAAATAATCCTGTTTTTTTAATATACTGTTTTCAGATACTTAAAAAAATATGCATAACAGGCAAGTAGTATGAAATCAAGGGAAAAAATAAAGGGCTTTTTTTTCTCAAGAAAGAAACCCCGAGGCCACAAAAGATCAGATGTATAGTCACTGGTAGTAAGTTGAGAATGGTATTTAGATCTGTAATTAATTGTGTGCCTCAGCAGTATTTGTGAAGGAAACTGTAGACTGGTTCATAAACCTGAAAATTATCTCAATAAGGGGTATGAAAAGGACAACACATGAGAAATATGCCAGTGGAAGAGCTTGATTAATCAGGGAAATAATTAAAAGAATTACAAAAAGCAAATAAAAGTGCTATAAGACAATCTTTTGGTGACATCTGCTTGAAATTACCTAACAGTTCCTGTTGAGTTCCTCATTCTTACTGGCTTTCAGGTTTTGCCAGGAGCTAAACAAATATAAGAAATATTTGCAAATGAGAAAATTTGAGGTCTAGTGCAATGGTCTTCAAAGTGGATGCGTGCCCTAGGAGGTGCACAAGATGATTCATTGTGGGTATTAGAACTTCTATTTGTATTTATTTTTTTTATCTTAAAAAATAAGAAAGAAATAAAGCTTTACTAATGTATAATACACATATTGACAATGGCATCCTCAATCCATCCATAGGTCAGAGGGTCCAGTGTTACGAATGGTAGGCAAGGTGTACTGGGGGAAGAGTGGGTGCTCCACAGTGCAGAGGTGTTGGCAGTGGTGCTCTCACTTGCTCATCCGCTTACAGTGTATTGTGATGTATTGCAGTTTGTGTATGCCTGGTTACGTAGATTTACAGATTATATTACCTAGTTTTAACTAAACTAACCTTCACAAAATGGACAAGTGGCTTAAAAAGATTGCTGAAAAGAAACCACAGATTGAAGATAATAAGGCTAATAATGACAGCACAAATGAACAGGAAAATGGCAGAGCAAACACTTCTCCTAGTCCCAGTATGAGCTCTTCATCATTACGAGGTAAAACCGCTGCTGATCTAATCGGATCCAATCTGTGATTTTTAAAGTAATGCAATACTTAATACAGTATTTTATGAAATTTTACTAAACTTAATGATAAATCTTCAGAGGCCTCTTTTGAGACTTCTTAATAGTGAAAGACAAAAAGCCACATACTATTGGGGACACACTTGTTCTTCCTGCTGCAGTAAAAATGGCTGAAATAATACATGGAAAACGATAGCAACAAAGTCTTAAATGCACTCCTTTGTCAGCAAATACCGTTGGAAGATGTGTAGAAAGCATCACTGAAGATTTGAAGAAACAATTATTGGAACAAATTACACAATGTTGGAGGTCTTCTATGCAGCTGGCTGAAAGTACAGGTGTTTCTAATATGTCCGTGTCTCAGCTTATGGTATTTGCTAGATTCTGTTTCAATAATGAAATACATGAAGAACTACTTTCTTGTGAGCCACTAAAAGAAAGATGTACCTGCCAAAGGAGATGCAATCTCAACAGTAAATGACTAATAACAACGTTTTATGGAAAAACAATGCAAGTGTAACTGTTGATGCAGCAGCTGCTTTGACTGCAGTAGGAAAGGGTTCTGGGGTAAGGTTACAGAGCTGGCACCACACATGAAATTCACTCACCGCATCATGCGTAAGCAAGAGATTGCAGCCAAGAAGTTGTGCACAGTAATGTGTTAACCATCAGTTTGGTTAATTTTGTAAAAACAAGACCTTTAAGTAGTAGAATCTTTACAATACTTTGTAATGAGATGAGGAGTGACACTGAAAAAACTTGGAAACAGAATTTCCTAACCTGTTTAAAAATGTTCCAAACAAGGAGTTTCAGTGGGTTTTGAACCCATTTGTTAAAAATAAACATGCAACGCCTTTTCATTAGTTTGCAAGAGCAAGTGATTGACATTGGGGAAGATGGAAATTTCCTAGCCAAATTTCAATAAAAAGCTTTGTTTAATTGGTAGGCGGTGTTGAAAAGTTAGTATCATGATAAAGTAAGCACCACCAACGATGCACTTCTTCCATTAGGATCTATATATCTTTGTGAGCTATGTTTTCCAGCTATGACAGATGTTAAAACCAAGTATTAAAGTAAACTGAACTTAGAACCAGACTTTTAATCACTGTATCATGAAGTGTTAAACCAAAAATTTAAAAAATAATAAAGCATATTCAATCACATTTTCTCATTAAAAATATTAGTATTAATAATAATGGATCAAAAAGGTTTTTGTACTGTTAAAACTGTTTAAAAATACTCTATTTCATCTTTATCTCATTCTTTATTAATTTCTATTTTTGTGTATGTTTTATAATGTACATAATATTTGTACAGTGGTACATGTATATAATTTATAAACAAAAATACATATATTGGGGGTGCATGCTCAAACAATTTTTTACTGATGGGGTGCATGATAAGAACGGTTTGGAGGTCACTGGTCTAGAGATTGGAACAGTAGCCTGGGATATGAAAGACGTAATTAGTCTTGTGTAACATGTCTTTACTAACTGGGGCACTACTATCAACCTAGCATAAAGGTCAGCCAGCTGTAAATCTACTAGAAAACGTATATTGCTGTCTCTCTTGAAGTCTAGTGAAGAGACATCTACAAGGAAAGAGATGGGTTTTGGCAGCTTAGTGGGTTGAACAGCTTGTTTGCAATGATTTTCAGTGTACCATTGGTGTTAGATCTCATGGAGCAGGACATACATGTATTCAGTATTTACTCTTATGGGGGCAGCTACCTACCCAGATCTATGTCACGCCCCCACCTGCCCCACCCCCAGTAGTAAGGAAAGGTTGCATTTGCCCTTTTATTTAGGCGTTCCTGACAACTATGAAATGCTCAGTACAGATGAGACTCCTTCAGTTGCTTCTTTTTCCTGCCTTCTTTCTGTAATTAATCATGTTATTCACAACAACCACAATAAGCCAGAAACATACATCTTGTCTTTTAAGATCTCTTGGCATCACCCTTTTCTTGAGGCTAAGAAAAATTAGTGTCTTGCAGAAAATGACTGAACCTTGCAGCATCTCCAGATTTCTAGTAAAACAGACCTATGACAAGGATGGTAGATGTGATTCCCAGACTTTAGAGGAATCTTGTCAGCTGCTGTCAAAAAAGGAGAGAGGGATATTCTTTCAGGTAAGTTGATACCATGTTATTTATTTGCCTAGAGCTCTGTCCTGCAATGCTCAAAACCCCCTCCTGAACCAACACTCTCCCCCCTCAATCTTACATGGCTTTTTGTGTGTTTTCATTTGGGAAACACTGGAATGAAGTATCACTAGGGCATAGTTTGTAATGCATAATTTAGAATGGCTTCGGAGCATGAACCTATGAAAAAAGAACTCTCAAATGAATCTTCATGAATTCTTGAATTTCTGAGTGAGCTAGTAGGGGAGAATGCAGCACTGATACTATTTATCAAAAATTCAAGGGCAACTTATCTTGATATGCCACCATAAAGATTGATGCATAAAGTCATTGAGAAGAGAACTGCTGCAGGAAAAACTGGCTTACATATTGAAAGCAGATGGTTCAGGTAAACTATAACAGTGCAAGGTTAGTTGAGGTAATAAATGAGGTATATGAGGGTCAGTGAAAAGTTCATGTTTGCACATGTTTTTGAAGACTTTTCAATTAGAATAGGAAAAGTGGAGAAATTACTTCCCAAATCTAGAATACGTGGTGTAGACTATGTGCAAAAAAGTAGGTAATTCAGTTCAGTGCAGAGCAATGTAAGATAATGAGACTGGGATGCATAATGAAGTGTAGGAGTTAGAGATGTGAGCTGAAAAATAGTGGAAAGTTGGATGTAGGGGTTTTTTTTTTTGATAATGAGCTTGAGCAAGATGTGGTTGCTATCTGCAAGGATGAAAGGCTAAAAGGATGTTGGAAAATGTGTATAAAAGCTGGAATATGAAAGCACAGGAAAAAAGTCACTTTTTATATGATTTCTGAATAACAGCTGCATTTTCAGCTATGTAAAAATGAAAATCTATCAAATCAGACTTGCCTTCATTTCAAATGACTCTCATTAGAAACTATAATATATTGCAAACATTTAAAACAGTAAACAACATTTTTCCAAAATGTTAAAAGATAGGAAGTATTTGTTGAATTAAAATAAATACTGCAAGATTACTGATACTGCATTTCTTGGGAGGGAGGATGTTCATTAAAATTATGAGAGTATTGGAAGTTGCGAAAATTTATTTTGAGGGATGAAGACCGGAGAATAAGGGAATGATTATGGACAAATGTTGCTGGGCAAGGTGATAGGAAGATGATAGGTGCTTATTACCTCATCATTTACTGCTCAGGTTATGCTATAGGAACATGAGTAAAAATTTCTGCTTGATAAAACACATAGATAAAACCTTGATTGGCTATAAAGCATTATGTCTTTAAAGTATTTGTCTCAATTTTGTGTAGACCCTTTTCCAATACGTGCATTAATTGATTGAGAACATTTTATGTAAATCTGGAATCTTACATTTGATTAATGTATAAATGTTGACTGTGGTTATGCTTGTATTGGTAGGATTTATAAGTGTATGTTTTTATATAATGGATGAGAAAATTTGGCATGGGGTGTCTATTTCCCTCATAGTTGTTTTAGGGAGTAGCTTGCTGCAGTCCCCCACAGCAAGTTACTACTTTTTATGGCTGGAAGTTTCTGATACCTGCTGCACTTCATCCATTACCCAAGCACAGGGAAATAGTAGGATAATCTGCTCATCCTGCGAGTTCTCTAATTACACGCTGGTGTTCTGAAAAGCCAGTTCTGTATTAGGATGACTGGCATACTAAACTTCCTAAATACATTTGGTATTTCACATGATGACTTGTTTGTAGAGTATATAGATTTAATTACTAACCAGCAGGACAGTGTCACCCTGAGTGCAGATTAAGCTGCTATATTGTCCCTTCCCTGTACAGTGGGAAAATATTGATGTTATCAAGCAACGTAATGAATCTGTCTCATAACAAAAATGCAAATTGAGTTAAATCAGCAGTTTTGCACTCTTAGTTTCTTGCATGAAATGAATGCATTTATCTT
Organism: Haliaeetus leucocephalus; assembly: GCF_000737465.1. Taxonomy (NCBI): domain Eukaryota; kingdom Metazoa; phylum Chordata; class Aves; order Accipitriformes; family Accipitridae; genus Haliaeetus; species Haliaeetus leucocephalus. The sequence goes on from NW_010972931.1 coordinate 217,123, forward strand.
TGCAGACACTATACGCTGTACACAGCTATTATTTATTATGTGCTGTTTAATGTCTTGCTTTTTATACCAGACATGTAGTACAGATTTTTCTTTATTTTTACTGTACATGTATATACATTAATGTAGACTTTTACTTTTTCTCTGCATTAGTAAAATGGTAGTATCTAGTGTCATGCCTGAAGTAGTGCTATTTATTTCCATGTGCCATTTGAAGCATATTTAATTTACATATATATGTTTCTGTGTGTGATGTAATCTCAAGATGGACTGGCGAATGAAAAATCAGAACATTCAGCATCTGTTTTTTCCAAGTTGCATAAATGCAGTCAGGGATATGACAGTGTGCATAGATGGGAGGAGAGGACTAGCTTCCCATACTTAGGGAGGAAGGAGAAGACCATCATGTTTAACAGGGTCTTCAGTTTTGCCCCTAGTTAGATTTTCCCCCGTTTATGTTATTTACATTGAGCCTGGAAGCTACCAGCTCCTCAAAATCAGCTTCCTTTCTTTGCTGCTCCATGTGGTTGTTTTGTTTGTTCTGCCTTCAGCAGTAGTGGGTCAGGGTCAGAAACCCTTTGAGTGAAGCTGCTCAGCAGAACTTTGCCCAACTGTTTTGCTTGGAGTGTGTGTGTATATATGTATGTACGACTACTTCCCCATATATGTGCATGCATATATATATATACACACACATGCAACTTGGTAGGAAACATATTAGTAAAAGGTAATACTTACTGTCCTATTTTCCTATTTGTGTCCTTTACTTAGCAGTTCTATAGTTGATAGAGGATGCTTCCTATCCCTCTTTTGCCTACAAGAAAACTGTGTCTTACTAATTGTCCAGTGTTGTACACAAATGACAGTTCTTACTAATCCCAGGGAATGATCTTTTTATTTCCTAAAATATGAGATTTGGTTGACCTTATGTAATTACAAGCTTTATTAATGGTTATGAAGTAACTTTTAACTCTAACTGTAGTGTCAGATTTAAAGCCTTTTTGACAGGGAATTCCAAAGGCTCACGCCTTGCTGTGTGAAGGAGAATTTCCTTCTATTTGTTCTAATAATAAAAGGCAATAATTTCATGAAGTGACCTTTTGTTGCAGTATTATGAGACAGGGACTGATCATTTTTCTGTGTGCCTGTCTTAATTTTTAATGACTATAATTAAAATGAAAAGAAAGTGTGCTCCTGTACTGTTATCAGAGGCATTCAGTGCTTGAATAATTTCATTTTTTTCCATAAGCTCTGCTACTGATGGGGAGTGTGCAAGTCCCATGTGCACAAGCATATGGGGAAATTTTAGTCTTTAGTCATCAATGCTCTTTGAAGGTCCCCTTCTAATTCCCTTTTCTTGCCAAATAATGTGAGAGCTGGCAATACCAAGTCAAATACTCATCTTTCTGTACTTTCACCATGCTTTTTGCTGACCTCATTCTGATCTTTTGCATTTTTGCTGCAGTGTCTTAAAGACAGAACTGAATGCTGTTCTAGGCAAAGAGAACTTTTCTTTGTGGTGTAGTATCACGCAAATAGGTTTTGCTATAATTTCTTTATTGTCACTTCTTTAGTCTACCTCAGCTTCCAGTATAAATACTAAATTACAGTGAGAAAATACATCCTGAGATTTCTTCTCAGTTTTTTCTTGCTTTCAAAGAAAATAGTTTGATTAAAAGAGTTAAAAGTATGTCTTAGCTTATCTTTGTGACATTCAAACTGGTCCATCCAATTCATAAAATTATTCCAATTAAACTTTTTTTTGCATACTAAGCAAAAAGGAGCTGCTTCATGCTTTTAGCACCCTCCTGATACCCTAATGCCTCATCTTTTTGTCTCTTTTCTGAGAAGCCCTCACTAAAACTGTGCAAACAGGTATTTCGTTGTGCTTGGCTTTGGAGATAAGAATCTGTCGTGGTTTAACCCCGGCCAGCAACTAAGCACCACACAGCCACTTGTTCCCCGCGCGCGCCTCCCCCCCCCCCCCCCCCCCCCCCCAGTGGGATGGGGGAGAAAATCGGGAAAAGAAGTAAAACTCGTGGGTTGAGATAAGAACGGTTTAACAGAACAGAAAAGAAGAAACTAATAATGATAACACTAATAAAGTGACAACAGCAATAATAAAAGGATTGTAATGTACAAATGATGCGCAGTGCAATTGCGCACCACCCGCCGATAGACACCCAGTTAGTCCCTAAGTGGTGATTCCCTGTCCCCGCTCCCCTCAGTTTATATGCTAGATGTGATGTCGCATGGTATGGAATACCCCGTTGGCCAGTTTGGGTCAGCTGCCCTGGCTCTGTCCTGTCCCAACTTCTTGTGCCCTTCCAGCTTTCTCGCTGGCTGGGCTTGAGAAGCTGAAAAATCCTTGACTTTAGACTAAACACTACTTAGCAACAGCTGAAAACATCAGTGTTATCAACATTCTTCTCATACTGAACTCAAAACAGCACTGTACCAGCTACTAGGAAGACAATTAACTCTATCCCAGCTGAAACCAGAACAGAATCATAGATACATAATTCTTCATTAACTGCTCATTAATATCATATTTTTTTAATGCTAGACAATTTTTTGGCAGATAGAATATTGAAGTATTGATTTACATTAAGACAACTGCATATCTTGAGAGTAAGATTGGTTCCTGTAATTTCTGTTTGAATAAAGCTTATGTGCAGAGAGAGCAGAATTGGATGCTTAAACTCATGGCTATGTGGGAGCCCTAGTACTGGACTTGAACATGTTCTGCCCATGGTCCAATCTTGTTGATGGAAATCAGTGTCCCACCAAAAGCCCTGTAGCTTCATTTGCCCTGCACTGGGGCTAAGCTAAAGTGTCCCATCCCTGACCTCACATCTAGCTAACAAGAGCAAAAGATATTCTTACGGCCTTTTTCCTCATAGATTAAAACCAGTAGTGATTACATATGAAGAAGTCATACCACGGCTGATACAATTAGTGTTCAAATTGTATGGCAAAATTCAGTCACACAGTCGAGCTACAGATTTTGATTATGTTAAGAATAATTAGTTGAAAATTGTTGGAAGAATACAGAATGAAGTATGGAAGTAAAGAAACAGAAATGGATATAACGAAAATAATTCTGTCCTTCCAATTTCTAATCAAACTAGCTGGGCGATTCTGCATATTTTCAGGTATTTAGATGGGAGAAGAGAGCAAATAAAAATCTTCCCTTGAGGTAAAGCTAAGTCAAGGAAACCAGACTTTATTTAGCATAGAAATTAAGACCTTAAATTCCGAGAAACCTTGGCGATGTATACTAGGAGTCAAAATATGAAGAACCACCATGAAAGCTGATTTGCCAACTAATTAAGATCCAAGTAAATATGTGTACATATTTAGAATTAATAGAATGCTCCCAAATTCTCATGAATGTTGTAGGGCTAGGGCATGGAAATAGTGGTAACCTGAGAAATGTATGTTATTTTTTGTTTGATAGCTTCTGGGTTAGTAGATTTTAACTTTTCATATCGTATCTGTATGCTTATTTGTATTTTACTTTGAACGATGTTACTGAAAACATACTATACTTGTGCAGCGTTATCAGAAGTGTTCAGTACTGGAACCAAGTGGGATTTTGTTTGCCTTTTACATGCCTTCCAGCTGATGGGTGGAATTTAAGTCCCCATGGTGCACAAACAGATGGGAAAATGTTGGTCTTGAGTTTTCAGTCATCAGTGCTAATTCTTTTATCTTCTGAATGCATTAGTCAAACAGACTACGCCTGTCAAGCAATCTGTAATATGTGCCATGACAGCCTTTTTTTTTTTTTTAATTCTTCTGAAAATCTTTTCTGTGAACTGACATTGCCTACTTTCTGTTAGTTTAAGGAAGAAAATGCCTTACTCATCAATTAAATGATTGTCAAAATGGTTGTGGAGTGTTGATGATTTTAAAGTACTGGTTTTATCATTTGTGTGAAGTAATTCAACAACCAAGAAGTATGTTTTCAAATACAATTGAGTATTTCTGTAGGCATTGGTGATCTTATATGTATATGTCTATATGATGCTTTTTATAAGCAGCTACTGTATTGGCATATTTCTTCATCCTTTCTTAACCAATGTGTCACAGAGGTTAAGATGCCTCGGATTTTTGGAACACTAATGTTCTTTACGCACCTTGGCATGCATCCATAGATCCTGATTTCTAGATTATAACAAAAAAGTCTGTTTTGACCAGGAGTTATATTGCATATTCAGATTTTGGTGCCTGTTTCTGCAATGTGGAACCCAGAAGTGCCATGAATTAAAGAACTTGTATCCACATGGCAGCTTGAAATACTCTACGTACACAAGGATGAGTGAATTTCCAACTGCATTTGTATGAAAGTTCCTTGACAGGTATAGCATGTAGCTATGAGGGGAAAAAAGTAAGTAGTAATGGCATAGCATAAATTTACATTAATACAAATGCATATATTCTTAGGAATTATATAAGGGTATTGGCATAAAATTTTTGGCACTGGTTTATCTCCTAATTTCCTTTAAAGTGTCTTTTTGGAGATAGGAAATCTCTCCAGTTTATTTTATATGCCCAGAGGGCACTCTGCATTCAGCTTTGGTTCTCTAGGCTGTGTTGTCACAGATGTGAGGGATTGAGCTTTGTGTTTGTGTTTTTATGATGTGATATCAGGCATGCTGAAAATGAATTAAAACCTTGACTTACATCACAAGTTAAGCTCATCCGGATGGCAGACAGCTCCTGCTTCTTGTGAAAGAATAATTTTGGTAATGTGACAGGCATGGGTTTGTAGGCAGTAACAACTCCTACAGAGTTTAAAGCCCTGAAATAAAACAAAGATTGCAGACAGCTGATGATCAGTATCTTTCCTCTGTGAGGGGTGGGAACTCCTGCTTCAAATGAGCTGCAGGTAACCGTTGACTCAAGGTTATGGAAGAAGTCCTGCACCTTGTGCACTGGGCCAGCCCAGTTTACAGAGCTGTGCTCTCTGCAGCTCCATTTAAAAGGAAGTGAGAGGTTTTTCCTTTTGTATTAAGAGAGAATTTGTTTTCATGAATATGCCTCAACATGATGCCTTGCTATGGAGGAAGTAGCTGAGCAGGAGGATTTGTTCCCTGCATTTTCTCTGTAGCTACAAAAGCCCATGTAAAGCATGCATGGAACATTTATTAATGTATCAAATAGCAGGTATGATAGATGCAGTTAGGTCTCTTCAGTTGTTATTTTCATTTGTGATCCACAGATTTTGCTCCGAATTGCTGTATGGAGTTTGGGTTCTTGTTCAGATTATTTTGCTAAGAGGCACTCGGGAAAGAAAGGAAGAAAATATTTTCAATTTGGAAACTCCTACATGATGAGACTTTTGTTTGCATTTCTTCAATACTTTTAAAAATTCAGGTTTCAATAAATAATAATTCACTGAGGAAAACCTATCATTTTGGAAAAGTTATGTCTAGGTTTGGTATCCATTATGTTTGGGGGGTGGTGGTGTTTGGATGTGGAATTTGACTACCTGCAAGTAACTTAACTGCCTGAGAGAAGTTACAGTTTATTATTTGTGAAACACAGTACCTTGAAGCTCATGTCATCAGTCCTAACTTACTGAAATTTCCATTGAATCAAAGATCAGGTGTGTCCCCTCAGGCTGCAGTGATGGAAACTGCCCTAAAAAGGATGAAGAATGGGCTTGTGGAAAGTTGTTTTTGTACAGCTGAAATTTTAATTTATTTCTTTTCCTTTGAGATACATGAAAGAAAAGAGGCTACTAGGATTAGCTGTACAGCAGATATCCGTATTTGGGGAATGGTTTTCTATCAGTCCCACTCCTGTCTTCTGGAGTATCTTGTCTTTTTTTCCTTCTCTTTTGGCAGGGTACATTAAGGGTCATTAAAGTCCAAACAGAAGCTAGAGCAGCTTTGAGGTGATTGTACTGTTTGCCGTGCACTATACTGGAACTTACATATCTTTATAGATGGCTTATAAACATTTGTGATCCCTCTTCCATTCTCTGTCAAGCCTGGGAGCGAAGGAATAAAAGTAAAAACTTAGAAATAGGTAAGCTGCATGGTGGACTCCTAGTCTTGAATCTGCTCAGGGGATAGCTGGCTTTTTCATGGGCTTCTTTTGACGTTTTGTTCTGGAACAGGAATCCCTGCTTTACTCTGGAACTGATAGAAATTGATTAACTATATCCCAAATATCTTAAGAATCTGCGGTGTCATGGGGAAGGGGCTTCCTTAAAGATTTATGTGGAAAAAGTTAAAATGAAAGTATTTAGACTGCAATCACCATTCTGAGAGACAATATCTAGATTTAGTAAAATAGGTTCTAGATTGTTTTATACCCAAAAAGGGAAAACAAAAGAGGTAACCCAGCTTGTGTGTGTCAGTTTGCTTCTTAGTAAGCAGGTAAACCTGGATTAAGATAGGAACAGGGGAACTGTCAGTGGAGGATCTATAATTGTAATCACTAAAACCCTCATTTGTTTTTTTCCAGCTCTGCTAGTAACGAAATTGTTATTTCTGTGAAATAATTTCCTGCCCACGGAAAATCTGTTCTTGAAATGAGTTGGAAGGAAAACATGCTTTTGAACTGAGAGCAGCTGCTCAATCTCATTTAATCTTTTATTTCATTGTCTGTGGTTTGCTAATGTAGAGAAGTCTGACTTTTTTTGAGTCCTGCCTTGAGAACTGTTCCTGTTCTGCTTAGCATCATGAATTTGTGAAAAGTGAGATGACCTAAAACACAGTACTGTGTAGAGCAACCTTATCCCTTTTGCTTTGTTAATGAATGAGAGTCAAACAAGTCCAGTAGGAGCCACAAAAAGAGGAGCCAGCTAGATTTCTGAGATTTGGTATCTTAAATGAAAATTTATGCAAACCTTTGAGGTCAGAGAGCAAGATCATATGGCACCATGGAGTCCATGAGCATGTGTGATTTACTGTATGTTTTCTTGTGTGCAGACAGAGCATTATATCCTGATTACTGTTGCTTTCTTTTTAACTGGTAATATACTAAGGGCTTTTGGAAGGATGTACCATTTGCACCGTAACCATAGTATGTGTGACAACACGTATATGTGTGCATTTAAACCTTGAACATCCTTCAATGAGCAAAACCTTTTTATGGAATTAGTGTGAAGAAGGTCAGTAAAGGGGGGAAAACTTAACTACTCATGTTACAGGAAGTGAAATGCCATAAATGTTTTGTGAAGAACTACGTTTAGTCTTGGTCTACTTGTGTGGTTAACGTCATCTTATAAAAAGGAATAGTCTGTAAATCTTGTGGTTATACTTAAAAAAAATATAAAGTGAATAGTCCAAGCTGTCACTGAAAAAATGCTAGCCTTTCCTTTTTGGAAACAGTGGTTAACATAGAAAAGAGAAATACTATGTATTTTTTGGTACATTTACACACATATAAATGTATACTTTTAAATAGATATGGAGTATGTGGAATGGAATAAAAATGGATTACTAATATAAATAAAGAATATAAATAGATAGCAAAAAGTCAGGGTTTTGGGGGAGGTTGACAGGTGACTGCACAAATTCCACATGGCTAGCATACTGTGGAGCACTTGAAGCGTAGTAACAACTGTGCAGAAGCCTGTTACTAGGAGAAGGTTTTTGTTGTTTTTTTTTTTTTGCATAGCAACAGGTATATTAACAAGAGTGTTGTTTCTGCCTCCTCTTTTTTTTTTTTAATAATTCACACATATTCCTCAGGTTATATTTTATTTCTGATTGCCTTCATAAAGCCTCATGAAGCCAATGGTGGTAATCCTAGGTAAAAGAGGCAGTGGCTGGGTCATGATTTTTGTACTGAAAAATATTTTATAACATTCCTGGGACTTTCTAATATACAAATAAAGCTAAATTACTTAGTTATTTCAAATATTTAAATAACTTGCATGGAAGGTTGAAAGAATAATTTAATGCATGCAACAGAATACAGGACTTTAAGCTTGAATTTCTGTGGATCATACTCAGACTTTCTGGAGTCTACCTGCTTCCACCTAAAATGGGTGGATGCTAACTCTGGTTCAGAACACAGTTCAACGAGCTAACCCTTGTGAGCAAAAGGTTCCCTGGGTGCATAAGCTGTAGCATCCTAGCTGGGCAGCCAAGCAAGAGATAGTACCTAGGCAGAGACATGCCCAAATCCTTCCCAAGTCCTGGGGGAACCTCAGTAAGTTAGGTGTCCCTCTAGGAATGCCTGAATCATATTACATTGCAGTCCAGGCAGTTGTGATAGTATTATGTTTCTGGACATACAACTGAATGTTTAGAACTGTGTCCCCGAATATAGGGGATGGCTGGAGATGCCTGGAGAAGGTCTAAACCCACAGCTCTTCTTCCCACAAAACTGCCTTTAATTATGTCCATGAAGTGTTGGGAGAATGTGGTTTTCACCCATCCTGATGAAGTTAGGCTGCTGATACACAAAATATTGTGGAATTCAGAGAGACAGCAGGAAATGAATAATTTTAAATCTGTAAAGAAGGACACATTCCTCAGAATGGAATGGTCCTTGTTCTTTTTCAAGTAACGGTAGGTAGATACATTTCTTATTTGGGAATCGTGAGATAAAGATGTATAAGAAACTGGGAATAAGAAAGAGTAGCAAAGATTGTTAGCCAGCTAGTAAATAGCACTGATAAACCTACATCTGTTGCAGAAAAGGAAGTTCTAAGACTTTTTGAAAAATCAAATATTTAATTAAAGGTTTGCCCCTGTGCATGTTAGATTGGTTTTTAGATTTCAATTCTTAAAAGAAAAGAGAGATTGGTGGAGAAAACGAAAAATAAATTATTTGCTTGTGAGTTAACAGTATCACTAATTAGGCTTCCCAAATGTAGAATATGGACTAAACTCAACTCTTATTTTACCAGTGGGAATTTGGACATTGATTCAATGGGCTATAGCGACAGCAACAGTCTTGAGAGTTTGTGATTGCATTTATACTTTTGCACTTGGGCCAAGTGGCAACAGGTACCTTGTATAGGGACAGAGCCCTGTAGAAGACTCTGGCTATGCTCACAGTCTGTTCACATGTGATGATGTGATGAAGTTACTAATTTTTATAAGTTCTTGTAAATGAAAATTTCCAATAGTGCTTGGACTTCAGAAGCTATTTGGTTCTTTCCCCACCTTCTGGTACATTATTTGGGAAGGAAGAGTTCAGCTCCTTACTACACCCTGGTGTGCAAAGTGGTGTTCTTCCCTGTGCTATCCTAAAGTTTAGCTATACAAAGATGTGATCGGGGGATAAGTTATATTGGGAATGTACATTGTATCATGTACTCTACAGTGAATCTGAAGTTATTCATCTCTCTCCCACTGAGTGGGATGTCATCTCAAACAACTATGTTAGCAAAAAATGGGGGTATGCACAGAGATCGGTACTGTGAAACTGTTCACATCTAACCTACCTCATGCTATATTGCTCCTGAGCTCAGTACCTAATATTTAGGGTCACCAGTTTTGCATATATGTGGAGTTAAGCTATTGTACTCAGTTTGTCTGAAAGGAAAACGTATCAGAGATGCTACAAATAAGTAAATAGGCAGAAATTAATTAAGAATAGGCACAGTAAAATTATCCTTTTTATTTTCCTTATCGTCCTCATTATTAAGATAAATTGAAGTATTTTGAATCATCATTTCTGGAACCAGAAGGGAAATCTTACCTCTTTTCACTAGCCAAAGGTATTTTCTCTTTGGCAGGAGGCTCTTGATATCTGGTCATACAGGGATAGTGTGCAAACCTGGCACTGTCTGCTCACTCTATTGTTGATCACCAGGGTTTACTCTCATATGCTCTCTCTACATAAGGATGTTGTTCTGCATAGCAGAGCATGCATTTCAGTTGCATTTTGCATTCTGTGTATTGAGCTAGGTGTCTTTGGGAACATTTTAAAATAATATATTTAAAGATGTTCCTTCTGCAGTTTTTCTAAATTACAAGCAATTTATCATTGCAGACAAATATTTTTCTCAAAAATTCTTTGCAATGCATTTATCTTTTTATTGTGAAATGACTTGAGAATGAGGATGTGCGGAGAATCGGTAAGCCAGTAACTTTTCATGTACACAGAGCACTGCATGCAGAATTCAAGAGGGTGGATAAAACATTTGAACTGAAATGGAATAAACAGGGAATTACATTTTGAATATAAACAAGGTATGCATATAAATTTGGGAACTCTAATAGCAGCAGCCTGGGGACAGTATTCCTCATAGTCTCTTTCAGAGCTATGAACAGAAACCCAAGAACAAAGTAGGACTATATTCAGATAATCTCAATTCCATCTGCATCTCTACTCATATCTGGGTTTCTTACTGTCTGGCTTACAAGGCCATATATGTAACAATAGCACTCAAGTTGTTTAGCACGATTTTGATCGTCTGAATTTGAACTAAAGCTACAGTATTTGTGACATTTGCTACCTGCAACATGTTCTATGTCTTTGTCATGCTCTGTCTGTACTTCTGCTTGAGCCTGCTGGTTTTCTGCTGCTTAGTTTGCCTCTCATTCATTCTGCTCTGACCCCTGCCAGTTACCTGTGTGAACTTCTGCCATGTCTTCTGCCATCTGTGGGATTGCCATCTTGTCTTTACTTACAGAAGTAGCTAAATGGGAAATTTGGTTTATAATTAGAAAATGAGATTTCAAATCGGTTTTCAGGACTGGCCATAACAATCTGAGAGGTGCCTGGAAATAAAAGAAATCCTGAGCAATTGAAAAGCCTGTGTCACATTTAACAGCAAGTAATTTCCATTGTATCGCAGGCAAATGTGTAATCAGAGCGAACAGGAAGAAAAGTCCATACTATGTGCACTTCAAAATATTGGCGTGTACAGTTTGCATCATAGTGACAACCTGTCACACATCTTTTTGGCGGGATGTTGTGCAATACACTAAGGAAGGGAGATACAGTGGAATTCCCCACCTTTCTATACCTGTAATAGCTTGCTTTCGAAAGCACAGTGGAGTTTGGTACTGGGCATAACCTGCATGATGCTGGCAGCGAGGGGCCGCAAGCAGGACTGGAGCGAAAGAACTGCCCAAGTGGGAGCCGAGCAGAGGACTTGGGGGGAGAGTTATGTCTCTGGCAGGACTGTTGGCCAGTGAAGGAGCCCATGCTAGAGCAGTGGAGGAAGAAACAAGGGACCACCAAAGAAGCGGAACCACAACGTGCTGACCCCAGTCTCCCACACTGTCCACTGCAGGCATAGCGTGCGAGTGGCAAGGGGCTTGGAGACGGGAAGGGGAAGAGGCAGTGTCTAGAGAGGAGTCCAAGTGTAGTTCTCTAAGTGTTTGCTTGTTTTCCTGTTTCTATTTTTCAGTAGCAGAATCAATAATTAAAAGTTTGTTGGCCAATAAATTAAGTAAAATTCCCTGATCCAAAACTTGTTTTATAACCAGCAACAGACTTTACAAATCACAGTGTTTGTGGCTATTCTCAAAACATTTGGTACAGTTCTTAAAATTAAATTTGCTGAAGTCAGACGAGTCAGCCTTCTCCAAGGTTATTTACATGCAGGGAAGGATAGGTGCCTTCAAGTCTTTGTAAGTCAAATAAATATGAAAATGTGTTGCTTCCTTGGTTCTGTCATTACCAGCAAACTGTCATGGTTCAGTGAGTAGAAAGCAAAACAAACAAAAATCATGCTTCCCAGTAATGGAACAAGTGCAATAAATAGTTGTTAAACCTTCCTGCAAAGATATTATGGTCTTCACATTCATTCTTTATTTGATTTTTGATCATAGTTTTAATTTTGTCTGGCAGGACAGGCAAGCAGAAATTTATTTTCATAGCACTATAATGAATATAAAAGATATTACACCTTGTTAAGTCTCTTTGCTTGTAAGTCTCCTTGCATTCCTTTTCACTAAGCATGAGAGTCAACTCCTCTCATCTAATATAATTTAGCAATTTAAAAGATATACATCTAATCTAAATTTGCTGTCTAGGTTCTCCTTACAGTCAGTGCAGCAAGACAGGTGCTAAAAGAAAGTAGTATACTTTGTAGCAAGATAGGTTATTTTGCTGTATAGGATATGGTCTAGTAGGATATCTTAAGTGTTTGAGATGGCTGAGGTGAGTCATTCTTTGATGCCTGTCTGTCCCTTTGTCACTGTGATGGGAACCCAGGAGGTCACCTCAGACTAGCAAGTCCAGCTCCAACACCTTCAGTTTGATGACATGAAGCCTACATGAATTTGCTAGTTTTTTATGTCATATTTCACTCCGAGCCAGGAGCTGAGCCCATTGTGAGTTTTTCTTTGATACAGTACTTACAGAGTAAGCTCCTGAAAAAAGCAGTCATACCTTCCATTAATAATTCCTTATTAAAGTTGGCCTCTGCTCCTGTGGTTTTAAGAAAGGCTGTTCTTGATACCCCTCATTTTTTTTAGCTAAACTTTTTATCATACACACTTATAAGACAAGTAATTAAGTTTACCAAAGGTCATTCTTATTTCATAATTCCTTGCAGTAAAAAGCCATAGAGAGAAAACTTGAAATGAATTAAACTTATGGCCTCTTAAAGAAGATACATGACATTTCACTGTAATTTAAACTTTTGTCCACCAGACATTCATAATATTTTCAAGGATGAGAGCTTTCTTATGTAAAAAAAAAAAAAAAATCGCCCTTCATAGTGCAAATTCTTACACTAACAATATTTTATATAGAAAAGGCAAGTTTTCTTATCATGCTGGTGGTTTCTTTTCAAGCTTCTCATGAATCTGTTCCCCTTCCCTCCCCACTCAATGGCTCCTTTTAGTTGTCTGCCCTTTATGTTGAATTTTGAATGAAACTTACAGAAATGTCAGCCTGGCTCCTTTAGGGATTACGGTTGAAATCATCAAGGTTGGATTGATGGATGAGGCTGTAAGAGGTTGGGCCGGCTGACAAGGTTACCCTTACCAGCTGTCTACCCATCCCTGTTGCATGGGTGTCTGTGCTGCTTGTCAGTCAGCTTTTGAACCAGTGCTGTTTACTGTGTAGTGTTTTAAGGCAGAGTGTAATCAGTGACAGCTTACTTTACTTCAAAATGCTGCGCTGCAAATGGTGGTGGTTCTAAAACTCACTGCTGAGCAGCTCAGACATCTCTGCAGTAAAGGCAGGCTGGATAGCTAGGGTGGCAACAGTGTCAGCTGTCCCAGGCAAAGCCAGCCCTTTTTGACATTCAGGAGTCCTTTATTTTGTCTGTGCTTTTTTTGTGTGGTTTGTTTTGTTTTGTTTCAGGTTATAATCAGCCTTCTGTCTAAGAACCCCAGCTTTGAAATGTTTTTGAATGGGAATGTACAAGAACCCCAGTAGTGTTTGAGATTTTACTACAAAATCCTAAAATGTTTTCAATTCTTGTCTGTAGGCTGGAGCAAATGTGCTGCTGCAAGATGTTAATGGCAACATCGCACTTGATTATGCCATAGAAGGGACTGAATCTAGCAGCATCCTTCTGATGTACTTGGAAGAAAATGGTAAGTCAGCTCTTCAGCTTCTGGAATGTTTTTAATGAACATGACATAAAAATGAAAAGGATGGATATTAATTTGATGTAAGTCAGTACTGAAGCCAGTGGAACTATATTAGTTTGGAGATGGAGGGGAGGAAGATGATTTTGGGTCAGAAAAGTTTTCAGTGTGTTTAGATTCAAACAACTAACAAAGGTTAGTGGCAGTGATTATCGTCAGATCTGCTTTTGCCCATTCATATGGAGATGTCAGAGTGTGAATTCAGAGCAGAAAAACTGCAGTAATGCAGAAGCTTTTAAAACAATTTAACAGTGTGAGGACCAGGTTTCACATTTTGTTCCATTTCACGTGTGTTATGTATAGCCTTAGAGTCTATTTTTTCCAGTGAGAGCCTGTTAAATAAATCTCTGCAAGTCATCTGAATGGAAATGTATATGAAACTTTATCACTTATTCAAGAATATTAGTGTTGGTTTTGTTTTGTATGGAGAAAATACTGTAGCTAGATTTCTTTTATGAAGTATGCTTAATATGTAATAGATGACAGAACCTGTATTGAAAAAAAGGGTTTGTTTTTCACCAGCTGCAAACTTAAATAAGGTTTCTGAACTGAGATTTCTAGCATTGCTTTTGACTATAATAGGTTGCCTTAACGTTGTATGTGGCTCATCATAACACTAAGGACAATGTATTAAGCAGAAATAATGAGTAGTAATGTAAAAATGTGTAATTTCAACATTGCCTCCATATAAGAAGTCTGTTTCAACATAAACTAGGTTATGTCCTCTTTCACTTAAAAGAGAAGTTGACTTAGACTGGCAAGGAAATCACACTCAGTGTGAGGTCCTATACTGTTAGCCCATAGCACATCCAGGGTATTACACAGGTGTATTTTATAATGTTGCTTCTTTGGTGCCTGGCAATGTCTTTGTAACTCATGAACTCTGGTTTTCGATTTTTCTAATGGCAATACAGGTATTAGCTTCTAAAAAACTTGATTGCCTTGCAGAATGCAGATATTTGGAGTCTAAGTGCTCCAAATGCTTTGTCTGATATGGTATTTAACATGGAGCATAGAACAAGCATATAGCATACAACAAGGTATGGTCTGCTCACTTGCAATTATTTGTGTGGATCTATCAGAAAATGCTTCCTCTTTCCTTGGTATGTCTGTCTTTTTGGTTGCAAAATGAAATAATTTGGAAAAAAAAAAAAGAAAAAGATTTGCTAGTTTCTTGGCAAAGTGTTTACATTGAAGGAACTTATATGGAACAGTGGATTTTTATGACTCTAATGTTATTAGTGTTGCCTCTTTTCCAGTAGATAGGAGAGGTACTGTTACTCATTAAACAATGATTCTGTGAATGTGGGAAGTTTCCAAAATAAAACCCTAAACATTATGAAGGTGACATCTACCTCTACTAACTGTAGATAGCTGAGCCTGAGCTAATCATCCAGACCTTTTCTTTTGGTCAATAGAGAGAAATGGGAAATGCAGGTATTGTTTCAGCTCTTCCTAACCTGGCTAGGTGAGGAGAACTGACTTCCAGGACTGTTTCTTTCTGTTCTGCTGACTAATAAGAACCTAAGTTGACAAGTCATAGTTTACCTGTCATAGTTTTAGACTGTAAGAATAGATCAATCCTACCCTTTAATTGCAGTACTGTGTGAAATCCTGGCCTTTGGGTGATCAATGACAAAATGCCTATCAACTTTGCTTCGTCTGTTACTATTCTTCTTGTAACAATAGGCAGCTCAAAGTACCCTTATTTCACACTTAGTTTTTAAAATTTAATGAGTATCTTCTAAAATATTTGTATAGCCTGCCATGGTTAATAAAGATTGAGGAGGGAATCCTTGAAGGAAATAAAGCTGTCTGGATAAGTATGAATTACTTTGAATTGCCCAGACTAACGTAACTGATGTTACATTGTACACTGAAACTAAATATTGACTGAAGAAAGCAATATGCAGACTTTACTTACCTAAGGGAAAACAAGTTGAGGTACGTATCCTCTGTATATTAAGAGAATCCTTTGGGTTGGGTAATAATTCTAATATACTATAAGCTTCATTTAAGATATCCCTAATCAAGGATGGAAGGAAAAATACAGCACCCAATTTCATATTTAGGAAAGTGGTGGAAATAGCTTAACTGTATATTTGATCATGTCCTAGGAGCACTCAGAAGCCTAGTGTGCTCCTGAGCTCGAGGACTTTATTGAGGTTGATTTATCTAAATCATGGTCTGGTAGTCACTCTATAGCAAACCCTCCTTAAAGCAAAAGAGGTGCTTCAAAGGTAGGCATCTGTAATGGGTCTTCTGAATTACAATCTGAACTGCATGCTTCTTTCCAAGTGCTATGAAGGGAGCCCAGAATGGCTAGCTGAGGCTTAGAAGTCTGCTACATAGGATGGGATTCAGTTTAAGGTTATGATATTTAAATTTACAGGTCTAGATGTAGGTGCCTGTACGCCAGCTTTGGTGTCTAAATTCCTGTTGCCATTAGTGGAGTTCTAGGAAATACTGTCACTAGAGAGCAGAAGGGTTATTCACTTGACCAGCCACCAGGAGGACACTGGTAAACACTGTTAAATTTGTTCTGTGCTAAGATACCATTGGCTTTACGTGTTACTGGTCATCTTATTTTTGCTATGAAGTCCCGACATTTAAGGACTTTGAAAAATAAGATGGAGAGACCATCTGCTGCAATGTCTTGCCAAGGCAAAGCCAACTGAGAGTAGCCCAGGTTACCCAGGACCATGGTGGGTTGGAGAGTCTCTGATCTCTCTGGGCTCCCAGTCCAGTGCTGAGCCATCTTCGTGTCATTTTTTTTCTTTGTATTTTCAGTTGAAATTTTATCTGTTGTAACTTATACCTGTAGCCTCTTCTCTGTTCATTATTTACCTCCAGGAAGTGTCTCCCTCCAGAGGTGAAATGAAAATACTAGGAAGTGTAAAAAGGTTGTTTTTTTTTTCCTATTTGTCCTGTTTTATTCTGAACATGGTTGATTATTGGAATTGTTGAGAAGTCCACCTGGCACCTTCTGTGACCTTTATTTAGATTAATATCAGCTTTATGTTTTAAGGCAAAGCTTTTGTTGTATTAATTCCATTTTAAAAATGTCAAACTTTCAATGGCTGCTAGTGTGTTCTCTTTGTTTTTAGAGGCAGAATGTTCTACTGTAGAAGTGTGTCAGTGAAACTCTGATCATGGCATATGATCCTTATGTTTGCTCCTTTTCCTTTAGGCTGTTTTAAATATGTAATGCTTTGAAGAATGCAACATTTTTGTTTACTTCCTTTCTTCGTATTTAGTTGCATAGTGGATTAGATGACTTAGATAGAAACTACAAATGAGTGACATCTTTCTCGGTTCCATATTTGACAAGTGACAGGAGGTGACACGTTCACTGTGTAATTTGTTTCCAAAAAAGAGGTGTTCCCTTTTGTCTGCCAAGATCTCAGGCTTCAGCTTTCAGTAGGATAACTGTGCATTTCAAGAACATCGGCCTTGTTATTTAATCTGAGAAAACAGCATCTGGATATTTACTACTACTTTTTTTTTTAAGTATCCTACACATCTGAAAGCAAAATAATACCTTCCTTGCCTGTTGTACAGTGAGAGTTTATGCACTAGCAGGTTATTACAAAACCAAAAGAAAACCATCTGTTGCGGAATTTTTTTTTTAAGAATGACTACATGTAAATAACATATCTACCTGAAGGTATAGATGGCTTTTCTTTTTCTACCATGACACAGGTACAGAAAAAAAGGGTTATTGCTTTTCTACGAAGTATTCTTTTTAACAGTTCACTTCCTGTGGGGTAAATGAATTTAAAATAGCTGGGTAAAGGTTATCAACCTTTGATGGTAATAGAGATTTCATGTACTTAATCAAAATCTTTTATAGTATTCCAAGCTGTGTGAATAATGGATCTGTTTTGTTCTCTGAATATTAAGGGGATCATATTCAGGGGTCTAAGAAAACTGTATATAGAGCCAAAATCATGTGCAAGTCCTATCCATTGAGGTAGGTTTTTTTTATGGTGTAAGTTAGTTAAAATACTGTGCAGATTTCACAAAAATAGACTGTGGTTTATTAAATTCTTACTAGCAAACGGGTTAAGCCTTACTTTTCAGCTGCAAAGAGGAAGGAATAAATTTCTTTCTCTGCTATGCAGCAGTAGGTAGAATAAAAACCCCAGAAGCTAAGGGTTAGTACAGAATCCTACACTGAAGACAGTGTTTAACATTAGTCAGAAACAGTCGACTCATAAATTACTACAATAAGGAGAATTTCCCTGAAGCCAAACGTTAACAACATGAGGGAAATAATGTGCAGGAAAAGCTGATTCAGAAAAGTAGTGGGCAAAGGATTAAGGAAAAATTTACTGTAAGAGTGACACTATACAGTAACCTGGAATGTGATAGGGAGATACATCCCAAAATTATTTTGGTTTAAAATGTAAAGTTATTTGAAATGATTTATAAAATCTGGTGTGGTTGGGCTAAAAGCCAAACTCCCACCCATCTGCTTGCTCATTTCCCCTCCTGAGCAGGACAGAGGGAGAAAATAGGATGAGAAAGCTTGTGGATCGAGATGAAGACAGGGAGATTGCTTACCAGTTACTGTCACAGGGGAAACAGGCTCAACTTGGGGAAACTTGCAAATTGGAATAGATTCAGGTAGTGAGAAATAGAAAGACAAACACTAAAACAACACCTTTCCTCCCCCTTTCCCAGGCTTGACTTCACTCCTTCACTCCAGACTCTACCCCTGCAAGTGGTGCAGGGGATGTGGGGGAGGTACAGTCAGTACATAGAGCAGTTTCTGTCTGCCACTTCTTCCTCTTTACACTTTCCCTCTGCTCCAGCATGGATTTTTCACAGGTATACAGTTCCTTCAGGAACATCCATCTGCTTCACCATGGGTCTTCCATGGGCTGCAGGGCATCTCTGCTCCAACGCCTGGAGCACCTTTTCTCCCTCCTTCTTCTCTGACCTTGGAGTTCCCTCAGCTATTTCTCCCTCCTTTTGTTTCCTCTTTGTCTCTCTGTCCACTGTTTTCTGCCCTTCCTTAAGTATGTTTTCACAGAGGTGCCATACTTGTCTGAGAGGCTCAGCTGTGTCCTGTGGTGGGT
Source organism: Haliaeetus leucocephalus (assembly GCF_000737465.1). NCBI lineage: Eukaryota > Metazoa > Chordata > Aves > Accipitriformes > Accipitridae > Haliaeetus > Haliaeetus leucocephalus. Next base: position 235,736 of record NW_010972931.1, read on the forward strand.
CTGCTGGAACTGAGAACTGTCTGTGGTCCACACGGGACAGGCCCTGGCCTCTTGCCACAGAAGCCACCCCAGCAGCCCCACAACTGCCAACACTTGGACCATACATCTGGTCGTGTGTTTCTCAACACTCTGGCACTTTTTATGAGAATAAGATCAAAATGAAAATCCCAGTTATGTGTTTTTTTCATCAGCTTTGATTATGAATTAAAGTGTTCAGAATACATACACCAAAATGCTCTAACATGGAGGTTGTGCTACAGAAACACTTAAAACAGATCTAGTAATCCGGCATGGGGAAAAAAAGAATTATGTACTGTTTCTTCAGTGCACTCAAGAAAAGCAATTGATATAGATCAATATAATTTCAGAAAAAGTAACTGCTCTAGACTTTCATATTTAAAACTATGAAGGGCTTTTCATAGACATTAAGGAATTATTGCCAACATACTACAGTAAGAACTGACTAAAATGTCAACACATGTAGCTTGTTAGTACTAAAGATCAGTGGATTTAAGCTAAAACTAAATCCTCTGTTATATTTTCTATTTTAGAACCATATGCAATGTGATCTTGATTTCTGCTTACAAATTTTCTATTAATAATATTGATGCAGTAGGTTGACAGAAAAACAGGCAACCAAAACCAAACAGCCTCAGGGTGGTTCAAAGTTTTTTCACTCTGATTTTTGCTGATTGGGAACCACCTACCCATGAGATTATGACACACACACAAAAAATCTGTCCAGTTTCCGCAGAGAGCTTGATTAATTGGTGATAGGGGTTAGGTGATGGTATTGCCAGTGAGAACGGGACCAAATGAGATGTTTCAGTAGGTCCCTTCAAGTCCTAAAAATGAAGCACACAGAAAACGTGACACATTGAAAACGTCATAGTTGAGAATGCTCATCTGTCTTCCTTTGGCCTTTGTGTTTTCTAATATAAGCTTGAATAAGCTACTGTAATTTTTATATTTTCTAACTCTTGGGGAAGTGACTTTGAAGTCTTAGACTCCTCTTAATATTTGTGTGTTTCCAGCATGCAAATGTTTGGGCATTTAAAAGTGAATTAAAGAAGAAAGTCCATCGTATGGAAGCATTTTGTTACCCATATGTTTTTATTAAAGGGAAAATATTTAAACTCACTGTGCAGACTTTTGGCACTTGAATTAACATTTTAAGTTTCAGCCAGTAGTTTATGATTTGCTTTGTAACTGATGCTAGAAGGAAAACAGGCATCTCCTGGACTAACAGGCTTTGCAAAGATTTGAAAAAAGAGTGTGAAGAACATCAGCAACTGGGGATGCCCTTTTAGTATCCTTTCAAACAGCTTACTGATAAATAATCTAATTCTGTTACCATTAGAGATAAATTACCATTTTTTTATAGGATTCCTAAAACTATAACCTTTATCAAGTTAGAAAAAAAATTTTCAGTGCCCAGAGTGCACCCACGGGCTCTGCAACCTGTGCTCCCCACTCCCAGGGGCTTGGCTGCCGGTGCTCAAAGCCAGCTCTGACATGGTACAGCCATGTAACCTGGGAGCAGTTGGCTCAGACAAGGGCTAAGTTGTGAGGCAGAGCTGGGGGAAGCCTTGTAATGATCTTTCACCCATCCTTTGGCTGGAGAGCCGCATTTAGGCTCAGGTCCTTGCCCTTGTTCCTTGCTTGAGGTATGCCTATGCCCAACCACGAACCTTGTTGATCCCAACCCTGAACCACTGACTGCCTGGCTTCACCTGATTTGTCTGGATTCGTTGCTAGAAGCTTTTCTAGCAATCACAGAACTATCGGTTGGCCCTGATTCCCATCACCAGACCCGCTCGATTTTCTTGTTTGGGTACTGTGGGGCTGTGCCCTCGTCAGCAAGGACACTACCCTTCCTGCCCCTGTTCACCCTCAGCTCCTGGCTCCCTGGCAGGTGTCAAGTACCCTGCTTTTACTGCTTTCTAACAAAGACATCTAACCATAACATATTAAGACCTTGCCGAGAAATACTGTATATGGAAGAGCTCATTTCAGACATGGTACTTACCGCAAGTAACCAGAGACAATGATATGCTTTTTTTGCTTCTGTCTTCTGGTGTTAATATTACAAATAAAATAATAAACATGCAAGACATATCCACAGATGAATGCTTTAGTATTAAGCCTTGAGATTGTACCAGTCTGTTAAAATAAATTACAAAAATTATTTTTGTTCTCATACAAGTTAAGAAGAGACAGAGGTAATTTAACTAATTTTAGCTGGAAGGGTCGTCAACATCCTTGTTATAGAAGAGAAGACAAAAAAAAGCATGTTTCACTAGAGTGGGAGAATTGTCACTCTGATGACTATGTGAGGAGGAGATGGGAATTTCATTTCTGATAGCATTTTCAGATTGGAAGGAAATAAACTAAACATCTTTCACTATGCCTATATAATGATCTCTTTAAAGACAAAGAGGTAAAACCCACCAACAACTATCAGTCGGTACTTCTGCAGTGAATTAGAGCTTAGTAGTTTTGCAAATACACACTCTTGCAGATACTGAAAATATTGACTTCCCTTCTCACATAATAAATGTTGCTGAAACGTATCTGTTCATACGCTGACCTTTGAAAATCAAATGCACATAATGCCAAACGATACGCACAAGAGCTACTGAACAATGTAATTTAACAAAGATAATGCTCTTTACAAAGCTATCTAGTAAGCAGCCAGAAGAGTCCTCCTAAAACTTAAAGCAAATAAAGCTGGATAAAGTAACAGCTACACCTGAATATTTTTATGAATGAAAATGAATGTTTCAAGAATGATACCGTGACTTTTTTTTTTCTTATTGATTATGAACATGTCTATCCTATACTATGCTGCACAGGAGAAAAATAGAACTTCTAAACAATGGTATCCCTAAAATTATAGATGAATACAGACAGGCTCATCACGCTTGGGGTGAAAAGATCCTTGCTCTGTTTGCAGTTCTGGGCAGGAAGGGCAGATACAGGCAGGGTGAGAGAAGACTTAACTAAGAGGAGATGAGAGATTGGCTTCTCAAAGTTGTTGCAAGTTTTTTAATGCACATTTGTGTTTGCAAGGCAATGTGATATTGACCTCTCCTAAAGACTCTTAAGCCCGTTGGAGAATGAGACGTGCACATTGCAGAAGGAGTGACTGCTGGGTGAGTGCAATGGGTATTTCCCCAAAAGTGCTTGAGTGTTCGCTTTGTACGGATCCCAGGAACGGGTGTTCCCCTCGCAGATGGAGAGTCTTCTTGGTACCAGACATTTCTGAGGAGATTATTTTTTGTAGCAATTCTCAGTTCTGTTTGCCATCTATTTCTTTACCACTGCAACTTTCTGAAAGTTACCTTCCAGCTTTTTATTGGAGGTTTTTACATTCCTTTGGGTTGTCAGTTCTATAACCATATGCCAGAGAGGGTGAGACAGCCAAAGCACGTGAAATGGCCTTTTCAGGTGTTTTTCTTAAAGAGTGAGAAGTGATATATTTTGTAGCTTTTAGGTTATGCTCCTGCCTGTCATCCTGCAGGGTCACTACTGTTTTAACTGTTCCTTCTCCATCTCATCTCCTGCAGAATTTATGAGCATGTAGTTCTTGTTCTGATTTGGTACAGGGTATTTGGGGCGTATTTTCCATCCTATGCCTTTCTTTTTGACTTTTCTTTTTTTAAAATGTGAATCCATTCCTGTAGCACATGCCAATTTGGTTTTCTTCCACTATTTATTCATGCTGGCTGTCATCCCTTTTCAGCTGAATATCTAAACCGCATTTCCCTGTTGAAATGCAATGTTAAGGTCATTCTTTGATTCAGGCAGCAAGTTACTTACTGTATGAGTAACATTTTATTGTTCCATCTAAACTGATGAAAAGTATCACTGCCTGGGGAGGGAGAGTAAACTCGCCAGATTTACAAACTTGATTAAGTGAAGGTAGTTACTGACCAGGTCTCCTTGTTTGAGCCTCAGAGAATGATGTGTGTGCACGCTTGGTAAATCGGCTTCTCAGCTCCCCACCAGGGAAACCTTCACTGAAGCCTGACAGTTCCTGAGTTCTTGGAATTCAAACCTGCAATTCTAAGATTGCAATTTAGATTATTTTTTCATGTTTTCATTCTGTTTTCTATAAAGGCAGAGGAAGGGGATCTCTGTTGTTTCTGTAGCATTTTCAAAACTCTTTTGGATATTTAAAAAATGAAGCCTGTGGAACCATGTCACTGTGGTAGCTCACTTGCCAGGCTTTTTACTGCTATTTGTTTAATGAAATGTGTATCATTCCTGTATACAACTATTGGTTTGAAGCCAATAAAGCTATCTTGAGATTCACATAGACTGTGCCTTTTGTTGCTATGTAGCATTGTTTATGCATTTTCTCTGAGCTGATGGGTGTAATTATATTTGTGATAGAATTTATATAGCAGTTGATGCAGCTGAACTCTTTTCTTGATTTTCCTTCAGCATGAGCAAAGTTAATCTTTCAATAGCCAGATTTTTTGTGGCTCCAGACAGGATACACCAAGGTTCTATAAAATGCAATTTACGAGGTGTAAGGATTGATAGTTCACCGTCAGTATAAGAATATACCGATAAGTTAATTCTCTGACCAGGCTGAGTGTAAGTCAATAGTAAATTGCTAGAAAAGGCTGAGTGGGCTCAGCTGGCCTTTGCCCTCAACCTGTAGCCATTACTGTATGAATGAAACATGACGAACTGGACAACCTGATAACAACTGTGCTTCACTTTCAGTCTTTTTTTTTTTTTTTTTCTTCTGGGGGAAAGTCAGAAACTGGTATTTCTAATTTGTGGATTGTGAACTTAGTTTTAATTTTTGAGTGTTTGAGGTGTTACACACAAAAGAGGTAGTACGTTAATTTCCACCTGCTGCTTCTCTCCTTGAAAAACAAAACTTATTCTAACTGTTTATTGGAGACGTCAAGAGGAACTAAAAATTGACATAACTTCTGTCAGTAGTACTTAAGTTAAATAGATATTAATTAAATTAATATTTTTCACTTTTCAGCTCACTGACAAATGGCTGCCTTCATCAGGCAGAAAATGATACATATATTTTTAAACTTTAATCTTTCTTACCTGACAACATTAGAAAGAGCTTTATCATGACCAGTCAAGTTTCATTTCAGCTGCTCTGTCTGTCTGTGTTGTGTTTAAAAAGTGAAGTGAGTGCTGCAAATGATAACTAATTTTGGGTGTATATAGCCCTTCACACCACATAGTGTTTTGGAAATTTAAACTTGGCGATTTGAGAGAGTTCTGTCACTGGCACAAGAATGTTAAACTATCAATTGACTGTTACAAAAAGCAGGAAATAGGCAGAAACAGAAAGAAAAAAAGACATTTAATTGATGCCGTGTGGCATCAGTAATCTGTAAATGTCATTGGGTAGTTTTAAATCATTACTGTGAAATGTGATGAAGGCACAAAAACTTCAATTCTGACAAAATGAATCCACTGATTGTTAGGAGATACTCAGAACACCCTATGAAATCTGCATTGTCTTCCAGTCTAGCAACTGTCAGGCAATAGGACGTTAGCAAATTCTGCTTTTGGGTCGTATCTAATTTAAGACATCAGTACCATATGTATGTTTGTTTGTCTGAATTACATGTATGTGAAAGATCACAGGTTTTAGTCCAGATACAGAAAACATCTCATTTTCTCCAGCTTAGGTTTAGACTTGGGTTTTACATTTGGTGTCATTTAGGTGACAGGTGTGAAAATAGGAGAATATGTAAATGTGGCCAGCAAGACGGTGCGCACACTGAACGTTTCACTTGAGAGCTAAAACTCTTAGAAGTGCTGCAGGCAAATAAAATTCAGAACATAAAGCAGTGTGTATAGTAGCATGTTAGAGAAAGAAAATGATTCAGATTCTTTGCTGAACTACATATGGTACACCCATTTATACGAGTTCCAGGGTAGATTAAAACTAAGAAACTTAAAATATGGTTTTACTCTGAAACATGCTTCAGTTGTTTTAGTAATATAAAAAATTGCAAGAATTGTTGAAGATAAAATATTAAGTTAAATAGATATTAATTAAATTAATATTTTTCACTTTTCAGCTCACTGACAAATGTGGAAAAGAACTGAGAAATAATTTATTCATGTGTTTTTTGTTACGTCATGGCCAGGGTAGAGAGGAAGGATTTTTATACTCAAATTACATTTTCTATATATGGATGTAAGTGACCAGTGAAGCTAGGAGTGGAAGAATCAAGCCCTGAATTTTGTTAGATATTCCAATCAAGCCACAGCCAGTTGCTAGTTTAACCACTTAGCAATTTTGTTGTACCCTCGGTTTCTAATTTTAGATCTCTTCAGACTGGAGGCCATGCTTTCTTTTGGTTATGGACTGCCTTGCTTATCTTCATTTTAAAACTGTACTTCGAGAACTGTTTCTTTCAGTAGCAATGTTGACACAAGTAACCCTGTGCCCTTCATTCCTTTCATCCCCTCCCATCTGTTCCTGCTTCTGTACCACATTTTCTCTTGGTTTATGGGGCCTTGTAATGGTCTAAGCTCAGCAGGAGAACTAATCCCGGTTAAAAATAACCCAGGCAGATAAAAAAGTGTTGAGTTCTAATGTCATTTTCTTCACTTCACAGTCTCTCAAGTGGTTGAGCCAACAGATTTGAGGGACTGGTCTAGGCACTGTGATGTATACACAGGGTTGAAAGAAAGCAGCCAAAAATAATTTTCATTAAATAAGACCTAAACACTTGAGAGGCTTCCTTAGAGTGTTTAATTCTTTTCCCATTCGCAGCTATTTTCACTATCCCAGTGGATTTAATGATATTACAACTGCTTTAGCTACAACTGCTCTTGCCAGTCAGTAGATCAGGCCCATTTATTCAGTATTGTTGACTGACATTAAATCATCCATCTAGTGACTTAAAATAAAGATACAAGTAAACTTTTTGGTAAATATAAGTAAGTAAACATGTTCTATAAATGTACACTGAAGTCTAATTAAATGTTGATTAAGCTTTTACAAACCCAGAGCAGAAGATCATATGTCTGTTCTTTATTGATGAATGAAATACCAGAAGGTCTTAGCCTTTTCTCTTTTCCAGGTGTAGAGCTCAATTCATTGCGCCAAATGAAAATACAGAGACCTATGACAATGCTTACAGATGTCCGACAGCTCATATCAAGTGGAGGAAGTGTGAATCAAAAGAATGACGAAGGAGTTACACTGGTGAGTGGGAACATGTAATCATCACCCTGTGAATATGCATGTACTGCAAGTGTGTACTGACGGGCATGTTTGCAAGGCAGTTCTCTAAGAAGCAAAGTGAGGTTATGCAAGGTTTTGCTTCTCATCTGGCATTTTGAAAATAGACAGATGTCAAGGCCATGCATAGTACCGATTTTAAAGTAGGCTAGTGCAATATCTGTGTCTTAATGACAGCTTTCTTACTCTTAGCCACTGAATATATAGAACAAAAATTAATAGCAAAAAAAATATTAGCACTGTAGTTTAGAACTGCAGCAGATACTTGTGATCTCTGACATTTTGTGTAAGAGAGGGCCTGAAACTTCACACAGTGATTCCTGTTTTAGGCTCGTACCTTCTGGCTGAGCCAGGCTAAAAGACTTTCGTGAAACTATCCCATCTTGATTCAGTGTAATGAAGCTTCCACCATATCAGTGAATAAGTATTCCTTCTCCCAGATTTGCATGTTATTTGTAGTCACTGGGTCTCATTGTATTTTTTTCTGCTAATAGATCTTCTATCCCTTTGTTTTTTCAGGATTGCTACTTCTTCAGCAGTCAAATAGTTTAAAAATTAATGTATTATTCCCTAGGTAGCATATCTGTGGAATGTTCTCTTTGCATATAAAATCTTCAAATCATTGTCAATCAATAAATGGTCATCAACAACATTAAGATATTGAATAACTTTTGAAAAATCTTCTGTGTTTTTCTGCAGGTACTGTACTAAAATAATTAGAAAGGCACATATTTATTATTCTTTCAGCATTTACGCTGAATTACATTGCATGATACTGAATTAACACACTGAATCATTAGTATTTAATTCCATATTTTAATACCTGTGGAGTATTTAAACTATAACTGAAAAAGTGAGCAGCCTCATATCTGGGGTTGTTGAATCCCAACCACTGGCTCTGTCTATACAGGAAGCTATGACTTTTGGGGTGGTCACCTCGAGGCGGTTAACTGTACTTAAAAACAGGAGGGAAGCAGGGGAGGGGTGGGAAGAAACAACACAACTTTTAGTTTAATTCATAAAAGCATTAATTTAACTTCCAGTTTTCTGATACATTTAAGCTAAGCTGCTAAATCACAGTAAAATGCAAAGTTGTTTCTCTTGTACTTTTATTGCTACTCTAGTCTGAATTGGCTTAGTTAAACTGAGTTACGAACTTACATAACTATCACTGTATAAAACCTTTTCTGTAGTTAGCTGGAGTAGTTGAAATGCATGTCTGAAATATGTTAGAGAGTACTGCAAATACTAGCAGAAAACCATTGCGGATAGTTTGGTTTTCCTTGTTTGTTTGGTGGGATGTTGATAAAGGGGATGTTTTTTGCATGAACGGCTTTTATGTTGAACTTTGATTTTTTTGAACTTCTTTCATAGTCTTGCAACAAGTAGCTACAAAGTGGATTATTTTGCTTTTGTTTGAGATGTCTATTATGTGAAACTTTTGTCTAACAAACTGGTGGGAAATCCGGAATTTGTTCAACTGCTCTGTCTCTATTCATGGTTGTGGAGTCAGCCAGTCTGTGATAGCTGTATGTGTATCAAAGGGTTCTGGGAATAGTTTTTGTTGCTTTACATATATGTATACAGAGAAAACAACAAATATCTCAGTTCTAAGTAGCAAATGAGATTTGTTTTCTCTTGATAGAATATATCTGTGTCCATGTGGAAGTTAAGATGAATCAGGCAAAAAAATGATGCCATAAATATAGAAATGGACACATTCTCATAGATTAATAGCACTTAAATATGTGCACATGCAATACAGACATAGAATGATATATGGCAAAATTAATTTTTCTGCTAAATCATCCTGTAGTATTTTTTATTTGAAAGATTTCAGTCACAAAATACTTCCTTTGTCCTGTGAGCTTTTAAACTACTTTAAAATAGCACTTGTCAGAATTGATGTCTCAATAAAAAATGTAATTTCTTCTGTTGAAACAGAAGAAAAGCTGAAGCTATGTCAAATTACTGGAAAACTTTGAGGTTTTTGTACATTTGAAATTAAGAGCATTTATAGCATACAGAGTTGTTCTGCTCCCAGGGCAGGGGTACTCTGCCTCCTTTCCAGGGGAAGATTTTTGATGAGCTGTAATGTGTTTCATCCCTCTGCATCAAGCATGTTTATAGAGAAAACTTTATGCATGGTCTGCAGGTGCAGGTGAACCAGAAATAGTAAATAAGGCAAATAATGTCCTGGACTCTGTTTCGGTGTCTCCTATGCTTATAGTGACTTTTGAACTACACAGTTCTAGTAACAAGTTTATTGCAAGACCTTTTTCTTCCTGTTAGCCATCTATTTCAATGCTAAGAAAAATAGTCTCTTTGGCTAACATTACTTCAAGGGAAAAAAATCATATAGTTGGGCTGTGTGGTTTGGGGATACAGGTTAACATGTACAATCTCAGTTCACCATTTCTGTAGTCTTCCTGAGCCCTGTTCTTACTGATCATCATGAGAATTGATGGCTTCTGACTGGAGATGAGCAATTATATTGTGCCAATTTCCAAATGCAAATTTTGTCCCCTTTGCTCCCAGAAGTGGACGGAATGTTTGAAATTGTAGCAGAGGACCATGAGAAAATAAAGACCACTAAACTGTAACCTGGATGGATCTCGTCATGTGAAGTATGTGCCTCAACAGAGTTACTCACCATACACAAGAAACAATTTCCACCAAAACCCACAAATGACAAATTTTCCCTGACATAGGATTCCTTATTGCATTTTCCTCTTTTACTTGATTATTACCAGAGCAAATAATTTGTGTTGCCCTACTATGTCTTTCTCTATGGTCATTTTTTCTCTTTCTCTCTTCACAAGTCCTGTTTGGTACTATATTGCTTTTATATTTATTATACATACCTGCTATTTGTATTAATTAAATAAAAAATAAAATCTATCTTTTTCCCCCTCGGTCTCATTCTGTAAATACTATTTATAGTGGAATTGATTACTGATACAAATGTCAAACACATATAGAGCCTTAAATAGTAATACAACTGCAAAAGTTAGTGTCTAGTTTCTCAAATTGATCATTAACAAAAATACTTTTGAGTTTCCTCTTTCCCCTTCTTGCCACTGCAGTTTTCAGTACCTTATCAGTCATACAGTGTTTGCTACTCAGAATGACAAGCCATGAGCAAACACAGCTACCTTTGAAGTTGTCCCTGCTTTAGCAGCAAGTTGCACTAGTTGACCTCCTGAGGTTCCTGCTAACCTGAATTTCTGTCATTCTGTTACTGCATTTTCTGCCTTCTCTCTGTTCCACTTTGACTCAGAAAGGAAGTTTACTGACACAGAAAATCAACTACAATTATTAAAACAAATACCACTTAAGTATCTAGGGAAGCAATGCCAGCAGAGGAAACAAAATCTCTGTGGTTCAAAATTGAGAAAATATTTTTTGTGACTGATTTTGTGCTGCAAACTCAATGTGCTTGGTTTGGTTGTATGTTAATGAATTCATTTTGGAGTAAAGTAGCGTCAACTTACATCTGGGGTATTTGAACGGCCACAAAGAAGGTTAGGTCTAGGCCAAGCTCTGTTGAAATGTATGAAGCTACCTGGGCTCATGAAGTTTGTGTGTGTGTTTGAAAAGATGTTTGCTTGAAATGGCGTGAAAAGTATCTAGTGAGACTAGATTGTTTAAGTAGTTCTCAATAAGCTACCATTCTTACTTTTTTGCAGGTTTTGTTTATAAATGCTAAAAAAGATTCTGCAGTGGGTTTCTAGTCTGTTATCGCATGTATATTTTGTATTTGTCATTATCATGATTTAGCCAGTTAGGTCTGAGGGGCAGCCAAGATATGCAATAGCATGTCACTGGTTTTTCTGAGTTCTTTAAACTATTAAGATACTTTTATATTGCAGCTGCATGTGGCCTGTGCTAATGGATACAAGAATGTTGCATCTCTGATACTGGACCATGGGGCTGATCTCAATGTAGTGGATAATCAGTACTGGACACCCCTACATTTAGCTGCAAAGTATGGACAGGTAAAGCACAATTTTTTCACCTGCTTCTCTTTTCTTTGTGGTAGTCTTCTGTAGCAATAGCAGATACTTTCAAGTCAGGGAGACTATTCTGGTTTTAATGTGAAAAGCTTACACACTCCTGTACTATAGGTGGCATCTCAAATCACAGAGAACACTTGAGAATAAACACTGTAAAGCTATCAACCCGATACAGCTCATTAAAATCAATCTACCATCAACAGCAGTTTGTCTCCAGCAAAAATTAAATGTGCACTGACACTTGAAAGGGAGCCAAAATAACCACTTTTGTCTGTTATTTTCTTATATTCTGATGTCAAACTCTTACTTTTAGCTAACTTTTTTCTGTGTGTAGTTTTGTGGATGAATGTCCAGGGTTCACTTAACACAGCAGTCGCATTCAAACTTTTCCAGTCACTGAGTTGTGGAGGGGTGACCTGCGTTTGGGATTTGGATGCCATGCCTAAACATGACTTGGGCCTCTTAATATTCTACCTTTTCACTTTTCCTTCATCCTCGCTCTCCCCAGACATGCTCAGTGGGCCTTTGTTAAAGTCTTGACCACTTTAGGAGTGTTCCCCATGGCTCCCACTTGCCCACCTCATGGCTCACAAATCACCACTTACCCACAGGTACCTTCCAAAAACCTCTCTGATGCATCCTAGCTCAGCCTCCTGTGTTCCTGCCCTTTTCCCTCTCAGGTCTCTGCTGCAGCTCCTGGAAAACTCGTCACTTCCTATCTTTGTCCTCCACCAGGAGGGGCTGGACCTGCTCTGCTAGGGACACAAGATTGAGCTTCCCAGTGTTGCTCTGAATAAAAATGGTTTGCTTCTGTTCAGATTCCTGCTGATGGCAGGGATGTCCTTCCTGACACTGTGAATGTAGGTGTGGTGAGTTAGTCAGAAAATGCTATGAATTGGAGCTGTCAAGCCATTCCGCTGTTTCTTTGGTACTTTGCTGTCTTGTAACGCCTATTTCTGTCGCCATCAACGATGCTTTTAAATGTAACTCAGAATGGCAAGAAGTTGTTGATTCTAAACAGGTCTCTGGTTTTCTTTTTTTATGTTCTAATAAATATAAATAAAAATCTTCACAGGCTTCTGCTGGAGTATGAATTCCATAGTTAGGTAATATTAATTCTGTTCCTGATTTTAGTGGAAGCAATCCCATTCATTTAGCTGAATCTCTAGCCAGTGATTGAGGAGAACTAGGATTTTTGTTCATGTGTGGTTCTGGTATCTCAGTTGCTTTTCGATACTCATGTGAGTAAACCTGTGAATTACAAGATGAAGGTGGTGAGATACAAGAGGCGGGGTGCAGTTGATCTGAATACGAAGCCAAGATTGCTTTTTTTGTTGGGTTTTTTTTTTTTTTTTTTTTTTTTTTATTTTGGAGTCTTTTACTGTAGGTGATCCACATGTTAAGGTTTAAGGAGTAGATTCTAAGCATGCCAAAATGTCTAATGAAAAGCAAAAAAGATATGTATATAGGTAGACAGATGTAATTCAAGTACTTATGCATGTATATTGTAATTCACCTATCAGACTGTCTTCTTTAGAAAACTGCTACGTATACAGCACATTTTTAGGATTGCAAAACTATTTAAGGATACAATTCAGTACTTATGCTATATATTGATTCATGTCCCGTTGCTCATTAAAATGACATATGTGTATTTCCTTATAGCACATGTTTTCATTTTCATTGAATATATGGCTGCCAACCTCTTTTCAGAGTTCAGAAAATAAATAATATACTTTATAGCAAGAAGACAGTAAAAATAAATGTGTTTGAGACTAGTAGGTTCTGCTGGGGTATAGATTTCTCCTATTGAGATACAGGGTGTCTGCTCTTTTACAGGGTATGAAAGCTTAGCATGTTTTCATAATAGATTAAGTCATTAGTTTATATGAAGTGTACCCTCAATAATTTCTGGAAGGTTAAATTTACAGAGAAAATTTTTCTGCAAAAATACACTGCACCCAAGTTTTATTAGCAAGTGAGGCATCAGTGACATTTTACATGTACTGTAGTTTTTATTTTTCTCATCCCATCTTGTCCTGTGCTGTTCTGAAGTTCTACTGCCCTCACTGATCCCTCTGGATCGTCATGTGATGCTGCGGGTGGGCACACACTCCCTCTACCTGTGCTTGGACTTCAGTAGGGCAAAAAACCTCTTAGGAGAAAGGTGATTGCAGTGATGTAATCTTGAGCTGGAGTTACTATTTCTTAGTTTCAGGGATGGCTTGCAAGTTCGGGCTTTGTACTGCATTAATGTAGTTATACGATGGCTGTAAGTCTTTTCTAGTGTGAAGCCTAAACACTAGTTGGATTGAAAAGGACACGAAAGGACTGTGGAAGAACTTTTCTTTGGTATATATGTGTAACACGTATATGTTTGCAACACTAACCCCGGATGACTTGAAATACCTTTTTTGTCGTGAAGTTGGGTATTCTTCTTTTTGAAACAGACCTGTACATGTAAAGTTTGCAATTGAAAGTGGCTAATGGAGAAAATGTCTTTCCTTTTGAAGTGTTGTAAGAGCTCAGATTGCTATTTTGTGAGGTGATCCTTTTTGCTGGCTCTGTTGTTGAACTGTGTCTCCGTTTATGTCCCAGATGACGGGGGCAGTGATTCTTATTATTCCAGGAGTTTCTGGTGAGAAGCCAGGGACCAGTTGTGCTAGTTGCTGTGCAAGCACTATGGGTGCACATGGAGGAAGACAAATGAAGTAACATTGCGTCTTCCTTCCTGAAATTAACAAAATACAGAGCAGATATCTTCCCTTTGTAGTGTTAATAAATAGTACAATTTGGAGATACCTTATTATCATGATAGATAATTTGCCATCCTTATTTAGGAGATAAGTATGGCTTTCGTATGGATTCTGTTTGTAAGAAACAAGTAAATAATTTAAATTCCTTTGTAAGAGGGATTTATTAGCTATCAGGGAAAATATTTCATCCAGTAGCTAAGCCATAGGGGTGTTTTTAAATTTTCCTTTCTTATGATGATAATTTTGAAACATCTTTTAGCCTTAGTATGATTTCATATGCATATCATATTTATAAGTCCATTTTGCGTAATTAATTATAGACAAATACGAGCATTGTTACTATTTTGGGAAAAAGTAGTATGGCAGAATGGGAATGACCTTAAATCAAGACATGATTTGGATAGTCTGTTTTAAATTAAAATACATTAACGAGGGAATCGTTATTTTTTAGCCAAAAAATACTAATGTTCCCTGAGAAAGTCATTAATATGAATTCTGGACTCCATCCCTTACAGTTTCACCTCTTGTAACACGTATTTGTGACAGGTTTTTTTAAGAATTCTCACTTGAAGAACTTGTTACAGTGATAAATCTTGTATGTTCTACTAGAAGACTGTAAAAAAGTCTGTTTGGTTTTAGTTTGATGTTCTTTTCAATTCTTGAGAGGATTTCTTTCCTTCCAGGAAGTATCTGAACAGAAAAATAGCCTTTTCTTGTCTTGTAGCTTGTCTAATAAGCAATGATCCTTTAATGACTGGTCACAGAAGTTTCAAAAAACCCATTCTAAACCATTGTTGTTTAGTAGCTTACTAGCACTGCTGCTGCAATACCTGCAGCCAAACCCCATCCAATATATAATTAATATTATATTCCATGAGTCATAAGGACTGATAGTTTTTCCTGTTTATGAAGTACCTAAATTCTTAGTAATTCAGATATATTTTTCTTTTGGAGAAGCTGCTTACCTTAATAAAATGCAATTGGATTAGTTATACAAATCACACATTTGGTTTTTGCACTATTTTGTTACAGAACTTTCATTCATTTTGCATATTATTTTCTGAAAAAGTTTGAGTAGTGATATTCTTATGAAGAAGTTGTTACATTGTTTGAGTGACATCCAGACTCAGTTGAAGGACCAGAGCTCTATACATACACAGTTTTGTGTTTGCAAATACACAAAATACAAAAAAATGAAAAAAAACCCCAAACCAACTGTATTTGGCTATTTGTAAGGCTGTAACAATAATAGACATGGCACTAATTTACCTGGGAAAAAAAAAAAAAGAAGAGTCTACTGAAGTTTTAAATTTATAGTGAGAAAATTTAATTTGCATCTGTACAGGAGGAGACTTGGAAAGAATAAAGGCGCTGCAAGCTTCTTTTTACAAATCTCAAGTTGTAAATTAATACACAATGTAAGTGGATTACAAAAAGCTTATTGCTCCATCTCCCACAGTAAATTATATGAGAAATTATTGGAGCAGAGAGACATTATCCTGAGTGAGCTAAGCATGTGAAAGACATCACACCCACACCTTATGATCAAAACCTGGCTTGTAGAGACACCTCGATAATGGCAAAACCAGTTTTATTTAGGATGGGATTGTTCTCAGTGAAATTTAGCCACCTACAACCTAAGTGCAAAGTCAAAGCTGTGTCTGTCTAATGTGAAGAATCACCTCTAGAGTGCAATTCAGACAAATCTAGGAGATGCATTTAAAAAGGTGGGATGAATCATTACTTAGTGGTCTGACCCTCCCTGATTGTAGAGGTGATGGGCAGCTAGCATATGTTAGAGGTCTAACCTGAACATTTTAAAATTTTCCAGGAGGAATCCAGACAAAGTGTGGGACAAACAGGCCAGAGGATGGGTCAGTTGCCCACTGGATGTGCTGGGTCTCCCCAGTCATCATGAAGGGGGCATGGAGTTTATGTCTTACTCTTAGCATAAAGCTGCACAGAGTGAGACCTACAGAGGGAGTAGCGTTAAATACTTAACAGCAATACTGATCTTACCAAAAGCAAAACATAGCAGTAGGTTGTTGCATTGTTTCCAAACAGGGAATAACTCTGAATTTTAAGTGCCATTATGTATTATCTGATGTTAAAAAAAAAAAAAAGTCTGTACCTGTCTTTACCTATATTTGTAAAGAAAAGCAGTCTCACCGATAAATTTACCATCTAAAATTTGCTAGAACAGTATTAGTCCAAATACTGAAAAAGAGCATGAGTGAATGATAAATGAATTGTTCTATTAGTGCCAGAGTGTGTAGATCCAGAGTAGAACATCTTTCTTGCATAGGAGTACAGGATATTACTAGTGAGTTTGAGGGTTATGTACAGGATATGGCTACTGAGTACAGAATAAGGCAACTGAGGCTACTGCCTGAAGGTCAGTCTCTCTGTAAGATGAGGATCTGCTTTGCAGGAACAGATTAGGTTACCAATGTGTGCAACAGACTATTAACTGAAATACTACCAGCTGCAAATGTTAAAAAATAATGTTATAACATTAAAAAATGGCCCTATTTTTAAGCAAGGTTATTCTTACTTTCTAGGACTGTTGTATTCTCCCCCCCCCCCCCATAACTATTAGGGCTAAAAGCAAGTTTTTATTTTTAATGCACATTGAGATTCTAACATTATAGCAAAAGTGGATATTATTGAGGTATTAAGGTCAGAGTTGCTTTCCTTAATAATTTTACCTTAATACAATGATGATGGAATCTAATAACCTCTTCGACACACAGGCGAATCTGCATCGGTGACACACAAAAGCCTCTTCAAAATAAGATTATGAAGGCAGCAAAACCAGCCTCAAGAAATAAGAATGTGCCAGGGTTGCCTATGTAAATTTAACAGGACCTTTTGGACATACACATTCTTAATACTGTTATTGATGGCATTTTGAACTCCTTTGTCTCATTCACATGCAGCGTGGGGAGTGCTGGCGTTTATATGTATATATGTGGCTGCTGGCTGTGCACACCAGAGTGGGGCACATGTTGTCACTTGGGTACCACACCGCCCATGCTGGCACTGATACCAACTACAGAAGGGCAATTTGTATTTCTCAGGCTGGCCCCCTAATTTGAATTTAGCACAGCAATCACTTTAACAGCTAGTAATCTGGCACTGGTAGTGCTGTCCCCGCTGGACATCTTCCAGGCTGCTGTGATCAGGAGAGCACACGCTTGTCCTCCCCGTGGTGGGAATAGGCTGGAGCTCTGACATTTGCCTTGGGTACTTTGGCACAATTCCCAGGCACAAGCTGTTTCTTTGTTGTTTATCGCAGAAATGTCACCTTTCAAACAAGCTATTGGAGGCATGCAGGTCAGAGCTGACTTCCCCAGTAGCTTAAACACTACCTCTCCCAAAATTTCATCCCTGGGGGATGCTGCCTATGTCTAATCTATTAAATTGCTAAATAAAAGAAGGCTAGGGATTAAGCCAGGCAACGATCTGGCTCACATTCATATTGTTTAGAACTAGTTTCCTCTATAGGAGATTAGTCTTGTTTGTAGAGAGCTGGTTGGAGTGGTCCAAAGCAGAGTAAAGGATGGAACTAACAGTTAAGTAGTGTGGATTATAAGGGATACTTAAGCTTGCTCCATTGCACTCTCTTACTTAGCGAGGCAGATTTAGCCTCTGGCTTTGAGGTTTAACAGTTCCGTGATGTCAAAAAAAAGGATAAGAGAGTCATTGAACTGCTGACTGTACCTCTCCAAGGTAACTCCTCCAGTAGCAAGGATTTCTTCCCATCAATAAATTGGCAATATCCAAAATAAATAAAAATTGTTTAGAGAGCTCAGATGCCTACCTCGTGTTTCTTAGCATGTTATACACAACCTGTGTCATTTTCAAAATTTATGTCTGAAATTGCTGTTCTGTAAGTATGTTCTCCCGCGACACACATTTGGTTGGCTTGTTTGCTTGGACTGAATCATACCCCTGTCTAGTTAGTTCATCCAAACACAGTATTTCTTTCAGATCATAGAAAGAACTCTGTGCTTCTTCCTGAAGTCTGAAAACACACCTTCTTACTATGTGACCTAATTTGCTGATCGTTACCAAAACACACTAGTCATTTGACTCAACTATGAACTGTAGTTTCATTTTCTTTTCTTTAAGTGCATGTTGACCTCGAAATAGAAAAACATCAGCAATCCATCATTAGGATATGCTTCAATGTAGATGGGATATCTAACCCACTGTAGGAAATTATATTTAATCTCATTCAAGTTTGGCCATTGCCATAGCAGTTCCTTTGAATGCAGTTTCTGGACTTCTGCGAACACATTCCACAAGTATTTTCAATGAGAAGAGCCTAAAGAAGGGGATGCTTGTTCAGTATTTCAAAAAGAATAGAGTATAGTCACTCAGGGAATATGTATTTTCCCTGTCAAGCAGTTGGAATCTTTCATTTATGGTCAGAAAATCCTCTAGAGAATGTTTTATCCAGACATATCTCACCCTCTTTTCTTTAGTCTTTTTTTTCATCTTTGGCATGTGTGATTGTACTCGGGTAGAAGAGCAGCATTTCCTTTCAGATCAAAGTACGCTCATTTTCCTCAAGCAGAGAGACCACGCTGGGATTTCTGCCTGTGATATCTTTCTTTCAATATATTCAGAAGTTCTCTATAAATGATTCAAATGCTAATTGTGGGTACAGAACACTAAGGCAAAAAAAGCTAGATTCACAAAATACCAAATGATAAGAAAACAGATTTACAAGAGCTTCAGATACAGACTAGAGACAACCTCAATTTACAAAATTAGTATAACATTCTCAGTGTTTACATCTATGTTTTTAAAGCTCAGATGTGCACAGACTACACTATATACTTACTTGATTATTGCAGGATCTTAGTGATCAATATAAATTTAATTTTCCTTGAAATACCAGCTATAGTGACTTTCTCTCATATTCAGGACGCATATATGAAAAAAGTCTAGTAAGACTGTTCAGGCACAAACTTTGAGAAGTGCCAGATTTATGATCCTCTCTGTAGTATTAGTATATAACTTGTAGGAATATAACTTATAAGCATCTTTAATCACAAGATCAGATAATGTTGTTCCCTGACTTTTTTTTTTCTCTGTCTAATTTTCTGGTGGATTAAAAACCAGAAATGTAGGTTATCAGTCTTGAAGTAAGGATCGCTGAAGTCTTTACTTCAGCTGTAGAAAAACTTTAAGTAACCTTTGTTACTTGCTTAGATGGCTGAAAATAGTATTAGGTTGTCCTTCTTGAACCTATTCCAGAGGTTTAAAAGGCATACTCTTAGGCCATATAGGTTAAACATGCTGACTGCAGAAAGGCAGCGGTGACATTTGAGGAACCTGGGTTCCACTCCAAGCTCTTGTGTATGAACAGACAGAGTCTTCACGGTTCATTCCTTGCACGTGCAACCTTATTTGTCTCATTGCCTCCAGTCTCTTCCATTCTTGTCTTGATTCTGTTGTCTTACTGTCCCATTCATTTGCCTGGCTTCATGTCCTTTCCTTATGTGTTTTATCCCAATCCTGATTTCCTTGCACAGCCAGCTTCTGCCCCTCCTCCTCTCCCTGGTTCTCATCCAAGCTTTCTCTTTTCTCTACTTTGGCTTCATGCCAACCTTCCAGCCCTTCTGTTACACTTATCCCTTTTTCCCACTTGCTTACAGTCCCAACATCCCTTGTTCAATCTTGGTGGTTTTTCCTCACTATGTCACTTTCTTCTTTTTTTTCTGCTTAGTCTGTCTCTGCCTACATCCTGCCTCCTTGTCATGTCTCTCTTCTTCCCTTTCACTTCATTTATTTCATGCTGTTAGTTCCAATGTCCAGCATTTTATCCATGCTCTGTTCTATTTTTTCCCCTCTGCTCTTTCTACCCTGCTGCTAGTCTCATTCCTGCAACCTACTTTTTCTAATCTGTTCCACTTTGCTGACCACAGGTGGTTAGGGTCCCCCTTTTTCTGCACTGAAATAGAAAAAATACTTTCCTCATCTACATTCTATTAAGAAGGGAGATCTGTAATGAGTTTCAGACATCATTTCCTGTTTCTAAATCAGTACTGTGAATCAGATTTGTGATTGCAGAGAAAATGCTATTCAGCCTCTGAATGATATTGCTATTATTTAGGGGTTTGCCTATGAGACTTTGGCTTTAAGGGAAACTCAGTCTTCTAAGTCATACTATTATGTAATGGAGAACAAATATATAATCTTCAAAACTCAATTCACAGTAACTCTAATAGTTTAGTAATTACCTCACTTCCTAACTTTGGGAGTTATCTGTCTTGGGATTTGTTTTCTTTGTTTCACTCCCCAGTAGCTTCAGGTCCCTAACATACGCTTTTCTTTTTAATGTCCTTGATGCTTCTGTTGCCTCTTGTCCTGTCACTGGGCACCACTGGAAAAAGCCTGGCTCTGTCCTCTTTGCACCCTCCCTTCAGGTATTTGCCCACATGGATGAGATCCCCCTGAGCCTTCTCTTCTCCAGGTTGAAGAATTCCAGCTCTCTCAGCCTTTCCTCATAAGTGAGGTGCTCCAGTCTCTTAGTCATCTTAGTGGCCTTTTGCTGGCCTCTCTCCATGTCTCTCTTGTATTGAGGAGTCCAGAACTGGATATATACAGTACTCCATTTGTGGCCTCACCACTGCTGAGTAGAGGGGAAGGATCACCTCCCTCAAGCTGCTGGCAACACTCCTAATGCAGCTCAGGATACCGTTAACCTTCTTTGCAGCTAGAGCACATTGCTGGCTCATGTTCAACTTGTTGTCTACCTTTTCTGCAAAGCTGCTTTCTGGCCAGATGGCTGCCAGCATGTGCTGGTGCCTGGGGTTGTTCCTTCTCAGGTGCCGGACTTTGCACTTCCCCTTGTTGAACTTAACGAGGTACCCATCAGCTCATTTCTCCAGCCTGTCAAGGTCCCTCTGGATGGCAGTGTGAGCCTCTGGCATATCAGCCACTCTTCCCAGTTTGGTGTCATCTGCAGACTTGCTGAGGGTGCACTCTACCACATCGTCCAGATCATTAATAAAGATGTTGAACAGGATTGGACCCAGTACTGTTCCCTGGGATACACCACAAGCTACTGGCCTGCACCTAGACTTCTTGCCACTGACCACCACACTCTGGGCCCAGCCACTGAGCCATTTTTCAATCCACCTGAATGGTGGAATGGCAGTGCATTATCTGTTTCTCTGCTTGGCAAGCATTACCTCAGAACAGGCTGTTTACAATGTAGATTGCAGATATTTTGAAGACTTCCTTACTAGTATAAGGTACAGCCTAGAAAAAGCACAGAAATAGGTATTTGAAAATTTATTAGTGATGGCCAAAGTCACAGACTGATGTGAGGTGGGAACTGGAGTCTGAATGCTGAATGAATGGGAAGAGGTAAAGCATGGAGGGTCTGTTAAGGCCTTTGAAAATGAGGGCAAGCAGCTTCTGGCTTGGTGAGAAAAGAAGTAGCCGAGGGGAATCGAGAAGGTAGGACTTTCAGATTAAAGGGGTGAGACAGGGAAACATTCCTTGCAGCAGCATTCTCAACAGTCAAAGGGCAAGGTATCCAGTAAGAGGTGTCAGAGAGGTAAAAAAATTATAATTTGGACAGAACACCAATAGAGAGAGAGAGCCATGCTTTATTAGTACAGAAAAGGTTAACTAAGTTTGTGTTTCGTAAAGGAGGGTACTCAGAGATAAGTTCTGAAAAGAGAAAAGTAATGTCTAAGGGGTTTCCTAGTGTCCTGTCAAAAGGCACTGAATAAATAATAAAGGGCTCAAGAGGAGAAGCAAGGCAATTGATATTTTGTAAGCAGATGTTTTAAATAATTGCCATTAGTAGTAGTTTTCTGTACAGTGAATCATCACACTGTTTTTTTCATTTATATCAATTGGCAAAGACAACACTGGAAAATAGGAATACATACAATGCTCATTTTATTCTTAGGCTCTACAATATTTCATTTGATACTGCAGTTTCTCTTAACATAGTCATATCTCCTTTATTTGCAACTCTGCAATTGAAATACCTTTGGGTAGTGGTAATTTGCTGTAATTATTCTACAAATATTTCTACTGTTAGGCACATTTCTGAAGATATGGCAATTGGATTTTAAAGTACTCCTCCTAAAACTTAAGTGAGGTTAAAACTGACACAGTTTTGTGTATCCAAAAGCAGGTAATTGAAATTGCCAGTGACCTGAATACCTTAGTCTTTGCATCAAGGATTCCCAGCTGGAGATACTCCATTGGCATCAGGAAGCATTAATATTGGAGCACAGGATTTCTTGTGGCATAAAGCCAAAACTTTGGTAACCCAAAAGGCTGTGTATTGTTACTAAACTGAAAGTGCATTTAACCCCCCCCCCCCCTTTGATACAACCACTACCACTTTTCAGAATGAATGTTAAGGAGATTATGCAACTGCTGCTGATTTAGTCAGCTCAATGACTAAGCATGTTCCATTTTTTCATAATGAAAAAACACAGAGATAGATGCATTGAGAGTTCTCAGTTGAAAGCAGGGCTAACTGGGTTTGGAAATAAACCTAGTACGGCTTCCTCCCTGCTTCCACAGTTTGCTGAATTTTCTGCTGTTACTGCCAGAAGGGAAAGCCAGCATTAGAAAGCTGAGGAGAGAAAGATGATCTTATTTTTATAGGCATTTGCAACAGTATTTTCCTGTTTTTCTGTGATTAGAAGCTTGGGCTTGGTTGGTTTTGGGTTTTTTTTTACATTTAACTGATTCTTCCTTATCATGGTCTTTTATAGTAAGTTGCCTCCTGTGTACTGAATCCATATTCAGTTTTATTACTTTTATCGCAATGATTTCTTTCCTGTTTAGCCTTTATTTATTTATTGCTTGTTTTTATGCCAAATTACTATCCTTTCCCTTAGCTGCCTACCAATTCAGGTCTCATTTATCTGTAGCTCTCCTCTGCTCTGAAGAATCTTTCTTTTCTGCACAGCTGATTTTCTCTTGTGGTCATTCTGGCCTCCCCTGTTGGTTACATTCATATCATAAATTGTAATTGCTTTAACATATATCCCAAAATGGTAAAAGTTCTCTCATTTAGTTGAGCTCTATATTCACATTCTAAATGTATTTTTTGCTCCTTGTGCAGTTTCTTACTCCTTTTTGAGCAACCAGTTTATCAGGGTAGACATTACTACAGCCTTTGATGGAGAAATACCTCTACAGAGACTTTGGTGCAGCAGTAGAAGAGCTCACTAAAAGAGTTGCTTGCAGCATTCTTGCAGGAATTGAAAAATATGTTTTAGCCTTCTTATATGGCTAAAATATATATATAATCACCATTATATGATACTCCACCCTACTCTACTGTACTGTAATTGCTACCATTGCTAAAATGTTAAATACATTTGGTAAACATAAGATAAATGCGCCAATTTCTACTACTGACAAAAACCAGATTTACTTCCCTGTTGGCTGTGAGTCAGGTCCCTTTGGCAGTGATGGTACACAGTTGTTGAATGTTAGAAATAAAGAAATATTTATGATCTAAGTCATGGCAGGTGATGATGGAGGGTCAGGTTTTTTCCTTACTGATGTGGATTTGTTTACATGTGAAAGGATGGAGGGAGACTATGGGGGTGGAGTTATGCTGAGGGGATATTGAAATTGTACGGAAACTGTATTTTAGTCTGCTGCTTGTGATTTATACTAATGTATGTAGTAGCTGCAGAAGGAGGGATTTTGGAGGTGTTCCGTATGGTTTATCATACGATTTCAGCTAGTGCAGAAAGGAATGAATAAACTGAATGACAGGCATGCTGCTTCTGTCCTACTTCTGCCATTTCAAACACTTCTGGTTTTGCCCATTTTAGACCAACCTTGTGAAGCTGCTCTTGATGCACTGGGCAAATCCCAGTCTTCTTAACTGCAATAATGAAAAGCCTTCAGGTAGGTGAAAATCCATGTATATTACGTATGTACGAGTTACTGTGACACAGTTTTCTTTCCCTCTTGTTTTCTTAGTTATACAGACAGATGCACACATATATGTGTACGTATATAGTTTATATAGTGTGTAGAGTTACATACACATTTGCATGTGTGTATATATGTTTTTTCATATATTACTGAAAAGTGCTAGTTGTGATCGTGCAGGATGTCATATCAAATGATAGCATGTTCTTCCATGTGTTCCATTCCCTGTTTAGTTATGTTTCTTCCTTGTAGGTTCTTCAGTGCCTTGGTGGCAGCTGCATTTACACTTCCTTGGTGACTTCTTACTGAGTTCCTTTCTCTGTCTCAACTGATGATAGTACATAGCCCTCATGAACTGGATTCTCTATAGCTGTTTGCTGAAAACAAATTTCACCATCCAGTTTTGAACTGCAACACCTGTTGTTTCCCACGAAGAAAGCACCTTCTTAGACCAGATAGCAACAGGGAGCTGAAGCAGTGGCTCTAAAGATAATAGAATTACAGACTATATTAGGTTAGAAGGGACTTGAGAGCAACTGGTCTAACCCAGTGATCAAAGCAGAGCTAATGTCAGTAATGGTGGATAGCAGTGTTGAAAAGAAGAAACATATGGTTGTTCAATCTTCTATGCCCAGGATAAAATGAAGAACGAATCCAGTAATGTAGAAAATAGAATCTTTCTGTCAGATTATGAGGAGAAACTTCCTTTGCATAGTAAAGCAAGATATGTTATGCTTCAAATAATGTACCACCTACAAATACATTCACAAGGAACTCCATGACAATCTCAGAAAAGATGATTGTGGTTAGATGCGTGCCAGTTCGTATTTGTATCAAAGGCTATGGACTAAACTGAGATCATCTAACAATACAGCTAGCTAACCACATGTAGTATGTATTTAACACAGTTGAGTTAACTGTTTCTGGTCTGCAAACACAACTGATTTCAGCGCTTCTGTATGTGCAAGACGGATAAATCTAGTTTGTAGAAAGGTAAAAGGTTTCAAAAGGATTTAAATACATGTTTGTGTTGAAATACAGAGTTGAAAACAGTTGTATTGTTTTTCCTGAAGTCCTATAAATTATTGAATAATACTTCGGTTCTCTACACAATGAGAGTGGTTTTGAGGTCTTGCAAATGACAACTTAATTCCATACTTAATTTACTTAGCCTTTGTTTTACCAGTAATTTCAAGTATTATTTTATGATCAATATCTGAGCAACTGCTTTCATTTTATCTAGCTGGATGCTTATTCTTAATCTGATCTAGAGATTTGAAAATAAAGTTTTTCTGCACTGTTTTATTTGTCTGATATCTTGGTGTTCCAATGTCTTAGATGTTGCAGCTTCTGAGTTTATTGAGGAGATGCTTCTGAAGGCTGAAATTGTTTGGGAGGAAAAAATGAAAGACCCTTTAGCTGTTTCTACTTTATCTCAAGAAGAGCAATACGAAGAGATCATCCATGATCTGCCCACAATTTCCAATAAACTGTAAGTGTTTCTGTTGTTAAAGAGTTATGCACTGAGGCCAGATTATCATTTGAAATGTATTTGTCAATCTGTGAATCCTGTCTATGTGTCCTTGGAGACATTCAAAACCCATCTAGGCATCATCCTGGGCAACCAGGTCTATGTGTCTCTGCTTGGACAGGGGGTTGGACCAGATGCCTTTTAGAGGTCCCTTCTGACCTCAACCATTCTGTGATTGATTCTGCGTGATTTGATGGGTCAAGTAACATTTTCATTTTGGAAATCTGCTGAATCATCTTCTGTGTTAGTCTCTCTCATCTCTTTTTCTCAACCTTAATTGTATCGATATAGACTATAAGTAATGAAATACATTGCTATAATGGCCAGTAAAATTATCTGGCATAGCCTTAGCAGATTTATTAGGGGTTAATACTGTAGACCCAAATGTCCTTTTATTAAGGTAAATGGGAATAGTGTAGTAAAACTACCATTGCTTATGAGAGAAGCAGGGACAAGTCCTGAAAATAAAAATAATATGTGCAATCACAGATAAAATTATACAGCTCCAGGCAGTTACAAATTTGTTGTCAGATTTGTACTGCTTAAAATTCAAGTGGAATTAAGTAGAATTTAGCAATGTGAACTTAAAATTTGGTACTGAACTGAAGAGTCAATTTGTGTCTTAAATTGTAAACTTTGATCTTTTTGTATTTTCTTGTGAATCTTAAGAGAAGACTGTCATGGGTATGTGAAAAGAGGTGTAAAATAGGTATGAAGCATTAATGGCAGTTTTATGGTAGTGCAAGACATACTGATTTCTCAAATTCTTATTTCTAGATACTGTGATCCATGAGAATTTTAAAAGGCATAGATAATGTCTGTATACAGTATGCAGTTGCTGTGTATTTGAAGTATGTTTGTTGCATAAGCTTGTGAAATACTGACGTTAATTTTTCTTTAACAATCACTGGACTGTATGTGAGAAAAAAATAAATAAAACCTGTTATAAAGAGAGAGACAAGATGTATATGCTTCCATTTCATACTAGTTATAATTTATGGTCTGCAGAATGTATCTGGATACATTAAAATTCGGAAGAAATGAGCAATTGTCCTGAAATGATCAATCCGTTAAATTCAGAATTCCATGAGATGTATTTATATTTTGTAAAGATTGCATATTTAATGGATAGTAAACATAGTGTGTTGTTTCTGCTTCATGATTTGTAGTTACTACAGTACGTAGCTGGGTTTAGGACACATATGTTTATGGAATTACTGATTTCTCATGCCTGTTAATTCCTTACAAAATAAGCAGCCCTCTGGTCTAACCCACTGTTTCAATAACTTTAATTATACTCCTGAAATTTATGTGGCCTTCAACTGTCTTTTAAGTGAAAAAAAGAATTTTGAGGTATGAAGCTAAAGCTTTAGATTCTCAAATATAAAAAAACCCTTTATTTTTAATTATTGATAAAAGTAGTAATACCAGAAGTAGAAGGTAAGTCACTCCTGTAACTCTGTAATGATGGCTAGCAAAAGAGTTATTCTTAAAGGTTTTAGAGACTGTGAGAACTTTTTCATTGTTCTAGCATCTACATTATGCATTTCCATGTGGTTTATAGTCTAGAAGTTTGTGCTGTGGTGCACATATTGTACTGGATACTGTTCTTTGGTGGTAAAACGCATCGACCTCTGGAATACCTGACTTGCACACAGTAGAAGTGGTCTGAAAATATTCTTTGTCTACACTTTCCTTCCTTAAATACATGGATGAAGAGAGCTACTTTTTTGAGAGTTTTCTATATAGTGACCTGCCGTGGGTGAAGAACTTCACTGGAAGTTTTGGAAAAGCAAAGCCCACTGAATGGAAAAACAAAGAAAATGGATTTACATGTGGAATTGGGCTGAGTAACCTCTTTAGCATCTATTGGCAACCAAGTTCCAGTGTGTGGCTGCAGCTAGTTGTGGTGCCTACATGAGAACACAGTACTAGGTCAAATGAAAGATCTGTTTAGCACTGTGCACTGACTTTGACAGTGGTCCATTGCAAATAGCTAGGGACCAGTTACAAGGATACGGTAAGCTTGAAGTAATGCCATTTCGGCACGTTCTTGAGACTTTCAGCAGTCTTAGGTTTACAGACTTCCTAAGCTGGAGCTTTGTACTAACTAGCTATCAGGAGAGTATCAGCAAACTTGCTGGCCAGCCAGCAATTCTGAGGTAGGAGAGCTCTTGGAAGGCAAAAATACTGGTGTATTTTGCCCATGCATGACTCAGCTATCACTACTGAAGATGTGGAAAATTGTGAGTGAACCATACCACACTGTTTGCAGAATTCCATTTCACTTAGAAATTCATTAATCTTAATTTATAGTTACCTGAAAATCAGGTGTCATTTCAAAGCTAGTTATCTCAGCTCTGTAGTCACATGCTTGTTCAACAGTGAAATCCAAAACCTTACAGAGGGTTATTCTTCCATATGATAGTAGACATATTCTTAAGATATACTGAATTATTCTCCAGAGTGCCTCCAGGCTGCTTATTGGAGAGGCAGCCTAGATGACTGGTTTCAACCAAATTTTTACCTTTTCAATGGCTAATGTTGAAAGCACAGCATTTCATCCTTTGTGCTCTATGAAAGAAGTTTGTAGAGAGATGTGTAATATGCTAGGATAAAGATGAATGTCTGTGCTATTCTTGTGTACCAAACCAAATTTTGTAGTGCTGCAAGGAGGCATGCACAATAATGACGCAGATTTACCATTGCTTTATTCTATATTGTGTCCGTTCTCCATCAACTCCTGACATAAGGAAGTATGTTTAAACTAAAGTGATAAGTTTAACAAGAATTCATGTAACTCTATGTTGTGGCCATACTGCTTTGTGGCCATCTCTCAGAACAGAACAATATTCAAAAGCAGACTCAAAAATTATGAACAAACAATTATGAATAGTACATGCTCTGTCAACAAACCTAATTTTGCTGGTTCTAGATTAAATTACAGTAGTGATTTCTGGAAGAACACCATGAAGAGATGAATTGAAGGTCAGTATCTTTACTCAGGTAGAAAAAAAAGTTTAGCAGTCAGTATGTTTGTGTTATGCTGGGTTATCAAGCAGACCTGGTTATCTTTAAGCAAGCTTTGGGTTAATCCACCTGAATTCCCATTATTGTGAAGCACTAACTGTATTAGAATATTTTTTCCTAGCTCTTCCACCAAGCTACTGAGTACTTTTGTCTATCTGATTTAGAAGAGGTGGACTAGGAAGGTAACTGTGGTGGCTTGGCCCTAGCTGGCATGCAGTGAGCTGCCTTTCTCACTCGCAAACTGCTCCCCACCACCCCAGCGGGATGGGGAAGAAAATAGGAAGAACAGGGCGAAATAGGCTGAGCTTGGGAATTTGATTTATTGCCAATTGATATAAATATTTGAATACCAATTTGGATATCAGGAAGCAAAACCAAAAAAGGAAGCAAACATTTATATGCTTAGGGTAAACGTCTCCCCCCGTCCCCCCCTTTCTGAAGCTCAACTTCCCTCCAAGCACCCCTTCTCTTCTCCCTTGTAATTGCTGCAAGTTACAGTTAATCCCTTCAGTGAGGTGGCGCAGGGTAGGGTTGCAGTTATTTCTCTCTGCCACTCCTTCCTTTGTGCTCTTTTCCTGTGCTTCAGCGTAGGTCCTCCACAAGCTGCAGTACCTTCAGGGGCATACCTGCTCCAGGGTAGCTCCTCCCAGGGCCACAGTCCCTTCAGGGAAATATCTGCTCTGGTGTGGCCCTGTCTGTGGGCCGCAGTCCCTCCTGGGGCGTACCTGCTCCAGCACGGCTCCTCCATGTGCCACACAGGAAAAGAGCAAGAAGGAAGCAGTGGCAAAGAGAAATAACTGAAGTCCTGTCAGGGGGTGGTGGTGCCTGCTCTGCCATGGAGCACCTCCTACTCCTCTGACTTCGGTGGTCCCTCTTTTGTTTCTCAGTCTTTTTGTTCCCTCTTCCTCTCTCCCTGTGACATTTTCTGCCCTTTCTTAAATATGTTTTCACAGAGGTGTCACCAGTTTGGCCAGTGCGCTCAGCTGTGTCCTGTGGTGGGTCCATTGCGGAGCTGGCTGAAACTGGCTGTGTCCAGCATGGCGCAGTGTGTGGCCTCTTCCCACAGAGACCCACCTGCAGCCCCTCTGTTACCAAAACCTTGCAACTTATGCCCAGTGTGGTAATTTGCAGGAAATGCGCTTTGCTCATTGCATTATATAAATTTTAACAGCATCTCATTACAAGGATTTACAAATGTGTTTGTGATGTACCATTAATTAATGCATTGCCAACTTATCTGAGTGTTTCTTACTGTTTTGCAAAAGTATTATCATTTGTGAATAAAATGGAGGAACCTGGCCCATGAAAATGGGTGTCAGTAGAGGCCAAAAAGTAGGAAGTTGGTTTCGTATTGGAGACCACATGGTCACATAATTGACATTTGTCTTTCCTTTCTGTTACCAGTATGAGTTTCTTCGAAGGTTGACCAAGTAAATTAGGTAAAGGAGAGAATTTTATTAACGTTGTGAGGTTTTTTAAAGGTTGACCAATGCAGCAAACCTAAGGTCTATGCTGGAAAATTTTGCCAGTTTTATTCTAATGGTACATCAGAAGAAATACTGTTACTCTGCTGGCAAAAATACTTGCACCAGAACACATTAATTGACATAGCTTATACTTCAGGAAATTAAATTGGCCATATCTGCTTAAAGGTGACTTCACGTTCATGATATGGCTGCGATATCACCACTGCCCTTCTAGTTCAGTACATGTACTTGCAGAATTTTTCTTAGTGAACAGTCCCTGAACATACAGATAGTGCAGTCACCTAGATAGTAATAAATACTAAAAAATTAGGAACTTATTCTCAAAGTAATGCTAACTTCATCAGATTATATATTTTCTGATACATATTTAAGTAAGTAAAAATTAATTGTAGTGGATGTATTTCAAAATCAGCAGAAGAATGTGAAGTAAAATATACATAGATATGTTCAAGACAACAAAGCAGAAAAGAGGTTACATTTTTCTTCTTACAGAACATTTCTATTTAACCATTGATGTAGCAACTTGCATTTCAATTCTAGTGGTTTTAAACACTCTTCTAGTGTTTAATCCATTCTGAAGTTTCTGTCATGTAGCTTTAAAAAGTTTCTTAGACTGAAATTTCGGAGATTACACAGTTCACAGATGTTAACTGGCTTAGAAATTGTTTGGAGGATCTCAGAATTGCCTGTGGAGGAATTACAGTAACAGAAGTTCTCTTCAACAAAAGCTATAAGCTCAAAGAACCCATGAAAATGTCATTGCAGAATCTGCCTTGATATAATTCTTTTTATAATATCTTTCTACCAAGTTAGAAGCTGCAGTAGTGTTTCAAATAATTGATGATAAAACTGCCAATTATTTGATTGTCAGCTCCCAGGTTTTTGTATGATTTCTTTTTTCTTAAAAAACAAGCACATGCTGGAGGATGGCAACTTATAGAAAATGATCTCAGTTTATCTAACACACACCCTCCCCCCCCACCCCCCCCCAAACTTCAGGTTAATTCCATATATGATGGCTTACACATGCCAAAATTAAAATGACAGTTCCTCCATATAACATGCAAGATTTTTTTTCCCGGTTAGATATGCCAGTAGCAACAGCCCTATCTTGCTCAAATAAGATTACCCTAGATAACTCTCCTTCCTGTCTATTATGCAACATTATTTTGGCTTAAGTCTCCCTTTGTGGTTAATTATCTATTAATTATCCATTAATTTTCATAAAAGAAGACAGTTCATGCTAATCCACTTGCCTTCATTAACATAAAATCTTCCCTTGCGCTGTCCTTCAGTTTTCAACGACATTGCTTGGCTTCATCTTGTGACTAATAGAAATACATATGAATGTTAATAGAAATATTTTTCTAAAAAGCCACTGTTTCTGGAAACATTTTATTTTAGTTTGTTTGATTTTTCAGTGTCTTCTTGAATCTGACTCATAATGAACTGTTGGAGTAATTTTAATATGTTTTTTCTTTCTTGTAATCATTCACATTTTTGTTGTAATATGAATTATATGTCAGCATTTCCATCATGTAAAGTCCTGTTTAATACCTCACAAATGCACATAATTTATAGGCTATTCTCCTGTACATCAATACAGGGAACACACCTGCTAAGTCATGTTATTATTGTCCTCTTAAGTTCAGAATGCATCTGTGAAAATAGTAGGCACTTTTTTCCCCCACGCTTTGCTGTGATTTACAACCTGCTTCTCTTTTGTGACACCTGAAAAGTTTATTTGGTTGCAAGGAGTTTACAGCTGAATTTTAAGAAGTGTTTCTAATGTGTGTTGTATAGTTAACACAGAAGTGGTAAGATTAAACGGGTAAGGTTCAACTTCACAGCAAAAAAATCCTGGATCTTCACAATTTAAAAGAAACATTACATGAATAATAAAGTTGTAAGTGGCAGTGTTTTGTTTTTTAATACTTGAATTCATTTGGCTTATGCTTTTCTTCAAATCTTTCTTCTCTTTGTGATTAAATCATAAAAATAATTCAGACCAAAGGAATTTGAGCAGTTTTGGACAATAGCAAAAGACTACTCAAAAAAACCCCTTCATATTTAATTATGTTTTGTTCAGTTCTGAGTCTGGGTAAAATGTGAAATAGTATTAGTCATTTGTGCTTGTGGGTGTCACAGCTATTTAATTTCTTCTACAGTCTCATTGCTGATATATCTTATCCTATGACATCTAATTGCCGAGTTCATGAAAATAGTTGGATAATGCCTTTTTTTGTCCTGCAGTCCAAATCAAGAAAAAAGGCAAAGCGAGTTGGCTCTTGGATCTTTTGTCCACGTGACATTTTGTAAACAAATTTATGATAAAATTATCTTAGGTGAATCAAAGCAGTAAATAGAAATTTTTATTTTCACTAGTGTTCCTATAGACTTTTTATATTAAAATGTCTGAAGCAAAACATCATTAGAAAGGAAATTGTGTATATATCATTACAAAATGTTGAAAATTTCAGTGTTTGCAGACCGAGGGTTTCATCAAAAGAAAGGTTTTGTCAACTACTTTGACTTGCTTTCCAATGAATTCTGCTTAGAAGGTGCTTTGCCTCTGCTTGGGACTGTACCTTTCTAAAACTATGTTTGTGTTTCAGTTCTGTTTCCGATGGCAGTTCTTATCCTGAATTGAAATCGGTGTTAGCTATGGGTCCTCCTTAATTTCATTTAACTGTGCATATAATCCTGGCGTTATTATAATCAGTGATCAGACTCGTGTAACAGAGTAAAAATGAGTTGGGTTTTTTTTGTTGTTTTTTTTAACTAACTTTGACATCTGGGCTTTATCTCATAGTGGAATGCACTATTCGCGCATCCCCACATCGAGTCCACATTTCCTTTCAAAGAAATTTTGTGCACATTTTGGCAAGGAGCTGTTGTATGCTCCATGAGATTGTCTCATTTGCACTGTCAGAGGCCAGACGATTATTTTTTAAGACGGTTTTGTTCTCAGCTCCTGGGGCTGATTCCTTGCTAATTCTTCTGTATGTACAACACTGCCAAAATTACCCAAGATTTTGGCATTGTTGTTTTTCAGAAGTGTGATATGGTCTGAAGTGTCAGTAGGGAAAACAACTGTATGCGTGTAAGAATAGGTTTAACTTACGTGTGAATGAAGAGTATTGTGTATTGTTGCAGTAATTTCAGGACTCTGCTGTTTGCTTGGGTTTTTCTTTAGCGTATCACATTCAGAGCAGCTTTTGGTCATGAAATATATCTTGGGTATTGCCTGATTAAAAGTAAGCTAAAAAGTGGTGGAATTTAATTATAATAACCGCAGTGGCAGTATCTGTATTGAATTACTTTAAAACATATTATTTTTCAAAACAGTGTTGCGTAGGTTAATGGTGTATTTTAAATTCTGTTTCAAAATTGGCTATTGATTTGCCAGCCTAGTGCTGTCAAAAGCAGACACATGCATATTCTCTTTGGCTTGCTCAGTTCTGCTTCAGAAAAGATATGTATAAAGGTGAATTTTAAATCAAAGTGTTTTGCTTTGTGTCCTTGGGAACAGACTAATCTATGTGAACAGTTCATTTCTCACCAGTTTCTTTTTTGTACTTCGACCAGGAACTTGTGTTTCAGCCCTGAATTGTATCCCAGTTCTGTTTGTGCCACCCACGTTTGGCAATCTTTTGTCTGTCTGACGTCTTCAGGAGGTGTCTGATTGCTTTATTGATTCTCTTTGTAGCAATCCCTTGGCTTTACCGATTGCCAAGCAAGACAGTTTGCTGGAGAAAGACACCATGTTTAAAGATGCAGCTAAAGGCTTATGTAAGCAGCAATCCCAAGACAGCGCATCTGAAAATGTCACTGTGAACACTACAACCAAACTTGAACAGGTAACGGCATGCAGTTTCTTGAAATGTTTGCTAGCGCTTAGGTCTGGAAATTGTAAACTTAATGAAGTCAAAGACCATAGTAATTTTTTCCCCTTACCATGCAGCAATATCATTTGCACTGTGGAGCCTTATCTCCGTGATCACTCCCTGCAGTCAGCCTGGCCCTGCAAAGAGCTCCGGCTCTGCAAATGGAACAGCTGCTCCTGCCAGCTGCTGGTGGTAGGTCAGGGGCTGTGGCAGTCAGAGGGCTCGGAGCTCCTCGGACTCTACTCATGGCTCACAACAGGGGAGGGACAACTCTTAACACTGCCTGAAGTGTGCTCTTGTCTCCAACTTGGGTTTATAAAGGAAAGAAACACGACCTGGGAGACTGCAAAAACAAAGAGAACGTCTAAGAAATATTAAGTTGCAAAATAAGTGACTGTAATTTAAAGATAGGAATTGCCGGATTTACAGCTGCAGTGCTAACTCCCTTTCTTGTGCTAATGCATGAGGATACAGGCACTGATTATTTGGATACCTGTTACAGTTTTTTCCACAGGATCACAATCTCAGTGTATAGGGTGAACGCAAAAGGGGGCAATTATCTGTTACTTGTAAATCTAGCATGTCCTAACTTTGAATGTTTAGGACTTAAATATTGTTTGGGTTGTGGTGGGTTTTTTTGTGGTGGGTTTTGGTTTTGTTTTTTTTTTTACAAGGGGTTTTATTTTCTGTTACATGCATTTGGGAAACACTCCAGAAATATTTAGCCATTTAAGAAAAAACTACTTTAGAATTGGGGGGGTGGAGGGGAGAATTTCCATTTAAAATAATTTACTGTGAATTTGAAGCTTAACAAAGCGGGAAGATAGTGGTTACATTTAAACCATGTTCAGTTAAACCTACATAACTGCCTTGACAGAAGCGTGCACACTCCGCTGCTTTTTTTGAATGTGTTTCAGAGGAAGGTGTTCATCATACAAGATCAGTCAGTGAGTTGCATGTCAATCATATGAGTCCATCTCTGAAAGACCTCACCTTTGGAATCCCACAGAGCACTGGGTTCCCTTTTCAGTCAGAAGATACCACAAAGGGTTTTGCTTTTGGCTTACATCTTGTTTTGCATGTCATATAATTTCTGGCCTGGCTGACTGTGCAGTGATGTGATGAAAACAGTCAATCCAAAACAGAAGCACTGCTGGTCAGAAAAGTAAGTGCAAGTGCTTGCAACCCTACTAGGGGGAACTGTCCTATAATTGTAGGAAAACAGAGGGAGGTGTTTAGCTTAGGGTCTTGTTGAGATGATCACTTGCTTTTAGATGTTCAACAGGAGTGCAGACAAGAACATATGTACTTACTTCTGCTTGATTCTGTTTTGGTGCAGACCTAGCTAAAGTTATTCCATTTTTCATTATCCCTAGGCTAAACTTTTGCTTTATGGTTTGTGCAGTAAAACATATGCAGAGACTGATTGGAAAAAGAACAGCTAATCTTGCTGGTGAGAAGGAGCAACCAGAGGTGTTCATGGTTGTAGTTTTGTCCTCCACCATGATCCAGAGTCACTTCAGGGTCCCAGGGCAGAATTTCAAAACTTTAATCCTGCTGTTTCACTATACTTCAGTGGAACTTCCATCAATAGTTGTAATTCAAAGACAAGACAGCAGAATTAAGGGTGAATCTCTTTTAGCTCCATTAGCTGAGAAATTTCTGTAGAAAACACTCTGTGAAATTCTGGTCTAAATGAGCTAGAAGGGGCGTGTATCTTACGGTCTTTCAGAAGCAGTAAAAACTACAAACCTTGGCCAGTATCTGCAGTTGCTGAATAAGGAGTGATGCTCCCTTGGAAAAGAATAAGCAGGAACAGTGTTATGTGGGAAATCAGCACTAACAAGGGATAGGTTAGAAACCGTGCTATTCCAGTGTGTTTTTAAATGACTGGTTGCATTAAGAAAAAAAATCATAGATTAACACAACTTTTCAGTTGGCAAGGGCTTAATAAGCTTTAGCTCTTAGGGACAAGAGAGGGTAAAACAGTTTAATCACTTCAGGAAATAGTTTAATTTTAGTAAACTAAAGAATTCCCATATTTTGTCAAATGAAAATATGAGCTTTTTTCTTTTTTAAAGTGACATAATTGTGATTCTGGAAGTACGGGGATTGTATTCTAGACTACTTGCCATGCATTATGAACTGTAGGTATATGTATATCATGTCCATATTTGTGTACATAACATGTAGATCTTAGTTTTCAGAGATGATATTTCCAAGTAACACTTTTTTTTTCTTCTTTTTTTTTTCCACAAATTGGGAAGTGAAATTTTTATTTAGTGCTTATACCAAAGGAAAGCTTTGAACAACTCCTTCCCACTATCCCTGCCTCTTGGGTATACTAGTTCTAATGAGTTTCACTATCTTTTATTCTTACCAGTTGTGTTCCAAACTACACTCAAAGTAATCATGTTCTGTTTAATTTTTCAATAGGATATGTGGAGCCATTACTTGGATTTTATGTTCATAAATTATTGAAATAGATCAGCATGATATTTCGTATACTTTATGTCAGAAATATCATACTTTCTTAGGCAATATGGCATGCGGATTAGGCCTTTATTGGGGATCAGAGAGAAAAATGTCATCTTACTACATCTGAAATATGCTTTTTTAATAGAGAAAGCTCATAACTTTTTTAGCTTTGAGAGAACTAACAGCTCAAATTTATATGTAGCCTCAGGTTTTTTTTAATTGCAAAAATGATGAAAAAGAGCCTTAGCAAAATATTATTTCTCATGAAGTAAGATTTTTATTACATGATGCATAGGAGATGGGGATCAGATGACTACATCGATAAAGCATTTTGGGTCTCTCTTGGCTTGTATTAGCTTTTGCTTTTTCCTAGGTAAAAGATGTTCTTTGATCATCTGTAATGTCAAGGTCTGTGCTGCCAAACAAAGAAAGCAGTATGAATAATTTCCAGAATTTTATCATAGCTGGCAATTTCTCTTCCTCTCAGCTGGGAAGGGATTTTTTTGATAGCAGATTGAAATTACTGGCCTGGAAGTGAATTACGTGCTTTATGCTACAAAAAAATATAGATTAAATCTTTTCTTTTTCTTAATTGGGTCTTTCTTAAAACAGTATTTTGTCTTTGTCTTATAATTCTTGTTTAGATATTGTTGGCCATCTGAACTGCGTGATAGAGTGTCCCCTGATGCCCTTTTGATTGTTCTAGTATCACTTACCACATACACAAGGGACAACCATGTATATCATAGTATTACACGTATGAGCTAGAATGCATACTTATTTCAGTGACACAAGTACATAAAAAAATAAAAATCATTAGAGATTATTATATGAACAGATTGTGAGTGCTGTTAAGTGTATGTAATTTAAATGAGTAAATAGGAATCTTCATTGTTAGCATTACAAAAATCTCAAAAACTAATAACTTCCAGAGGCATAGTTGTATTGGAACTTCTGCTGTATTTATGGCTATTTTTCTTTTATGTCTTGTAAAGTATGCGTCATGCAATCAGTATAATAGCCAGATACACACATCGAGGTGAAAAAATAGAGAAAACTCACCTGTATGCTCAGAAAAGTAGATGAGAACAGAATTTGAAGGTGCCCACAAATAAGTTATTAATAATGTAAATAATGTTTACTACCAAGTCAAATTTGTTGTGAGTCTAAGGCATTTAGAGTTCTTATTTCTATGTGATTTATTTGCTCATTGAGCTGTGAATTTTGATGCAAGGAGTCTGTTAGAGAATGCTGAATCACCAAATCCTAAACTTGGTAGGAAAAGAAAGTTGATGGAAAAAGATTTCGATTCCCTTACTTGGAGTTTAACTGAGCACTTCACATCTCTGACCATCTATCCATAGAGTCAGCATCTCTGGCTATACCTAGATTGTGAAGTAAAAACAAGCCCAGGCCTGTTCTCTGGGTCAGTGCACATCTGTAAGACAAAACTCTTTTCTCCCTTGAAAGATAGGGCCGTGCCCAAACAGCCTATGGGAAAGGACCACTGGTATGTGACCTGAATGATATCCAGGTATTATCTGCATGAGTGCTAGCTGGCATGAGCAAAGAACGTACAAGGAGGTGTGCTAACAATTCCCAGGGCAGTGCTTGAATCCAAACCCTTCTTTTATTTACAAATTAAGACATTAGTCTCTAGCCTAGCATAAATTTAATCTTTGTAGACATAGATTAAGAGAAGCTCATTCTCTGGCACACATGTTCCAAGTTTTGATAGCACACAAGGAAGTATAGTGAAGACCTATGCCTGCTTTGTTCCTGCAAGCCAGGTGAGCACACTGATAAGGGAAGGAGGCCACAGGCTTCTTTCATCTGCTTTCCCTCTGTAAGACACTTAAGTTCTTGGAATATCTTTTGTTCATTTTGTTCTATTCCAACGTGCATCATCAAAAACAAATGTTAAAACATAATTTACTTTTTTTTGCCAAGTGGAATTCTTGTTTTCTAGCCAGCGTTACATCCAAGTGCCATGATTAAAAACAAAAAGAGAAAAGAAATGCCATCTTCTGTGTGACAGAAAAATCTGCATTCACTTCAGTGGGGTGAGGAGTAAACTTCTAGAATAGGTAGAAGGACACAGACAGATATAGCAGGCAGCCTGTGTATGTCTGTATTATTCAAAACTCATGTTCTGAAAATACTAATGTTTTAAGAAGAAAGTAATTTAAATAGGAGAAAAGAGAATAGTCACAGTAGCATTTTGGTAGACTCCACCATTTATTGGTTTTTGGACTCAGTGGAATGAGAGGTTTTTTCACATTTTTTATGGGGAAAAAAAGGAAAGAGAAAGCATTATTGAAGTGTGATTAGGCACTACTGCCTTCTTGTCCTTGTACATCTATGCAGCTAGTACATGTAGAGTTACTGTTGTAAGGTATGTTTTCCTTACAATTTTATGGATTGCTACTTTATCTGTGTAGTTCAACATCTGTTGCAGATGGAATGCAGTTTAGATGCCTGCCTTTCCTGTTTTAGTGGATGAGTGGAAGAACATTGAAAAATCTCTTGCTGATATTCATGCTGTTACATGCATATGAGGTTTACATATAACATTTTAGTCGTCAACATCTATTGCCTGCTGGTATAGCTGATATAAAAAGGAGA
The DNA here is from genome assembly GCF_000737465.1 of Haliaeetus leucocephalus. NCBI lineage: Eukaryota > Metazoa > Chordata > Aves > Accipitriformes > Accipitridae > Haliaeetus > Haliaeetus leucocephalus. The sequence continues at coordinate 274,734 of NW_010972931.1, forward strand.
CAGCTTTCTGTGAGGAGCTTACCTGTTTCCTCATATACTTGTTTTAAGCATTGTTTTCTACTGCATGTCTTTAGAGGAATAGTAAGGAAATGATGAAAGACTAAAGCAGAGATCCTCAAAATTTTTCCAGTCACTGTGTCAGTCCCAAAATGGAAGTTTTTTGAAGCCCCCAATATTATTGTGAGAATCTCCAGGACAGAGCTATTTCAAGAAACAAAAATGCAATAATAGCTATAGTGCTTGAAGTAGAGAAAAGAGTAGAAGCGTGCCCACCATAGATAGAAGGTACTGCAGGCCTCTGGGACTCAACAGAAGCTGGGACCTTGCAAGCCCTGCTTACATATGCCTTTCCTCTGTGAGGAGCTATGGCTTCATACATAGAGTCATTTAGGTTGGAAAAGACCGTTAAGATCATTGAGTCCAACCGTTAACCTAGCACTGCAAAATCCACTGCTAAACCGTGTCCCTAAGCACCACATCTACGCGTCTTTTAAATACCTCCAGGGATGGTGACTCCACCACTTCCCTGGGCAGCCTGTTCCAATGCTTGATAACCATTTTGGTGAAGGAATATTTCCTAATGTCCAATCTAAACCTCCCCTGGCACAACTTAAGGCCATTTCCTCTTGTCCTATCACTTGTTATTTGGGAGAAGAGATTGACCCCCACCTCGCTACAGTCTCCTTTCAGGTAGTTGCAGAGAGCAGTAAGGTCTCCCCTCAGCCTGCTTTTCTCCAGGCTAAACAACACCAGTTCCCTCAGCCAGTGCTGGTAACTTGTTCTCTAGGCTCTTCACCAGCTTAATTTAATTTATTACAGGCTGTGTAATATTTCTTGGAATTAATTTTGCTCTATTTTGCAGTTTCTTCAGTGGTTAAGCTTGTGTCTTATTATTCAGTACTGGAGTTAGAGGAAGACAAGAGTAGGTTGACTAGGCCTTGAACCTATGGAAACATTGGAAGTTCAGTATTCGGGATCAGTTCCCCAGTATTAAACACCAATATCTATAGTCTTTGGGGTCTTCTTGCCAGAAACACGCTCTGTATTCCCTCCAAAATCTCCTAATCTGCTTGCTGCTTCTGTCACTTGACTCGCTGCCACATGCCACTGCCAGAGGCTGAGGATGCTGAGTTGTTCTCCAAGAAAGGGCAGTGTCTGCTTTTTTCCTGAGCCTTCATCTTAAGCAGAACAATAGAGCAGAGAAATTTCATCTTCATTGTCCATCCTCAAAACAGACACTGAGAGAGTATTTTAGTAAACTTTGAACAAACAATTCAGAGGTAGGTATATTTCTAGGTATTCTGCTGACATGCAAAAAATGTTTTTCTTCAGGCTGACATAGAAAAGGAATCAACCTACATTTTAAGTGTAGATTGTAATTTATAAGCACAGTGATTAATGTATCAATATTTATTTTGTCTCTAATCAAAATTCCATTCTCATCGATTCTTTTTTATTCTGTCTCCTGTTCTGTCGTTTGGATTTTTTGTTTGTTTGTTTCATTAGCATTTACTTTGGCTTGCAGAACTTATGTTATTCCTCCTAAATCTCAGAAATGTTAAGCTTATTTCATTCACCAGTTTTGGCTAAAGTAGCTGCTTCTGAATCTCTTCTGGTCTCCTTGACAACATGATTCCCACTTCTTATTAACTTCCTTCTCTTTCGCAGGAAAATTTCTAACAGAATTTTAAATTCTGTATGATGAACAGTACTATGAGAGCTTTGTTAAATACTGGGCAATAAATAGTTCACAAATGCACTAACTTTTATATGGTCTTGATTTCTTCTGCCATAAACATTTAATGAAGAGAGCAGGGGAATAGCGTTTGAGCTGGGAATCTTTATGGGTTCTGGGATAGCAAATGGCATTCTAGTAGGGGTCTGTGTTCTTAAGAGCCCATCAGACTCATGCAGTTATACACCTTAACATTGATAATAATTTTTGATGTTCTTCTCTTGCTTAAGATTAATAATGTGTAATCGTTTGGGAGGAGTAACAACTTTCCAGTTTCCTAATGCATTTTTTCCCGTAAATTCTAGTGATCTAGGTTTATACTTTAGGTTGGAACATTATGGTACAGAACGATTGGTTGTGAAGTTACTTTATTTCTTTAATTTGTGTTTTCTAGATCAAGCTCATGCCTCCAGCTCCAAATGATGACCTGGCTTCTCTGAGTGAGCTAACAGACAGCAGCCTGCTTTATGAGATTCAGAAGCGTTTCAATAATAATCAGATATATGTGAGTTGCTATTCAGCTATCAACAGTAAGCTTTCCAAAAAGAGCAAATGAGAGAATAGGAAAAATAGGATTACTGTCATAACAACTGGACAGTAACCTGCTCTGGACTTATGACTAATATTTAAATGGATCAGGACATATATGCGTGTAAGCCCTGCAATTTCTCAAGTTTATATAGGAAAAGCAGAAATAAAAAACGGAATAACACTTCGGATAGGTTTGGAAATAATTTATGTGTGTTTATTTCACAGAGGAAGTATATTGGTAAAAATTGATAGGCACATGTAATCTTCCTTCTCAAACCACCAAAAGAGCCTTCCATCTTTAACTTTATGTTAACTTAATTTTAATAGAGCACATGATTACTAGAAATTTAAAAGAAATTTAGATTTTAAAAGCTTAGAATTCAGTGTGGGAGATTTAATCATTACCTCTTCCTATATTACAGAAATCATTCTCTATATTGTGATGTTAATCATCTAGATACCAAATGAAATAATTATAGCAAGATTTTTATAAAGCAGGTTTTCCTGGTTGTGCCGTAATAAAGTCAGGAGGCATCTGGTTAGGCGTAGATTACTTCTGGAGAAAAATCTTCACTTGAAAATTTTTGTATCCCTGTTCATATCTTACTCATAACTTACTTCTGAGTTACTGAACAGCTGAGTGGCATGTTAATGTGAAACACGCAAATTGTTTTTAAATGTATAAGTTTTTTACCCGGTTTAGACGAAAGGAATATGGGGAGTTGGCATGTTGCTGTGAATACTTTTGAAATCATGGGAACTTCAATTCTAGGTGTTATGGCATTCAATGATAATAAAAATTCTGGGTTTTAGAATCGTGTATCAAATCCTATTTTATTATGAGCATTTCTTTTCCTTTATCTCACATGCCAAACACAGATAACTAACTGAATTCAGGAGGATCCACAGATACTTAGTAAAAGGAAGTCTTCTTTTATTTTAAAATACTAAAGATTTCACGTGAGAGGATCTCATACCCTGCTCTGGCATTCTCCTTAGCTTAATGGAAATTTATAGGCAGTGATCATTTATATTCTGCTCAACAGCAGCCATTGTGCTTTGGTAGGGTGTCAGCATCTGTCGTGTTTTAACCCCAGCCAGCAACTAAGCACCACGCAGCCGCTCACTCACTCCCCCCCCATCCAGTGGGATGGGGGAGAAAATCAGGAAAAGAAGTAAAACTCCTGGGTTGAGATAAGAACGGTTTAATAGAACAGAAAAGAAGAAACTAATAATGATAATGATAACACTAATAAAATGACAACAGTAATAAAAGGATTGAAATGTACAAATGATGCGCAGTGCAATTGCTCACCACCTGCTGACCGACACCCAGCCAGTCCCTGAGTGGCGATTCCCTGCCCCCCCCACTTCCCAGTTCCTAAACTAGATGGGACATCACATGGTATGGAATACACTGTTGGCCAGTTTGGGTCAGGTGCCCTGGCTGGGCATGAGAAGCTGAAAAATCCTTGACTATAGTCTAAACACTACTGAGCAACAACTGAAAACATCAGTGTTATCAAGGTTCTTTGCATACTGAACTCAAAACATAGCACTGTACCAGCTACTAGGAAGACAGTTAACTCTATCCCAGCTGAAACCAGGACAGCATCAATGCTGAAAACCCTTGCATCTTTGGGTGATTTGGTTCTCAAAAGGAAAAGTATGTGGACTCCAATTCCAAACCAAAATCCTCCTTAGCGCTGAACACTTGCTGTTTCATGTTTCCTGAAGGCTAATAAAGTTCCATTCTGCAGGAAAACCTAACAGTGAAGTCGGGGTAGGTGAGAGAGGAGATGAATTACTGCATTTCAGAAGAAAAATAGTACCTTTACTGTAAAAGGGATTATTTTCCACCTCCCCAAATCATAATGCTTTGTTTTGAAAAACGTAGCATGACTGGGACTGTTCACATGATGGTTTGCTGTCTGACCTCTTCAGAGACAGAGGTCTGGCATTTTTGCATTATAGTAGCTGCATAATACAGCAGCAGCTACTTATGTGGAGTGAGAAGTATAGCAGCAAGGGTGACGTACAATCTTCTATTTAAGTACGTCTTTCACATATGAGTGTTTAAATACAGACTAATAAAATCTTAGCACTTTTGCAATCAGTGGATGGTGTGCTATTTTTAATATAGCCAGGGTTTTTTTTCTATATGCATGTACATATGTTTATATACACTTACACATGCATAAATACTTACATATGTATCAATTGCTCTGTCTTATCCCACAAGCAACTTATTTCAATGTATCAATTCTAGGTAATCAACACGGCATTTCTAAATCATGTAATCTATCCCATAAAAAATTGCTTGAGGAACTTGTTTATGTGGTAGGCATGTCACATTTTTGTAGTTTCACAAATGGTAAATTACAAATTAACTTTCAGATAATCTACCAATAATACATGCAGTGCAATTCTTCTATGCATAATTTTCCATTATGAAGAACTCAGTTTTATTATAAAAAGAGTAATTAATGCTGTCCAAATTGTAAATTTAGATCTCAATTTAAAGTTATGAAGTCAAAAGCTCTGAACTCGAAAATTATGTTTAATATGTTGATAGCTAGATTTAAGTGGCTTTGCCAAAAGTCCTTTCTGGAAAAAAACATTGGCCTCCTTAAAGATTTAATTTATTACTTAATAAAGCAATTATTCCTTCTTTTTTCAGACCTACGTTGGTGATATACTGTTGCTTGTTAACCCGTTTAAAGACCTTCCTATTTATTCTACTACGGTAAGCATTCTCTTTTTAGAATGTTACAGTGTGGATCTTTTTCAGTGGATTCATACAGTTCATTTGGCAGGCCAAACCCCTAAAATTAATCAACATATATATGCCCTTTTTTATGTCGGGAGCATCTTAGTTTTAATATTTTAGCAAAATTTTAAAAAATTTATTCCAAGATCCCACTATTTTTGCTGTGTCTTTTTTGTGAAACAGCCATGTTGCTAATGTTTTGTATGAGCAGTAGCACTCTGATTGTTTAAAAATAGTACCTGACGCATAACATGACCTCGGTGTTTTCTGCCACAGCCAAACTTGCAAAAATAGACGCACGCTCCACGCAGCGGTTCTTTGAGTTCACGCCTCCCTTGCCCAAACACGATTACGGAGGTAAAAACCTCGACTGGTGCAGAAGGACTCCAAATGGCTGTCTGAGCCCCGCACCAGGCCACGCAGTCCAGACACCATATGGGCAATGAGTACCAAGTGCTCGGCACAGGCGTGCACTGCACTGGGGCGGTCGTTCAGGGCTGGCTTGCGTTGGGCAGAGGGGACTTGAGGCTGCGTGTGCCCTGTTGTATGCACAAGGCCGCCTCAGCAGTGCTCCAGATGTTTCTCTCTTGAACAGTAGTAGTACCCTTACCCTTCTCGTCTTTCCGTTGTGAGACAGACTGGTTATTTACAAGGGGCTTATCATTTCAGTAACTAGACACTGATACCAAGTTAAGCGGACTTTGTAGATCAGTGGGAGTAACATAAATTCAAATTATCTGATCTCTCCTTCATCCTCACTCAGCCATTTTAGAGACAGTGTTAGTTTAACTGTTAATTTATTTCCCCCTCTCCCTGTTATTTTCTCATTGATGCACTGAGATCACATTACTGCACAGAGATCAGGCTCCCTGTTTTGTTAGGGAGTGTTCAAATACATTTACTTGGCTTAGAAGAATTATAAAGGGTTCAAAATTTGGTAAGCAAATTGTAGCCTGTGGCTGCTTGTGTTGTGTCATGTGGCTTTCTGTGTATCAGTAGTAAATTTGAGAGAAAGAAATGCTGTGACATTCAATGGCAGGAGCCGCAGATTCCAAGTTGGGAGCCTAAATTTAGTTTCTAGAAATGGGAATCATCCATTATCCCCAAGGCTTTAGATGATGGTATTTTTTCCTGTCACTGTGTATTTTACATTAGATACATGACTTTGTGTACTGAGAACTGTAAAGAAAAAGAATTCAGGCAATAGTCTTACGTATTAAAATGTTTCCTGAATATTTTCTGCATCTTCTCTTGACCTCTCTGTGATAGACCTATTGTAGCAAATTTAGCATGAGGCACTTTTTGTCCTGTAATTGTTTGGGTCACCTTGCTTTGATCATTGCTTTTACTCCATCATTATCCGCATGGTATTGTGCATTAGGCAGGTATTTCCTAGGTGATCAAAAACCCATGGTTGTAAAATAGCTTTGTTTTCTCTGTTTTTGAAATGCTCAAATACACTGCAGCAGCTTAGCTGGTATTATGTTGGAAGTCTGTAAGTGTTAGATGGTCTGTATATTAAAGCAATAAAAATTGGTGATGTCAGTTCCTCACTAGGCAGCAACATGCTGTATGATGTGGCTCATTTTTTAGCATTTTTGTTTCAGGTATGTGGTTTATTAGCTGTCAAAAAAAGAATGCAAAGATGTGTTGGGCATGATACTATTTTTAAAACCAGGATGAAGCAATGAAAAGATTATTCTGTACATTTTTCGATAATAGCAACACTTCAGGTTTTCTTCTCTTTTTTTAAAAACACTTCTTATAACTTCTTGGCAATCTTTTATTTTGTTATCCCACACTGACGTCCCACACCTAGTTCCAATAGAATACTACTAAAATAAATCTTTTTATAAGCAATTATTCACTCTGAGATGACATAAAGAATCATACGTTAATGGACACTGATACACATTTCTTTGTATGCAATTCAATGTAATTGCTAGATGATAATGCATTTTTACATGGAAATACACTGTAATACCATACTATACGTTATAGTAGCACTATACTACTAGGAACATGCAGAGACCGCTTGGAACGTATCATAGTAACAGTTCATGTAAGTGCTTGTGCTATGGTTGTCCTGCTTTGTTACATTTGTGCAGAATTTATTTGTGTCCAATTAGGGCAAATATATTCTTGAAGTTCGTGTGTTAGAAAAATCTGTAAACTTGCAAAGTACTTGCAACATCATGCAGTGAGCATGTGTGTGAAGGTTTCTCTTTTTGCTTTGTGACATGCTGAAATGATTACTTGAGAATCAGTGTGGATTTTATCTTGTTTAGTCTGGTAGCTTGAAAGGCCTGAATGAGAATGGGGCTGTATTGTGGAGGATTCATTCAGCCACACCGTTGTAGATGCCTCAAGATTCAATAGTTTACTATCTAAATAAGTAAGACAGGGGGATAGGCACCTGATTAATTTGGAAAAAGGAGCGAATACAAAATGACACTGTGGTGGAAAGGCTGTTAGAGATAATAGTTGGATAAAACAGGACATGATGGAAAGGATGGGATTTGGTTGTTTAAGTGATAGCATCCACTATCATTCTGGATGCTTCATAGTGTTCCAGTTGTACCCCAGCTGCCATGGGTTTATGTAAAGCCTGAGTTAATTTTCTAAACCCATGAAAATGTCTGATAAAAGCTATATAATAAGGTAGGTAAAATTGTTTATTTAAGGATATTTGTAAAATGGTATGGTGTTTCTGCTCACAATCTTATCTAAATCACATTCTGTATTTTCTTTATTATATTTATTTATTCTGAAAGAACAGAATTGCAGATATTCGCAGACTATCTAATTTTTCTGAAATCTTCTTGATATTAGCTGAAAGAACATCAGGATATCCTCAGAAAAAAATGAGGTTTCAGTAGCAGATAATTGGTTCTACTTATACTTAAGCTTTAAGGATAGTACGTGTTGCCAGCTACGTGTATCACAGAAGGTATTTTATGTTGCAGAGACAGTATTTGTGGGAGGCTGCTCTGTCATGTAATAAATGAATTAGCTTATAACTTAAGGCTTTGATTCCATTTTTAACTTTTCATGGGATGGTCATATTTCATTTTGTAAGATTTTAAGTCAAGACATTGAGGAACTATAAATGTGAGGTATAAAGAAGTAACTTACTAGGTTTTGTTCTACTCAGCGCACAAACCAGTATTGTTTAGTCCTCTAGTTACATTTAATTTTGTATCTTAAGTAGTTTTTCTATGCTTACACCTCTGTTTTAATTAAATCTTAATAGATACTGTAATGGTACTACTTATATACATGCAGAGATTCTGTTCATAATGCTTAGAGAGCTTTACAAAAGACCCAGGATTAGGGGGATGAAACATAATTTGAAATGTATTGATCATGTTAATTTTCTACAATTTTTCAGGTCACCCACCTTTATTTAAGTAACTCTGGAAAACTGTGTTCCTCACTTCCCCCACATATATTTTCCTGTGCTGAAAGAGCTTACCACATGCTATTCCAGGAGCAGCATCCCCAGTGCTTTATCCTCAGGTAAAAATTTATCTTTCTATTAACTAATTTGTAACTCCTGCCTTTCAGCTGTTTCCCTGAAGACTCAGCAGTTGAGATTTCCATTTTATTTTTTCCTCCAACTGATTTCTTTCTGTGTACTGATCTCTGTATCATAAGTTAGAGCAAAAGAGAACTGAAAAAGGTTTAATTACATCTCAAGTTCATGAATTATCTTGGGGAATTGCCATTCCATCTAGCTGCATCTACTTAGGAACAAAGAGTTAACGGTAAAGAATTCAAAACTGCTGTGTGTGTGTTTGCTAATATTACATGGATCAGGATTAGAAATAGAATCTAATGACAATAAAAATGGGAAGTCCTTGACTAAATTATAAATCTCTGAGTTGGGGCACCTGTATTGGCATTTCCACTCTGCCTCACATGTTTGTGTGGCCATGACTTTGTTATTTAGCTCTCCAACTTCAAATTGGACTTGACTAGTTCCTTATTCACAATGTTGTTTCAATGATAAATAACTTCAACATTGTGAATAAATGTATTCAAAATCTCCAGTGAAACAGAGTTTCATCCAAATATGCTGGTTTTACAATGGTGAAACTTTGACTTCATTTGGAACTTTGGATCCCCAGATCTGTTAATCTTGTAATTGCTCTTGAACTACTTCTAATTATAAGAAGACAATACTATGAAATAGAGAGGAAATGATACTCAAAATCAGCTAATAATGCTGTTTTAGAGTTATAAGAGTTGAAACGAACACATAAATGCAGCCATATGTATCCATTTATATTGCATTCTGTTTATGTGGATACAGACTCGAGTATCTGAAGTTCTGTACATTAAGTCTTCAAATACATCTGAATATTGTAATTAAATGTTTCTTTTAAAAGCATAGTTTATATAAAATATAGTTTATAAGTTTCTAAAATATAAACGTATAAATTATTTCTGTGTGGAACTGACTATTGATTGGTTGAAACAAATGGTAACCTTTTTATAACCTAATCAGAATGGAATAGTTACTTATCCAGTGAACAGTGACATTTAAGCAGAGGTACAAACAATGTTAAAAATCATTACTGTATGTTTATATTACCTTCTTGTAAATATTAACTCTTGTTTAGATATAGTAATTTTGATAAAAATAAGAAATAGCCTACAGCACTGTTTTCAGCATTTTCTTCAAAGTAGGAACTTGGGACACTGCTAATTGATTAATATCTTCATGGAGTTACCTGTAAGTGTAGCCAGAGAAGAAGCAGAAAATAATATTTACTAACACTTCAAGGAAAAGGCTAACTGCCAAGTATTGTGTAGCAGTAGTACACAAAGAATATTCTACTTAATAATAAATGGCTTTGATATCAGGGAATAGTTGCTACTGATGATTTCATGTCAGGATGTCAGGGCATGTGTTAAGTCCCACTGTCTTGATCCCTGCCCAGCCCACCATAGCTTATCATAAATCAGTGACCTGATGGAGAATGTGACAAGAGAGTGCTCTGTTGATAGCATCAGCACTTGGCAAGACATTTGCCTATCACATCAAGGCATATCCTTTATGTGGATAATTAATTAGATCTAAAGGTCACTTGTGAAAATGGAAGCTGCAAGGAAAGCATCTGGTAATTTGGAATAGGAGGTACGTATAGCTGCAATTTAACAGAAACAGCTAGAAACAGTTCTTTGTAAATATGTAAATACCTTTCTTCTGCTAGCACTAAATGAGAAAACAGAAGGGAATTGAGATTTTTTAGAAGTTCATAAAGAGATATTAAAAATGGGATATTCTCATTATATTAGTCCATTGTTAGAATCTAAATAATTAATGTCTGGAAAGTAAAGGTGATACAGGAAATTTCCATTGGTTTTCTGACAACAACAACAACAATAATAATAATGATAGTCTGAAAAATATCTATGATGTAACTCAAGTGATTCATCTACCCCCTTGCTGTCACCTGATCATCTGTGTGTGCATGAACTTGTGTGTGTGGTCAAAATGGATTTCTGCTTTCTTGCTATTTCAACTGTAAAACAACATTAGCTATCAGCAAGAGAAGGCTCTTCCACCGCTGTGAGGGATGTTTCATTGGTCACATCTATGGTAATAAACAGCACGGAGCAGGGCTTACTTTCTGGCCCTGAGGGCCTGTGGTATAGCATCCAGTCAGTTTTTCTTTGATTTTTCACTTGAAGAGGGGTTTGTGGAGAAGTTTTCAAGATCTCTGTTTCATTTCCTATCAGAACCAAATAACTGCAATTCTATAGTTCTGAAATACTCCAAGCTTTCGTGTTTTACTTGTTTTCTCCAACCTCTCTTATCAAGCATACTCTCTTTCCTGAGTAAGAAATTCTGTACGTGTTTGGCCTACGGTCTGTAATTTTAAAATACCTCCAGTTACAAAGCTGAGTTGTGGATACATTTCTATGCATGCATGTATAGTGCAATGAGTGTGCCTAATAACAAATTTTGAAAGCAAAAAAATACACTTCCCTCTAATGTGGAATCACAGGCTGAATGAAAATGGGGAAGCTCGGAGAAGCTCTCTGTAGATAGAAGGGCCATTTCGTATAAGTGCTCAGAAGAAAGAAGACAGTGGATGAACAAGTGAAAAGGACTCATAGATCCCTGAGAATGCTACACTGGAATAAGCTGGCTAGGAGTGCTTCTGCCCTTCTACCTTTGGCTGCTCGTTTCCTCATGTCCACACCATCCTTTGTGTCAACACAAACGTTCAGATGGTGGCATGGTGAACTGGGCTGGAGAAATACTCTCAGGTCAAAACTGTACCTGGGAGGGTGGTGGTGATGTTGACAAGCTATTGTAACCTGAATCTGTTCCAAAGCCATATTCCCCTAGAAGTGAAGTGAGTTGCCAGAGCAGGACTGGCCGGGCCCACTGGTTTTGGTAGTGGTTTTGGCTTAGACTAAATACTTCCTAGAATCCCAGTACCATGTTTGTGGCTGCTGTAATGTTGGAATTGTTGGCCTGAGACACTGTCCAAGTCGGAGCTCTTACAGTGATGAATATCGGTATGCCACGTAGGAAAACAGCCACACCAAATTAGAAGGTTGTTAGTTTTGTTTGTTTTTATTAGTAGTAAATCCAGTGAAAGGAGATTATCCCTGTGGGTATGCACTAATCTCAAGATTAAATTCCCTTGATATCTAAGATACACTATTTTGGCATATGAGCACTCTTGGGATTGCACACCGAGAGTACACTCTGCCTTCTGTTGTCGTCATTAGCAAGTGAAACATGATGCAGTTATAGAATAAAACCCTCAAATCTATATTTATTTATAATTGTGCAACTTCCATCTGATTTTATTTGTTTGTTTTTCCTGGTTTTCTTTAGCTGCTTGTCTCTAGTGATATGTTTAGTGTAGCAGCTCTTCAGGGTCAGACCATTCCTATATTGTATCCTTAGACAGATATAGTTGGAGTCTCCTGACTCCACACAAATAATTGTGATAATGATAGCAATTAAATATATGGAAGCAGAGACTCCACCCTTTTCTTTGGGAACAATAAGAGAGATTTGGCAGTGAGCACTCCTGTGATTACAGGGAAAGTGTTTGTAGCTGCAGATCTATTGTGGCTTCCCCCTGAGCACAAAAATCAAGCTAATAGAAAGTCAGCACTTCTGTCATGAGTGCCACACTACCTCGTATTTGCAGAAACAACATCTGGCTTGTGCCAGATGAAGGAAAATTATCCCTTCTGTAGGGTCAGCACCTAATACTTACTTTTCTGTTTTCTGTGCCTGAAGACACTATAGGAATGGAAGTGTTCCCACCTATCCGTAGCATACAGAAGTTGGGGTGTATCAGATCACCTTAGAACTGCTTAGTGGAAGGCAAGCTTTAAGACCAAGAGCAACTCAAAAGAAAAATTTCCAACCAGTGGTTAAAATATAAGAAAAAAATCAAAGTGGAAATGAACAAAATGATCTATTAAATGTGAAATGTTCTTCCCTAGAAGTGAGATTCTGTTGTAAGTTGTTGTTCACACACCTTTGTGAGAATTAGAAATGAAATGCAGACAATAAAACCCTGTCACTTATATGATCTGAAGTGGCAGGTACATTCCTCCTTACATGTTTTATATTTTGTCATATTTTTCCCTAAACAGATGTTTTATAGGATTTATTTATACTGGAATTAACACTTGCTAAACAATAATGATTCAGTTACCTGAATTCAAAAAGATACAGACTAACCTAGCTGATATGCAGAAATTGAGGGTAAGCAAGATGTACTTCTCAGTACTTGCAGGAAATAATTCTTAAAATTTTGCCTGGGGTTTGCTGTTTTCTGACTATTGTAGCTGGGCTTTCTTGGTTAACTACTTCTACATGATGGTTCTGTCTGTCCACCTCTGAGTCCCCCTCCACCCAATAACTTTGGGACCCACTGGCCTCTAACAGCCATGGTGGTATTAGAGCCGGGGTGTTCACACAGGCTTTGTGGTTTTTGGGAGCTGTCACAAAGGTGGTTGTAATGCCTGCCACAGCTATTCTGAAAGGGAGCACAGGAATTGTTCTCTAAGCAGAATTAAATTGTTAAAGCAAAGATATTGTGGACAATGGGGACATGACAAAGCATTTTACTCAAACCTCAAAGGAGATGGAATAATAAACAAGATCTGGTTCAAGGTGCCAAGTTACTTTTTCATTATTAAATTATTTATTGTCCCAAATATTCCAAACAGTGATATCAACAATAAAAACTTTATCTAACATAGCATTTCTTTCTCAATGGTTCAATCTATATTTCACTAGGAGTGAACATAACCCTTTGAAATGCACAGAACAACTAAGCAACATTGTGCCTCTCTTTCAGCAACCAAGTTCTAGTGAATTCTGACCCTTGAACTGTACTCTAGCAACCACTTTAGCCAGCAAACTGCTGTGACACTGCTGGAAAAAACGTCAATCCCTGTAAAATTAACAGTTGAGCTGAGAGTGTTGAATCTTTGTGGCTGTGTCACTGTAATGTTTAGGAAACAGCAACCTTGAGACGTATTCAAGAAGGCACAGAAACTGTCCACTTTGTGCATCCTTGCATGGTCCTGTGTTATCTTGGGCCACAGCTTGCAGTGAAAAATAAAACACAGCTTTATTTAAAAAGTGAAACAAATCAATTGTGAAGTGGGGAAACTGATGGTGAACATTCCAGTTCCTTTGAGAAGGCATTTTTCTGTTTTTAATTATAATTTGCATGCCTGCTTTTGTAATACTTGAAAACAATCAAAGGTGCATCAAATATTATTTTGGCATCCCTTCTTCCCTCCCCATCCCACAATTTCTTCAGTTGTGAGAAAGATTTTTTGAAAAATAACCCCACCCTGCTAATCTTGGAAAAGCCTTCTGTTAAAGGAGCTGGTTTTGGCAGATGAGGTTAGGCCTAAGCAAACAAAATAATAAAATACTTCAACAATTTGTTGAATACCACATCTTATTCAGCCCTCAGAATGGTACAAATACTTGTCTGTTGGATATAAAGGGCAGTACATGTTGGACAAGCTGTGAGTTGTTACAAACTATGAATTATTTCAGATCTGATTTTCAAACATATATGAACACTTCTGCTCAGTGGCATCATCTGTAGCTGTGACTGTACTAAACTTAAGAGATGTTTTAACTTCAGAGAAGTTCCTTAACAGCTGAAATAACAGAAGAGCCACTGTTGCTGATCTTGTTGGTAACCTGCGGTATAGTGATAGCAGGTTGCAGCTGTGATTTTGGATTAAGTATGTTGTGCAGGGACAAAATTATTCCATCATCATGACACACGTGCCAGTGGACTGGCCAATGTGAGTGGGCAGTAGGAGGGGTGGTGCCGGATAGATTTATATCTGTCTGTAAGCTCACTGACTTTCTGGATAATACAGGCATAAGATCTGTAATTTGCAAGAGTATGAAATGTCTCTAGGGGAGGAGTATCACAGGACTAATGCCCTGTTTCTCTTTATTCTGCTCCTGTTAGTGATAACAGGCAAGGGAAAAATGTAATTTGGACACTACCATTATAAAGGCAGAAAGCTAATGCTAGCTCTTAAGAACAGAGGCAGCATGGTACAATTAGCATTTGGAGAGTAAAGTCATCGTTAAGAGGGCAGAGAAACATGTGGATTTTAGAGGGTGACATTGAGTATCATCTGGCTTCTGAAACTCTTCCAGAAAGTTAGAAGCTGAAGATCTGAGTGAGGGATAGTGCACTTATGGAGCACCTTGTCAGTTCTGTGGAGATAATAGTTTGATAATAGCTGTGACAGTGACCTTCTTGACTTCACATGATTTCTTTTGTTCTAAGACCTGGTTTAAATATGGCTTTGTGACCTATTATTTGAGGTTTTTGCATAACATATATCCAGGTTACAAACCTTTGCAGTCTTGGACCACAAACCTCCTACTGAAGGCCAGTACAAGTTTGAAGTCCAGGGTCGGACTCCAGCTTGTTACAGAAACATGGATGACATAGATAAAAGCAGTTTGACACATCACGTATAGTAATGAGACATCTGTCTTGTCACCTGAGATGAAGTTTACCAGAAAAACTGATAAGATACTCACCAGAGCTGTCCATAAGAGTTGAATGAGATTAAATGGTGCAGAGATCCCATCCCTGTCTAATTATGAAGACCTTTTTGTCCTTCCCTCTTTTGTTTCTTCCTTTATTTAATTGATTTCTCCTTTGAAGTGATATTTGAATAGATAAAGCAATGGCCAGACAGATACTATGTTTTGCTGCCGTCTCATTTTCAGAAACTGAACTATAGAGATAACAGACTGACCAGCCAGCATGGCCATTGTACTTGTGAAAAATGTAACTGGCTTTTGTAGAAACAGCCTTTTAAATCTGATCAAGCAGATAAATGAAGGAGGAGCATCAAATTACATTTTGTTCGGTTCAGTTGTCTATAAAGAAAATAACTTCTTATAATTGAAGTAAGAAATTCTTACATTACTTTCTTAATCAGACTTCACTAACTTTATCCTTTCCATCTCTTTTGTTTCTTTTCCTTCCTTCTCTGTGCTTAAAGTGCAGTATTGAGTTTGCTTCCTTCCCCCATCCCTCCGCTTTTCTGTTGTTTCTTCCCTCCTTCAGTGTTCATATTGCCTTTTGCCTTGTTTTCTTTGCTCATTTACCCCCTCAGAGATTCTCATTCTTTGGAATATTTATTCCGCATCATGAATAAGAAATTAAGTGAAACAGGATCACTGAAGTCAGAGTGCACTGCAGAAACTGGGCAGGTTGTAAAATCAGTCATCTTTTTCTTTTCCTTCCTGTTCCTTTCCTATTTCCTTTCCCTTCTTCCTATTGTATTCTACCCTTTACTTCTGACTCCCATTGTTACCACAGTAGTATTTCCCCATCTGCAAAGAGAACCAGGCAGCGTTAAGTGGGCTCCTTTGCTGGACCGAAGATAAAGGAGGGGATAAAATCTGTGCTATAAATAGCTTCAAAATGGCTTGAAAGCTTTAGATTTGATTGGCTTGGCTTGTGGTGCAAGACAATATAGCTTGACAGCTCTGACAGCCCTCCTGAACTTAGGCAGCCAGACTATCTCCTACGTTCTGCTCTATGCCATCATAAACCTTCTGTTATTTGAAATGGAAGTTTGACTGAGATATCTTAAATCCATTCAAACAGAGCTCGTAGAGAACATAAATAACATACCAAATGTGAAAATAACAATGATTTCCCCCTCTCTCTTGCCTGTCATCTTGCAGTGGAGAAAGTGGTTCTGGGAAGACTGAAGCCTGCAAACAGATAGTGAAGCACCTCACTTGCAGAGCCAGCTCCAGCAGAAATGCCTTTGATACAAAGATACAACATGTAAGTAGTGTTCTGATCATTGAGTAGAACAAAGCAAAAATCTGTCCTCTTGGACAGGCAAAGACATTTGAACTGTAAGGAAAATGGCATCTGCTATGCAGAAGTTCGTAAAGGGTCTGTTTTCACCGTTGGAAGTCAAAGGAGGTTTCTTTCCCTGAATTGACCTGACTGGGAACAGGATTAAGCTCACATTGATGTGATGAGAGGAATCTGAAAAGTGGAGGCCAGTTTTGTGTCTATATGTTTTGGTGACTTTGGAAAGCAGTGTTTCAGTGAATAGGAACGTTTGTGTGATAAGGTACTGTCTCCTAAATGTGTTCTAACTGTCTTCAGTAAGTAAATAAATTTCTCTGTATGGTTGTGGTGATGCTTCTCTGGACAGTATAGGAAGTGCTGAGGCAACTGAAGTAGTAGTATGTAAGACAGATACTGGAAAGTTGCAGGAAAACTGCAAGGACTGAACAAATTTATATGGCCCAGTGTTTGTATACTAAATACGTTTATGAAATAGGCAAGAGTTCTGAATATTTGCTCAGTCATTTAATTCCCACAGCAGAACCAAATTGTGCTTAGTGCATATCATGAAATCATGAGAACCTGCTTCACATATCAGATGAATTTCTCTCCTTGCTAGTACATTGTAAATATAAGTTTTTGTTTGACTGAGCATTGCAAATTTCACTGTTACAGCTGTACACTACTAGAAAGGTTCATACTGACCTTTTAAATTATGCTGAACCCTAGATTGCCAATTCACATTCTTTTAAAAAACTGCCTTTCCTGATAAAACTTCTCGTCTGAGATCCAGCTCAGAGATAGATTTACACAGAATGTTTTAGCACAGTCTGCATTATCATAGCTCAGTTCTGAGTTTCATACTTAAAAAAAAAAAAAACCAAACCAAAAACATTTAGACTCTTCAACCCCCTCTGGTGACCTTCCTCTACAGCACTTACAGTCAACCTGAGATACTTTTTTTTTTAGCTTTCACCTGCCATGTGCATGATATTCAGCAGAACTCTAGAATCATTCGTTGTGGGGTTTTTTAATAGCATCACATGCATCATTGAAAACACATTGCTTGCTTCCTGAATTATGCATGATTCAGTCCAGAAAGATGATAAAATAGTGTCAGAAGTACAGCTGACACTAACAGGCAACCTACAAATCAGGATTATTGGGATGTGGGAAAGCCTACAGGTAGACTGGTTCATTTTTTGCACATTCTAGCTGATAAGGTAATAGAAGTCTTGTGGATTTTAGAGAACAGTGTTGTATTTGTGTTTTTTGAAGACATTAAAAAAGCATGATAACACTGAAAACACTACAACCAAATAAGCTGTAGCTTTGCTTTACTTCGTGTAGTCATACAATTGCCATGTTAAAGTGTTTTTCACAGTGTTGTCTGATTCATTGTTGATGTTTCTAAACTGACACATTTAATCTTGGTTTCACGTGACAATGTTAAGAATATCCTTGTTATTTTTTCACTTTTTTGATTTAAATTTTAAAGTCTAGTGTTGCAATAATATCATTATGTAGGAACAGTACACTTTTACTTTATTTTTAAACCCAGGAGCCAGATCTACAACTGGTGTCTATTTCTACTGTGTATTTTTTTTATTTACTACCTACACAGGTTTACTTACAGTTTTGAACTGATGAGGCCATAGATGTTATTCAAGTAGAACTGCAAATTTCAGTTCAGATCCTCCAAGTCCTTTTCTTTCCTGAAGTTCAGATTAACTAGTGAGTAGAAGAATTAAGTAAATAAGTAACTTTGTGAATAAGCAACTGAAAACTCTGTGCTTTGGATATAAATATGGCAGCAGTGGGAATCGGGAGGTGTGGGAAGTAGTATTGTCTCTGCTGCAATTTATCTCCTGACCACAGGAAAATTCATAGGGACAACCCTCATGCAAATGGAGTAAGGTGTTGTCCTCAGTTAAGAAGAGGAATCAGTGTGGGAGGCGGTTGACCAGGCCTAATTTTCTCCATCTAAAAATTAGTTGACTCTGTAGACTAGTTTAACCTACTCTACATCTGTGTAGTAAACTGAACAACAATCCCTAACATGCAGTTGTTACACTGCTCCCTGACACAGTTTAAATCCCCAACAGGTCCTGTGGCCTGTTCAGAGGACAGCATGTGCCAGGGACCATTCACAACAGCATGTCCACCCTGTTGTGCAAAAGAAGAGGTGTTAGATGTCTGAATGTGAACCTTATTGTGCCACTTGCCGTTGAGGGTAGAGAGTCCTGCTCCTGGTCTTTTTTAGTTTAATAGCATAGATGTAGCAATATGTGTCAATGCATCTTAGTCAATGCAGGCGGAAGAGAATCATCACATATTAAGAAAAATGGGTTGCCTTTTGGTTATAGAAAGATCCCTTGTAACTAGCTTAGCTGGGACACCTGACTTCAGACAGCAAAGGTAGAGGTAGTAAATGCCACCCATGGGGAATCAAGTAGAGGTTCTGGTTTAGTTGCTTTATGAAGTGCTTTAATGAACATGATAGCCTGGATTTGTTCCTGCTGCAGTGATGCATAGCACCATTAAAGTTAATAAAGCAGCATGGGTTAAACCAAGTGCTGAATTAGCCTAATGAGCAAATAAATGCTAAACACTACTGGAGTGGAACCAAAACTAGGCTGACTAGTTTTCTGCTGCCACCTACTGCACAAATGGATGATTTAATTAACAATTCTGAAAAGTCTGATTTTCAGAGGTTCTGTCTTTATGATTGGAACCACATGTTATCTGTGCCACTCCACAGCCCTCTTCTCTCCCCAGCTATGTCATCCAGCTTCAGCAAAACACTGTTACATCAGAACAACACTGTATTTGGGCCACATTGCAATGAATTTCTTAGGATGCAAAAGAGGAAGTGCTAAAGTGAATACTTCAGGGTGTAAGGGGTATAAGAAACTAATTAGACATAAAAAAGCTAAATACAGAGAAAACATGGAATAAAGATGGCATATCTAATGCTTTCTTTTTAAATGCTGTTTTAAAAAAACCTGCTGTGACCATGAAGATGTAACATGGAAATGCATTAGTGAGAGATGTCATAAAAAAGTCTGAATCTGGTTTTTTCCTCAGTTTTTCCACTAGTATAATGCTGAAGTAATTCTATTTGAAATCCATAATTTATGCCATTTCTGGCATCATGTAAAGCTCGGAAATTCCTTTGGTTGGTTATTAGTACCGACTGACTGTAACTTTACAAGCAAGGCTGCCTTCAAAGATCCTAATGTTTTTGCTAAGCATGCCAGCTCTGGGCATATGGCTGCAGTCACTTGTATCCAGACTACTGGTAAGGACACAGCTTGCATGTGAGCCATTGTCTTTCCCCTTCCATTTACAACTTCCACTATTCTGGCAGCACTTTTTTTTTTTTTTTTCTTTTGAGCTATCTTACTTTAATTTCTATTTAGAAAAAAACTTTCAAGGAATTTGTTAAATTCCAAGCTGAAAAATGGTCTTGCCCCTGCAGTCACTGATCACAAACCAACCTCACTGATGTTTATTGAAATATCTTCCTGTTTATTTCCTCTCTTACTACTTCTTTATCATTGTCTTGCAGGTAAACTGTATCTTGGAGGCTTTTGGACATGCTAAGACACCCTTGAATGATTTTTCCAGCTGTTTTATAAAATATTTTGAGCTACAGTTTTGTGAGAAGAAAAAAATGTTAATTGCAGGTAAGTATCATTTAATATGTTTATTTTGAAATCGCCCACAGACTAGTAGATCAGGGATCCCAGTGTGCCATACACAGAGTTAGAGTACATGAAAGAGGCAAAGGTGTTTTAGGGAGTGTCAGAGGGACATGTTTAATAGCATGTGAATTCATAGCTTGTCAAGGGTAGTATTAAGAGGGAGAGCCCCATTCTGTGCAACCACAAGGTGGCAGAGAAAGACAAGAAAAAAGAATTAACACCACTGATGCCTCTTCCTAGGAAACCACATTTCCCTTTATGCCTGAGATTAACAAACTGTGACAGCTGTGTATTGCTTTACTGTGAAATAAAAGTGACAAAGAGATTAATTTTTGCATTTGTATCTTGTATTGGGTATTTTAAGTATCCCTTAAATAAGTGATAAACTCATGTGTTTAGGGCAAACAAAATACAAGTATCCTCTGTAATACTGAAATTAGAAGTAATTTATTACAGCTTTGAGCTTCTTCTAAAGGAACTAGGAACCATACTGATGTTTATTCTCACTAGAGGTAAGATAGTGTGGAATTTGTGCCTGATTTCAGAGTAAGTGGGAGTCTGCTAATCCACACTAAGCGTTCATTAGTGGAAAAAAATCAATATTGGGCAAAACTTCACTTGGATTCTGAAAACTCTGATCTTTGGGGGCAGTCAGGGAGAGGTTTCATTTCTGGTGTGCATAGGTCATCGTAAGTTACTCGGTGCTAAAGCGAGAGGTGTGTGCAGAAATAACTGTACACAGACAGTTTCCTACTTGCACTGATCTTCCTGGACGGAAAAGCTGTGTGATGAGACACACTTTTGATCCAAGTAAATTAGATTCCATTGGATAAACGTTTCCAAAACGACTCATTTTTTATCAATTTCAATATATTAATGTTTTTGGAAGAGTTTCCTAAAAATATCCTTTGGAAATACTTCATAGTGGGAATTACAGTTCATTTTCTTGTGAGAGTTCACTGTACCCTAGCAAATACAATAGTTTCTTTGGTGAAAATGTCACTGCATGGGAAATTACTGTCACTTTTTTCTGATTTGTTTTACAATAGATATACAGGAAGTTTGTAAAGAAAATGTAAAACTAAAAAGTGTGGTGGGGCATTTTTTTCCATTTATGAGCTATTGCGGGAGGATTATAAAGAAAGTGATATAAACATTAGAATGGACTAAATAGCATCTGAATTGGGCTTGTAAAAATAAACTTCAATCCCTAAAACTAACATCTTATAAATCCTTTGTATATATTTAATTTGAGTATACCACAATTACTTTGCACACACTCCTTCTCTTTTTTGTTGCACACACAGAACACAAACAGATGAAAAGGATCCTAATTTTGAACAGTCAAGCACAGCATATGAACATTAGGAAATGCCAGAACTGAAGTTGTCTGAGAGACTCTTGAGTTGCCTTGTGCATACAAATTTAATGCTGCTGTTTTTCAACCCCTCCCCAGCTTCATTCATTGCAGAGAGAATGGACTGTATTTCTTCAGTGATCTGCTACTAAACAGTTTGTTTTCCCTTCATTGATTCACGTGTGGCTTGTGCCATTTTATTCTGCTCTAAAAACAGAGTGCTAGTTTTTCTGTGAATTTTCTATGTTGTTGATCAACATTTTTCAGTGTATGAGCATTTCAGAAACATAAATGACTTCATTTTCACAGTACTTCAGACCTAAGGTTGTGTCATTCAGTTCCTCAGATGAGGAACGGAAGCCTCAAGGCCATGTGTTCCCACAATTTTCAGGTGCCTGGCTTGAGATTGCAAGGACTTAAGTTTTCTAGCTGCTTTACTCAGACTTGCCAGTTTAATTCACAGCCCTGGTCTGTGAATTATATAAATGTAGAATCAGTTAATCAGGCTGTCATGTCAGTTTTCTGTTACACTAATGTTGTGTTTTTATCACGTTCAAGCCATAGGCATTAAATGAGAAAATCTAGGTATAGTCAAGTCCATTAACAAATATAAACAAAGTACCTGCCCTACTATTCCCCAGATATTTAGGAATTGAATCAATTACTCTTACCAAATCTAAGGTAGCCAAAAGTTCCGTAATTCACAATCAAGAGAGAAGCTCCAGTACAGCACTAAAAAAGTGGGGTTTGTATTTTTGTAAGTTGCAGTTGTTGATGCTGTTTGATTTGCATTGTAGATGTTGACTTTCCTAGGCCACTGCTAAGCATCACTTCTGAGTGAAATTGTCCCAGGTTTACACCACCATAAATGAGAAAATAATCAGGCATGTTGTCTTTGGCTGGTTTAAATCCCACCCAGGGATTCCCTGTATCTATTTGCAAGGTCATTTGCAGCAGTATTTACTGCCTTGCACTGTTTAAACATGAATGAAAAATGTAAATATGCAAAGCACCTGATTCTGCTGAGACATGACTTCCTAACTCATTGAGACAAACTGGGCTAAATATATCTGGTTTGCAAACAAAAATCCAAGTGACACTAGACTGCCTCTGTCAAAGGGTTTAGGTTGTTTAAAGTCCTTAACAGACAGATCTTAAGGGTGGAGTTTCAGAACAATTAACTATGGAAGTGGCATGCAAAGTACCTGTGTACATTTTTATTACAGAGGACAAGCTCAAGGTAGCATTCCTTGCATTTTGAGTGGACATTGGTGAAGTTTGTGAAGGCTTTTTGTTCATGCTGAAGTTCTTTTATGCCTAGACCCTGGAAATGCTCTGACTTTTGTCACCTAAGGTTTATTCTTACAGCAGAAAGTCCAATATACCTAAATAACAGGAACGCTCACCATAATTTTCATCTACAGGCTTGATTTGGTCTTCCTCATAAACTGGATCTTTGCCATGAAGTTTTGAAAACAAGGATGGAGCTCTTGCTTGTGGTTCTACTCAAAGCCAGTACAGATACCTGTAGAGGTTTTATGTATCTTCTCTGACTTGTTTCTGATGAGGTGTGCTGCTATGTTGGGTTCAAATGGGAGGTTTTCTGTGACAAGTGGCTTTGTGGTCAGGTATCTTCCATTGCTTTAGTCCAGTGAAACAAGTAGAGAAGGTATAACCCAGATTAACCCAGTTCTTTGTGACTGGATAAGATAAAGCAGTGGGAACTAGTAAAAAGTCTTACATCAGAACAAATACAGACTAAACTACAGGTCAGTGATTTCATTAAGTTTCTAAAATAAATTCATATCTAACAGAACTCAAAGACTGATCTTCTGCCAAAAAATCTTAATCATTCGTAGGTGATGATTCATACCCACTGCATAGTAGTAAAAGACTGAATATTTATTTATTTACAGAAGTAAAATTACTGCATTTTATTTTTATTTGGAAAAGGGGAGAGAGTAAATGGTCTTTCAGGTAAGTTGACATTATTCCTAAGATGAAAGGTAAGGCTTCTGTCAAGTTTCCTCAAATTACTAGAAGAGAAGCTTAGGAAGAGAAAATCAAGCCTGACAAACTTACTCTCCAGATTTTACTGCCTTGCTTTTCAGGCCTTGCACTGTACCTAGCACTGTACCAGCTACTAGTAAGACAGTTAACTCTATCCCAGCTGAAACCAGGACACTCAGTCTTCACTTTTTGAAAAGCAAGGACTGATTTTTTTTTTTTTTTTTAAGTTGCACTGAAATGGAAGGATCTAATTTGATTTGTAAAAAGAAGCGGAATGCATGTTTACCCGTGTGTTACAAACGTTTTTTTATCAATTAAAAAGTTTCAGACATGAATTTCCTTTTTTGGTACAAGAAAGACTGCAGCCAGCTAAGCTCTCTGATGTTTTTGTACTGTGTTTCAGCTCTGAAATTTCAAGTGTTATTTTGTCTTTAGCAATAGCTGTGTTTAGGACGGCATGGTTTTTGAGAAAGAGCAATGTAGTTTCAAAGAATGCATAGCTGGAAGAAAGATTTCACTGGCCACACTTTACGGAGTCCACTTGCTGACTTTGTAGCTGTTCCGTAGATGGAGTGATCTATTAAAGGAAGTACAAATTTCCTTGTACATGAAAACACAGTTAACATGGCACAAAAAT
>NW_010972931.1:298853-363230 GCF_000737465.1 Haliaeetus leucocephalus
AAAATGGCAGACTTTGCTCTGGAACTCTACTATTTTTCCCTTTATTTCACACATCGGTTAATGAACGTACCATTTCACTTTGTAGAAAAGCGTATTGCCCTAATGGTTTTCTTCCTGTAGGTCCATTAAGATGGTGCTCTGTTTGATTCTTGCTGATCAGAAGCTCGACTTTTCTTAACAGCTCTTCCCATTGCTGGAGATGCTAACTGAGATGAATTGTATTTAGCCTTATTAAAGTGGGTGACTTGACGTACCTGAAAAGGGCTGAATTAATTTGTGTCATCTAAATAAGTGGTGTTGCCTGTTGTTGAAGTTAAATGTATTAATTAATCAGATAGATGACCTCCAGTAACATTTTTCTTGCTTTTATTAATGAATGAATGTTAAAAACACCTAAGTGATAGTTATGAAAGCCTCAGTGAAGATCATTGCACACAAAAAAGTGATTAAAGGTTAGTAATGGCCTCTTTTCAAGTTAATTGATGGTAGGGTTAGTTTTACTGATAAGTAAGTTACAAGCACAATAGAAGATGGAAAGCATCCTTCAGGTTCATCTATTTTATTTTACCCTGTAGGAATTGCAGCCAGGTAATGATTGATTCTGATGAAAGTGTGTGTCTGGGCCAGTCCTGCCACGATAGCTTAAGGCTGCATTGCTTCAATTTGTAGTGTGCTGCAAAGTTACTGGAGCCAGAAACATATCCTGCTACCAGCTTAATGACTTCCCAAGTGTGCCCTTTTACTTCCAGCACAGTTCTTTTTTCCATAGCATAACAACAGAGGGCTAGATGGCTGAGACACAATTTCTCATAGTATAGGTTCCATAGTAGCAGGAGTTCACTTCTAATTTTTTTGTAGGATGGACAAAAGGGGTAGATCATGTCCCCTTGGTTTGGTAAGTCAGCCATACAACCCTTCTCTGTCAGTCCTGCTGTCTCTTCTGGAGCTAGAATCCCAGTCATGGTTTTGGTTGCCAGCACATGTGTCAGGCCACGCCTGTTCTGTTAAATAAAAGAAAGGGTGGAAGATGCCCCTGGGTTGTGTACCACTGACCTTCCATACTGCTTAACTGGGATGTGTCTGGGATGGTTTGGGCTGTGCAGAGTAGCACTTGCTGAGACCATGCATAGTTACGCTTAGTTCAGGGACAGCATTTAACTGCTGAGACCTTTCTCAAAATGATATGTTCAAGATTCACTGATTTTGTTTCCCTCCACTGTACACTGTCCTTCAAGCATGTTCTCACAGGCTGCATTCCCCCATACACACAGCTTCAAGTAACTTCAAGTTTGCTGTGTTTAATTTAACAGTTTAGACAGGAATTTAGAGCTCTCCAAAAGACAGGAAGATATTTAGGTGAAAATTAAAATATAATTACCAAATACAGATGGTATAGCAATAACCAGGCTAGCTCTGAATGAGCTACTGTGGATATTAGCAGCTGTATGGTGGCAGGAGCATGACATTCTGACTTCTAGCCTAGCCATTAGGCTAATGCAACTACTGTGCTTCTGATACACACTCTCGCATGCAAGATCTAATCTGCATAACTTTGCTCAATATTGCATAGGGCGATATCTTTGAGTCCAAAACTGGTTCTGAAAATGCTGTTTCAACTATCCCCATCTTCAGAAGTCTTTAAACTCCCACTAAGCCTTCAAACTTCAGGTCTCAGGCATCTGAAGTTGTGCTTCTGCATATGCCTAGAAATGCAACAGTTTTGACTGCACCAAATAACTCAGTGCTATTTTATGCCTAATCCCAGCTTGCTTCAAAAAAAGTAAAACCAAAAAAAAAATCCTAAAAAAACCCATGATTGTCTCAAAAATGGTATGTGTTTAGAGAACATACTTACTGTGCTGCAGGATGCATGTACCAGTATTTTCTATCACTGAATGTTCAAGAACTAGTTCATAAAGGAAGGAGTCTAAGATGAGTTGGTTGTCTTCCAGACAATGGGAAGCTATGGTTTAATATCCTCTGTTTACAGGGTTTCAAAAATACAGCTCGCCCATTGCTGAGAAGCGCACCTTATCCTCTAAACTCAACAGTCTTTTCCAGGGTAAGGATGCTCTCTAAGACCCCATGAAAGCTCTGCCATATTGCAGAGATTGAAAAGCATAAAGCTGCAAGAGAATGTACTGCATCCTAGCCGTGGGGGTGCTCAGTTGTGTGCGAAGGGACATGCTTCTGGTCTTTGCACCATGGCTAGTATCTGAGCAATGATGAGATAAAGTATACAAACAGTGGGGTAAGTGGGAACTGGAATCAGCTCACAGGGAGGGCCCTGACCTCTAGCTACTGTTAGGCATTCCCTTGTTCTCTTTAGCCTGCTGCATCTGGAACTGCATGGTGGTGTACACTCAGTGGAGGGCTGAAGAGTAACCTGCCCAACAGGGTGAATATCCCTCTGTCTCTTCAAATATACCTCTAAAATGCCTGTAATCTGGTGAGGCAGGTGAATGGACCTGAGAGGCTAGTATTTCCTTTGCTTCTGTGCTCTGCCTCTTTCAGAACCTTAGTGGGCCTGAGGTTATGTATGATCCTATAATCAGCATTTCTGTAGTCAAATCGTGGTCAGGTTCATCCTCCTTCACCTTCTTCCCAGATGTGCTGATTCACATGGCTTCTTGTTTGGCCAGCTCATTGTAGCCCTTCTGAGTTGCCCGTGTTTCTCCAGGCACATGTTCGCAAGCTTGTTGATGACTGGTTTTGCAGAGGATTTGTCTGTTTGTAGCCATCTGGAAGTTAGGTGGTTCATCTAAACTATTATTCTGAGTGTTCTTGATTACCAACAGAGAAAGAGGAAATGATTCCAAGGGTGTTTTTTCCAAGATGTCTTGAATCTGTCTTGCATCTTTCTCTTTCCATTGAGAAGAAGCTTAGAATAGATGCCAATGCTCAGATGGCTACACTTCAGTGAGATGACTGATAGCTTGTCTCTTAGAAAGTCTTGCCAAATACAACAGCTGGTTCCTCAAATAGAGTACAAATCAACATAATTATCTTTAAAATTGAGTAATTTTAAAGATAATGTAAGACAGTAAGTAAGTACGGTAAGACATTTGTTCCACTAATTTTAATGGAATTAGGGCTTTATATGTGATTTATATAGAAAACCATGGTAGAATGAATAGTAGTATTTTTGAATGCTCACCTTAGACCATTTTATAAGAAATATTGTTTATTCTTCACTGTTGCAGTGGTGAATGGTTTAAAATACATGTTTAGAGCAATCAGTATAATGATGAATTTATTTGTTTGTTTCTCAATCAGCTAGGATTTATACATACATGTTGGAGAAGTCTCGTGTCATTATGCAGCCTCTCAACCAGAGAAATTTTCGTGTGTTTTACTTGATGATGGATGGGCTGTCTGCTGAAGAAAAATACACCCTGTACCTCAGTAATTTGTCTGCACACAGGTAGGAAAACAACTTTATATTTAGTATTAATTTTTCTCTTATTTTAGTGTCTCTTTGCTGTTGAGGTCCTTCCTCCAGTAGTTAACATTTGTGTTCTAACTTTTCAGTGAGCTCCAGAATTATTTATTATTGAGTACCTGTTCATGAGGATTTAATTCTGGAGTACATGTACACTCTCCTAACAAGATTAGAGTATTATATCCATTAGGATTATTGCCTTAAAGGAGAAAAAGGAAGGAAACTCCTTAGTTATTTTTTTGTTTTCTGTGGACTAGAGTAGGTCTGTTCTGGTTGTTTTTTATCCCCCTCATGAAATGTTTTGTCTTCAGGAAAGCTGTTCTATTAAAATTAGACTTTTATTATGGAATATGTCAATTTTTATGAAATGTCACTATATACAACTGATACTTCTGTTTTCATTTTGAATTTACTTTACTTCATATTATTAAGAAAAACAGAAACAAAGTTTTGACTGCTTTGAAACCAAGGATAGGATTCAACACCCAACACCTAAAATGAGGTCTTTGTGTGTGTCTCCACATGAGCTGGTTGCCTTGGCTCTCATTTGCAGTCAGAGGAGACTGAATCCTTACTCAGCTCTATATAGTTACATGTAGATGTGTGCTTTGGGGTGAACTGAACCACGTTTGTGGCTTCATAAACTGTGCTGACTACATCCCCTTTAATAGTAAGAGCTTAAATATAAAGAGCTGTGTACAGACACCTAAATGTAGTATGTCTAAGGCTGAATACACTCCAAATGTTTAATATAAGTGGAAGTTTTGGGGTTTACAGGAAAATTTGGGACTATCTCAAAATTTATTAATTCACATTCTTTTGGAATGAAAACATATTCCTGATTTAGATCATTTGCCTTTCTTTCTTCAGTCTTTCCTAAGAAGTATCACTGAAATGAGAGACGCCTATTTGCTCTTAAATTGGCTAAGTTTATGATGAGTAAAGTGAGTAAGTGTAAAAAGATCAACAGTCATTAAAATTATGTAAAATGAATGTTTTGAGTTTTTAATATCTAAGCCTTTTTCCCATGGATTTTTCTCTCAACTTTTCTGTCTTCCACTCTGGCCAGTATTTGAATAAAATAGTAGTTCTAGATTTGGGGCCTGTAAATAGGAAGATACCACATTAATTTTTGCAGAAAAAACTTCACTTGGTTCTGATTTTTTCTTAAACACAAGTTTTCAGACTACCGTTGTTTGGTAATGTTTTAAGCTGTTAGTACTTCTGGTATTGGACAGAATAGTGTAATGCAGTAGCTCTGAAGAAACCTGAGGCTAAGTTGCTTTACTAAAATTGGCCCACTTCAAAGGGGGGAAGGGGAAGAGTTAAATTCTATTTTTTAAATCCTTTGAAGGCTTTGAAGACTAAAAGGATTCTGAGCTCCCAATCATTAATGTATTCCTCTTCTAGAAAAAGTTGTTTGGAGTCACTCAGTTTATTCAGACAATGAAACAGTTTGCAGTCACTTTGCAAGAAGCTCCAACAGGAAAGAACTTAGCAAAAACATGAATAATTAGATTAATATGAACAAAGCTTTATCTGATAAGGTATCTGATAAGCATCCAAAAAGAACAAAATAGTATTTCTAAATAGATGCCTGAACACTGCAGTGCCAAAGCTTTAGAAGTAATTTATAGCTGACCATTTGCATAAAGCTGCTTTTATCAATAAAGCTTTGCTTTGGCTACATAGAGTAGATTGTATCTTGTGTTATTGAGAGAGAGTTTGGGCCAAATATTTCTTACCTTAAACTCCCGAGTGTTGTAGTTCAGTGGGCTAGATCTTTCTTGGTTGATAGAGGTAAACTAGGGGTGAATATCTACTGCATCAAACTCGTACATGAATCAGGAAGGCAGGATTTGGCCTCTTATAAATTCATGATTTCTGGCTTAGTCAGATTTTGATGACATCATATCATTCTGGTAACGTGAATTTGTCATGTTTTCTTTAAGCAAGTGTAATCTTGACTCTAATAGTAAAATTAATTAGATAACAGCTCTTTTGAAACTATAGGTGTTTTATGTCCAACTGTTTTTTTGATTATTTTTCTTTGCGTTGTTTAATATTGCACCTTTATGTAGAAGATGGAACAATCTTAGTAAATAATGGCTGTTAAGATCACAAGATACCCCTATTTTTTCATTGTTTGCTTGCTTAAGCCATTGCTATATGAGAAATGAGATGTAGCATTGTTTTTTCATTCTCATTTTAGATAAAAGTACCTTTAAGAGTCAAAATAGTATTGTCAGTAGTGTTTATTTTTAGACTCGATGCTGTAAAATGTGCGAGGAAGTTCATGTATTAAGCAGTATATAATCCTGGGTTAAGAGTTATTGTAAATAACTAAAAGGGGAAATCCCTCCCCTTTGGAGTCACTGAGAGTTTCAGTAAGGCTGGGGTTTCACCCCAATATGTAGGGGGAGTTGTTAGGTTGTAATTCTGTGGTGTTTAATGCCGTCCTCAGAGGGAGCTTGAGCTCAGAAACTTAAATGTATGTTCTTGCAAACATGACTGCTAGGGCATCGTATGAAGACAAATAGCTGGCTACTTTCTAATGAACCTGTATACAGCTAGGATCTAAGTAGCAAGCCATCTAAATCTATGTAGGGAGGGATCTGAGTGAATATGTCTCCCACCCTATCTGCATGTGGATCATGATGGATAGAGACAGAAGCAATTCCTGAAAGGTAAGATCATTTTTCAAGATTGAGCAGGGGAAGCATGTCAGAAATGGAGAGAGTCTTGAAAGGGCAAGTTGAGGCTTTTTGATTGACAACAACTACTCCCATGTGTTCATTATATTCAGAAGCTGATTTGTATCAGCAGATACTTGACCAAAATTTCCAAGATTTCTATTAACTTGGTGTGTTTCAAAAGAACTGCAGAACTTTATCTTGATGATGATGTGTAATGCAGAGAGATTAGAGATTTGAAGTTTTATTCTTAATTTGCTCTTGATTTTTTTTTTTTTTTTTGCTGTGTGCAGGTAGAGTTCATTACTGTAAGCATTGCTTTTCTGGCATGTGAATTTTAGCCTCATAATAAGAGTATGTACTAGCTTTTCTAGCACATTAAGTTTAGCCTCATAGTTACAGTAGGTGGTACCTTAGTGATTACTCTTGCAACCAAAGTGAAAAAGAGGGCAAAGAAGAGAGCTGACAATGGTGATAGATCAGCTTGTAAACAGTCTTCAACTCTGGTGAAAAAAGCAGACAAAAAGAGAGAACAGAAAGACAACAAAGAAAAAATGTGGGAAAAAGTCTTACTGAAAAAAGTGGAAAGACCTACTTTTATTATTTTGGACCAATTGCTTCATGTTAGCATTCATATTCCAAAGCTGTAGTGTATATATAACAATAGAAGAACGTCTTTGTGTAGTATGTCTATCTAAGATACTCAAACATACTGTCATTAAAAACCATGTCATTACATTTGTATATGTATATTAGAAATACAGCTTAAGGCTACTTAACTCTAGAAAATGGTTTCAGAAATGATGGTGGGTTTGGCAGCTGTTCAACTTGATGTCACCATTTTCAATTTAAACAAGATTGCTAGTTCTCCTAATTGATTGTACGGTTACGGCTTTTGGTAGTGTAGGCAAACTGATACAGTGCTCTCAGTATTGCAAGGTGATTCTGACAGATGTTTTTTTAGTCCTCCCTTGTAATGTCACCCAGCATTTGTAGGTTGAATTATACTGCTTATAAATAAGCTGTATGTGTAAAACTAAACAACTTCAAGCTGGGGAAAGTGTTAATATACACATTTATGCAGAAGCTGGACTGTGGTCAGGGAGTGCATTTTGTGTTGCATTGTCAGACTGCTGTTCCCAGATGTGTAAAACTTTCCTTCCTCCCACAGAACAATGACATGCACTGCAGTGTGTGCTCTCTGCCTGTGCTGTTTCTCCCACTCCTTAAAAAGCAGTGAAACCCCTCCGCAACGATAGCTGTAGATCAGTTAACAGAACGGATGTATCTTCTTTCACAGTTTTTCAGCGCAGGTGCCCTCTTCACTGTCAATAACACAACTTTCCATTAATTTCATGTATAAAGTAGTAATTTTAGTGAAGTGATTGAATTTCTCATTGAAGTCTGAACTGATCAGAACCACTTTGCTTGATCGCTGAGGAAATCATTCCCCACTCTAAATTATAAGGTTGGTCTTCAAAAAGGGCTTAAAAATTACAGTATGGTTAAGTGAATGGTATAGAAAAGATCCCAATAGACAATCTTCAGAGGCATTAAGTGCAAAGCCTTATGTCTGATTTTTCTGTGTGTTTCCAGTCGTCATCTTTTCTAACAAGCACTAATACATTGTGTGGAAAATGGTGATAATTCTAGCATCATCCATATTGATCCCTGCTCTTCCTTTCCCTCATGCAGAAGAGCTCAAGATGAGAATTTTCAAGACTTTGAGTGGCCAGTTACCAAAACTTTCCCCAATTCAGCATACTTACAGGCAGCCTCTTTGTTTTCTAACTGCTGTGGATATAAAGCCAGGAAGACATTGCATGTTTCCATGCCCTCTGTCTTTCTTTCCTTTCCTTTTATCTTTGGATACCATTTTTTTTCCCAATCATTAGATTATTTTCTCACTTAAAATGCAACAGAAAGAAATATCAATCTTGAAAAGAACTTAACAGTTTTCCATACCTGTGCCATTTGTCTACAAACGTAGCTGCGGCAGTCTGATGATACAAGGTAAATTCACAGAGATAAGTTGTTTTTATAATTAGTCCCACATAACTGGAAAAATAGACATTTTAGGAGTGTTCCAGTCCTCTGATGTTCCATGCTCTTTCCTTGTATTCAAGCCTGATAGATCACTTCTTTCCTCGTAGATGTTCACTTTGATTTAAACTTTCAGCACCCCCATAAAGCCCAGCTGTGTCCATAAAAATTGACAGAGGTGGTTACACAGTACCGTTCTGATCCCTTTGCTTCACAAATTGGCTGTTGTTGATCTCTGTGTCTGATGACTAGAGGAAAATCCAAACAAGTGTTAGACTTGTCTTACAAAATTGGTTGGATCTAAATACTGTGAATGAAATAACTAGATCTGGAAGCGTTACATCAGATTCTCCCATGGGTGGTAGTCCTGCTAAAATAATAGTTTCTATGTGAGGTGCCAAATTACATCACTTTATCAAACTGCCGTTAGACTTTGTGTGCTGAAACTCAGCATTTGTACCAGAATTCTCAGTCTTGCCCCAATGAAGTCTAGTGTTGAGGCTCCATGATCTTCACTGTTGAGGATCAACTTTGTTTTAAAATCCTGCTGACAGACTAAAGCTCCAGGCAATCAGGAAAGTGGCATTCAATGCATTTAAATTCAGGAGGAAGGTCGACATCAGACTCAGAGGTTCCTCAGCTGTGTTTCACTTTTCCATTGTGGGAGGTGTGGGCACAGGAGGAGAGAAAAGCTGTATAGGAGATGTTAGGCTTACCGTCCCTGCAGCTGAATGGCCACGAGGGTCAAGTCCTTCTAATTCTTCTTGGCTGAAACCCTTCTTAATTCTTCTGCGCAAATAGGGAAATCATACTGGGTGAGACTTCTGAACTTCAAAATCCTTCTCAAATGCTAGCGACGGTTTTGCTGGGGCTCCTTTGAGTTGTGAGTTTCCAGTACCATTTCCAGAATTCAGGCAATTCTGTGTAATGGCCAGAGAGAAGCCGGAGCAGGTGCTGCCCTGCGTGGGCAGGGGGGACGGGAGGGAGGCAGGACCCTCACCCTCCTGGCACATCCCTGCAGTACCCTCCAGGGCTGGGTATGGCCATGGGAATGGGGACAGGCCAAGGCCAGGCTGGAATGTTGGCCCGTGTTGGGGGGTCTGTGGCTGGACACAGGCATGGCTGACCCCAGCTCGGGCCAGCACCAAGGCTCAGTGCCTGAGCTCAGAGCCGCTCCTGAAACAAGGGGGTCCCAACAAGGCTTCTTGCACATCCCAGGCAGCGAAACCCTTGAGAGGGACAGAGGGCATTCAAGGCACCCACATGAAACGTGAAAGATCCTTCATCAATTTTTAATGAGAGTTAGGGAAAATCTAATTTTTTCCCACATTATCAATGAACAGCTAAATCTTCAAAGTTCTCTATTAATTGCTCTCCTTTGCATATGTATATTTTCTTCAATGTGTGTATTTTCTTTAGCATATTGCCTGTAAACTTGTACTTAATTAACACTTCCAAGATACAGCAGCTTTTGTGGCAACTATTAAGCTAATGATTTGTTGTTTGTCTGTCACCCCTAAGATTTTTCTGCCATGGATCTTTTAGCATTAAGTTCTTAGTAAAGGCATGAGTGAAGAAGAGGAAAAACCTGTATCAGTCTCCCACTTCTTTTTCCTTTCCCAACCTGTTTTTTAGCTTGCATTAAATCATGCAGATAACTTATCACTTGTTTCTACTTTCTTTATGTTCATTTTCCTGTACTTAGCACTGACCGACCACCCTACCAAGATACTAACTGAGACCTTAAAAAATTAGAAGCGCCTTTGATATTTTGCAGAGGATAAGGAATTTTAAAGACTGGATGACTATGTTTGGGTGATTCTGAAAGGCAGTGTCTGAAATTTATCATGTTGCTATTATCTTACTTCAACATATTCCTTTTGTAATGAATGCTAAGTAGAAAGTTAATTTTCAAATTATTTACTGGAATTATTCTAGAAAAAACTTTATTTTGCCAAAAATAACTCTGGTGCACTCTGAGAAAAAGTTATTTGTCTTTGGGTATCCAAGCTAAATTCAATTTTGTATCTAATACAATTGATTTTTTTTTTCCCCTGCTTGTAAACATTTTGCATAACAGCTGAGGGGTTTAGAGGTAAAGCTTAGATTATTGTGAAATAAGATTTTATGGTACATTTTCTGGAGTCAGAATTTAAAAAATATTTCTTAGAGGTTCAAAGGCAATGTGTTTTTTTTACTTTCTTATATCTCAGATGTCTCAAAGTAATACACCTTGAATTTGTGTGTGCACGCACATATATAGACATACCAAATGTATTTACACTCACCTTTTTTTCCATTTCTCTGCTTCTTCCATGTTCTCTCTTCCAAACGTCTCTTAAATTGGAAACAAACATTCAAGTTCTGGTTGAACAAGTAAATCTGTATTTTTTTAGTACTGTGCAAATTTTCCTGTCCTAACTTGATTACATGCAGTACATTCCTTTTCTCCAAAAAGCTTGCATTTTAAATATATTAACACTTACAAGACAATGGGATACATGTAGTGCAAGCTGTGTGTATTAGCATGCCTGGACAGCAAAGGACCATTGGGGTGTAAAGACTTTTCAAGCATGCTCAACAAACTTTCTAAACAGTGGAGTAATGTGAAGATCCAGTTACGCAGTTTCAAACACAGATTTCAAAAACAGAGGGAGTTAACTCTCAGTTAATTTTGCTGGAAATTATTTTAGTACAAAAAGTGAAAATAGTTTGGTTTGGTGGTTTGTTTTTTTTTTAAAAGTACATGGTAGCAAATAACATAAAAATCATACACTTCCATCAGTTTACATCTTCCTGATATGATTTACTTGCATTTCAGCTGTCTAGTGAAAAGCTTTAACTGTAAATGCTTGATTCTTAGCTGTCCTCATACAATACTACTGTGAAAATCTGATTCGCAACCAGTAGTACTATTGTAAGGACAAGATCTGTAGATGCCGAATGAAATGAGGCAATTTCATTTACTTAGATTCCAGTGAGGTCTGACAGCTAAACGACACCAGCTAGTTATTAGGAAGGTAATGGAGAGAGGAGAAGCAGATACATTTGTCTGAGATTCTGGAGCAGGTTTAAACTTGCTTCAGTGAGTTTTTTATCTATGTAACCTGGAATAATTTCAATATCAAAAGAATTGTCTAAATTTTCTCTGTTGTCTTTTGCTTTTGTTTTGTTTTGTTTACTTTTGCTGCATGCCATTTATTCTTTTCCTGTTTAACCCTGTATTTACTGATGTCTGAATTTTTCCAGTGATTTTTTTTTTTTTGAGGTTGAGCATTCTTTACTGCATGTATAACATATGCATATTCCAGCAAAATGCACTTTCACATTGTTCTCTTTAATGTGTTTTTCCCTGCTCTCGTAAGTTCAGCCTCCACTTCCCTTTTATTTCAACTGGTAACTGTCTTTACCCCAGTACTCTTACCTTCTTTAATTTTCCTTTGTTCTCCTCATTCATGCAGGCTTTCTGAGTAAATAGGGTTCATGAGATTATTCAACTTGTTTTTTTCTTCCCCCCCCCCCCCCGAAATGAACAGGAATTGAACCAAAAGGAACATATTTTTTTTTTCCTCCTTAGGTCTCTTTTTCTTGTCCTATTTTTTTGTTGAAATTTGTGTTCCATTAATCTCATGGAGAATGATCTTCAAGCATCAGTGACACTTCAAAGAAGGAGGAGTTGAGAGGCAACACCAGTAAATGGCTGATGTGTGTGATTTGTTATGCTGGATAGTAATCATGACTAACTTAGTTTTGTTGAGCTTGGACACCAGAAAATATATGTTGTATTAAGATACATCTTCATGTTTTAAAATGATACTGATAAACCAGAACTAATTTTATCTAATTCTAACGTAACATTTTACAATACATGTTTTCAGATGCTTCAGAGATCGAAAAATACAACAGGGCATAACTAAGTTTGGGTTTTTTTGCATCCAGTGTTGATTTTTTAAAGTGTTACTCTGTGGTCTAATTCATCTCATTTTTCTTACTCATGTACTTCACTTCTGTTCAGCTAAGTTTTTAGGCTTAGTCTGTTGTATTTTAGGCTTAGTCTCTCATGTTTTAATGAAAATTAGATGGAACCCTAAGCAGCCTATTAGCGTACAGAAGCTAATAAATTTTTCAGTATTTTTTAACTGGGTGGGTATGATGACTGGACCATGCAGACTAAAAAACTTCCTCCCTAAGATCATCACTGTGCACCTTAATATTCAGGAAATAACTAACAATAGTGTCAGTGTTAAAGTTAATATTATACAGTGTCTTTCTGAAAATTGACTGCATTTCCTGTGTCTTAAAACCCCTCTTTCTGAGATGTTTGTGGATAGTGTCCTACAAGATACATTACTAGGAGGTTAGCATTTCAATTACAGAAGATATAATCAGGATCACAGCTTAGGTTTTCAAAACAAAACTGAAATATTCGTGTGTGTCATCTGCTTTATTTTGCAAATTAAGTGGTTATTTTTCTATTTGCAGATACCTACACCTCATGCATAAGGTATACCTCTATGTTATTAACTTTATTTCACAATATTTGTTTTGAGTATCTGGCTGTGCAGTTGAATTCAGGGTTCATTACATACACACCTGCACACTTGCCTTCTAATTACATGTCAAGATATCCCAAACAGTAGTTTTCTACTTGAAAGCAGAGGTATTTTAGCTTTGGATTTTGATGTTTAATTTATTTATTCCAGTTTTGACATTAGCTGCTTTTGACATTACTGTTTTATTCCCAAAGGATCCTTTAAGAAAGTATAGCTCCAATTATGTTTAATAATCATTAATTTACATGAAATCCAAGAATAATTTTTTATTTAACAAAGTAAAGGTGGTAAAGTAAGTCTGAGACTTAGCTCAGTGTCTTGGTCCCAAGTGGACGTGTTATTTGTCTGGCTTTCAGAATAAATGCTATAGAAATTCTGCTTTGTTCAAGAGTGTAAATCTGAAACTCATATTCCTCTGGGTATTTTCTTTCATTTGATGTTAACAATCCCCTCTTCATTGTATTATTCTTCATACATATTGATTGAATAGTGGCAGAGTATGTACAGCACTCCACTGGCAGACTCTCAGAGGTAAAGAAATCATTCATTACAATTACCTCGCTTCTCAACAACTGTTCTTCTGTCCGTCATAATTCTAACAAGCTGAAGATATAGAACTGACTGTGTAAATGAACAAATATGTTTTTTCAGGAGTAAATTTAATGTTTAGAGTGGTACAGTAGAGCTACGGCACTCCTCCTTGTATTTCTGTATTGTCCTAAAGGAACTCAGATATCTGGTGATCTTTGGTGTTTTACATTCTCTTGGTGCCAATGAGCAGTTCAGAACAGAAAAAATCACATCAGACCATATAAAACCACTTCGACTTTTGCCTTTTTATAGCCCTAGTGAGTTTACTTCTGCATGTTTAGTTTTAATCCACAAACTTGCATTTACTTCATTTGACTTGGCATGATACCATTTGCTATTTCTTTGATTGAGAGAGGCTTTGTCTTTCTTGTCTGCTTTGGGGTGAGCATGATATGGAAACACATGCAGAAAATAAGAGGAGAATAATCTCTCTGTGGCATGAAAGATAAAGAGGAGGAGGCAGGAAAAAATGAAATCTGTTTAATCCAAGAGAAAGAAACAAACTTGGTAATAAAGAGCACTGGGATCTATAGAGTCTGCTGAAGACAGAACATATATCTGTCTTAGTTTTAACTGAAAACTAAACATACTATAAACATTGTTTGGAATAATTTGCTTGAAATTGAGAAAGAAAATGCAAAAATAATTATAATATGAACCAGATGACTTTCCAGTTTGTTGTGAATTCTGTTGATGAGCATCTTATACCTTAAAGTTTCTTGGCCAAGTTCAACCTTTTGTTAGAAAAAAGAAATCTCCAGAGATCTGTGGAAGTTATATATATATTGAGGTTAAATTTGGTCCTCTGTTGAAGAGATTCAGTGCTGACTGTTTAGGCAGCCCACCAGTATTTCATGTCAGACTGAAAATGGATGTAGTTCCAAGGGATGAAATTGCCGTAGAAACCCTGGCTTAAAAGTAGACGTGATTACTCACTTACAAAAATGGTAGAGGAGTTCATTTGGCTTTTAGTTTAAGTACAAGATATGTCTCTGCACTTTACTAGGATGCTAATCATCTCATGTGTGGAGGGAGATTCAGTGGATTCAGCTCCTGAAACCACTTAGCTATTACATTACATAAATCTAGAGTGATAATATAGTTCTGCAATTTATATTTCAAAAGTCACTCTTAGAATCATCTTGATACAATTACTGTAGATGAATTTCCAGTCAGGAATGGGTCATTTAAGAAATTGCTATTGGCCTACGGAAGCCCCAGTCATTGAACCCAGCTCATTTCAACTTAATGTTAGATCTGAGATGATACCTCTCACCGTTGTTTGAACTTACTGTCTTCACTGAGCTCCCTGAGCTAGCCTGATTTTTTCACTGCACTGGAGTAACTTGATAGGTACTGTAGCCATCTCTCTCTGGAAAGTCAGGCAAGGTCAACCCAAAGTGTAGCATAGTTTTCTTCCCATAGTTCTTTCATTAATCATATCTCAAAGTGACCTCTACACAGGTTAAAGAGTGATGGTGTCAGGTTAGTGCCATTCACAGTTCCCTTTGATTCCTGCTGGATTTGCACATGGATTTTTTTGTAGTTAAAATATAACTACTCAAACTGAGTTTTGTCTAAAGCCTACAAGTAACCAATAGAAGTCTTCTGAATATGTTAAATGACAAGAAGATGTTAGGATCTCAGTTTTATACAGCTCCAAAAAACGGCAGCTCCAACAGTCTGACTTCTAAAATTATTTTATGCAATATAATGCAGGACAGAACAGTGCAGGAATATCTTGTACTGAATCACCCATCACCCAGATGATCGTTGGAACTTGTTTATTCTACGTATAGGTCTTGTCTATCTCCACTTAGTTTATGACACATCTCTTGGCACCATGGCACAAAGTGTTACTGCTGCAGCTTAGTAGAGTACAAATAAATCATATGAAGCTTGATGTACTTAGTGGTTGATACCAAAAGTAAACAAAAATAGTTACAAGTGTAGTTTCAATAGTTTCAAGTCACCTTTGATTGGCAGCCAACAGATGTAAAATACTTTGGGGATGCTTAATGATTTTCACAGATACATTAGCCTATCTAACCAGGGAAGGCCGTATTTTGTCAGATCTGTGCAAACAGCACTCTGGATCAGACAAGGAGACACGTGGGGAGAGCTGAATGGGAGTAGTTCAGAGTATTTCAAGGAAGAAACATGTATGAGGTTCGGTGTTTCCTGACACGCCATTTTGGACTTGATGATCTTAAAGGTCTTTCCCAATCTAAATGATTCTATGACTTTGGTCTGTGACCCGTCTGTGCTAGTAAGGCCTCTGCTTACCTGATCTGAAGTTTCAACATTTCTTGAATAGTAGTAATATGGGTGAGAAAAATTGTTAGAACAAATCCAGTTTGCGCAAAGAACTATGCAAATCAAGAAAGTCCTCTGAAATAAAAAACTTAGTAGAAATTTTCTGCTGACTAAAATGATGGAAAAGGGCACCAAAGCAATGTAGAAATACCATTTGACAAACAAACTGCATTCTTAACGATAATTACAGAGAAGTGTAATTTATGGCTTATGACAAATGCTGGCACCTTCTAATTTCTGCTTCAATCTCTATGAAATTTTAACATAACCGAATCATTAAATGGGTAGAAATCAGTTTACCAAGCTGGTGTTGCAGCTTAGTATTAAACTTACACAGTAATTGCAGTGTTTATTTTGACGCTGGTACACTGATGCCAGTTTTCATGATGTGTTTTGTTCACTCAAGATGAGGATTATGAAGACTAAGAACAATGCTAATCACTTGTAAAAAAAAAAATATCTGTGGCCTTTCACAGTAAAAATGGATAATGAAAATGATACTTTTAAATAGGAAAATAATTTATTTAGTGGAATAATTCATTGGAAAACAATTGGAGACTGTCTTATGTCATTAAAATTTTCCAGTAATGAATACTGGACCTTCTTTCATATGTTTTTCTGTTGAAATCATTGTTCGCTTGGGCTTTATTTTCTATCACTTTCCTGTCCCAAATCCAGATGGGTTAAAACTGCTACTGCTAGAGAGTGTACATTTTTATCCTAATATTTCTGAGTATTTCTTTGGGTTTGCTTCTGTATAAGTTATGTCTTTGGTTTCAGGTGCAGCTAGAGAAATCAGATTCGCTGTTAGAGATGTATCTGTACTTTCTTGTACCTGCAGTCCTTTCCTCATTTCCATCATGCTCTGAGGATTGCTGTCCCACTATATTTTCATCTCCATGACGTATATTTGCCATATTTCCAGACCTAATCCCCTGTTTAAAGAGGATTCCTCAACCAGGTAGCAATTAAGAGAAATGGAGCAGCATCTAATAAAATATGTACTATGCTGAACTTAACTTCAGTGAGTATGTTATGGAGTTAGGTTGGTCCTTAAGTCAAAACTGGAACAGATGGGAACATCTTAACAAATTCAATGGTTCTGTAGTTTACTCTGGAGCCTGTTTTTTAAACGTGCAATTATAATCTTCTCCAATCTCTTCCCATTCCACCTTGCCTTATATCTTAGGGGGAAAAAAAGGGCTACTCTGAGGTATATTTTACTCGGCTATCATTTTTTTTCTGTGCTTTTAAAATTTAATTTAATTTAATTTTATATTATTTTATTTTATTTTATTTAGAAAACAATTTATTTGGATACAAATCTAGCCTGCCTACATAACTAAATTGCACAAACTGCAAATCCCTATGTGTAAACACAGTGTGGATTTTAGCAGTAAGACTCAACAGGGATTCTCTTTGTCCTATTTGGATGCACAAACCGTCAAAGTACTGAAGTAAATCTGCAAATTCTCTTGATTTAGGAAGGCCAGTTCCTTTAATACAGTGTAACTTCAGTGTAACTTCAGCACATAAGTAACCTGCTTAGATGCAGCCCTTGAGTTGAGTTTTCAATGTGCAACCTGTAAAGTTTACTACAGGTTTGCTGAGCATACAGCTTATGGATCTTTAGTAGTTTCTGCCTTAGGAGAGGCAATGGAAGACACCATGGGAGATTTAATGTCGGAAGTAGTTCATTTGTGAGCTTTTATCTGGCATGATTTTAGTGGGAGGGCTGAGAAGATGCGAGAAGCACACACACATACGTATCTATCCTATTCCTGTTTTGGCAGTCCTGGAACGCACCTGGGACAGGGAGAGGCAAGGCAGGTCTTGCTGAGCTTGGGAGAGCAGCAGTGAATTCTCCGTAACTGAGCCCTGTCTTCAGCGTCGTGTAGCTTGCTGGCTGTGCAAAAAGCAGGACCCTCTCCTTACGTTAAGGGGATGGCCACTAATGATTGCGGCTGGTTGATTGCTAAATAGATAACATACATAAATACATATGTATTTACTCCATTTAAAGTAGAAAGAAGAATATTCTTGCTTTGTAGAACAAGTGGGTAAAGTTAGGTACCGCACCAACTCATATTCTTGTATTGGTGTGAGACTTTCTTAGCCCGTAATGGGTAAATAATTGTTATTGATTAATTAATTATATTAATCCTCCATAAAATTGTCTCATTCCTGTGAAAATACTGTATATTTCGCAGTATTTCAAAAGTCACTAGAGTGACTAGTGTCTTAAGGGGCCTTAACTTTTTTTGGCAAAGTTAAAGGGCTTTAAAGGGATCTTACTCTTCAGAATTACTTGTTTAGTATACATACCTGAATAGACATGGCCATGCCTGCATGTAGGGGAAGAAGAGGGCTTCTTGTAAATCAGCTGGTCTGAAACTGATCCATGAACTACAGTCAGTGTTTATATGAAACAATTTGAAGTATATTATCAACATTTTAACTGGATACTGCTGAAAGTTACAGAGCACTTTTAAAATGTTGGATCTGATACTGTGGCTCTTAACCCAGTAAGCTTTATTTAATGAATCAGCATTTTAAAAGTAGCAAATGCTGGTGGAGAAGTGCCTTGAGGCTCATAAACTTAATGGCATCTACCCCGCAAGTACTGCCAAAGTAAGTCTGAATACAGGAATACAAAATTACTCTTGGTTGTAGGAGCAAAGTTCAAACACAATTTCTGAAGCATTTCAGGACAGGGGTTGGACCAGTTTGCACTTGCAGGCAGACTGACTTACTTTCTTTACATGTTCAGCAGTGCTCAATATTTGCTACTTTTTTATCATCATCGTGCTCCTTATTTAATGTATATTCAACTTCAAAATTATGCTTGTAAAGTGATAGTTCACAGAATTACGATCTCCTAAGTGCATCTGTCCTATAAAATACTGTATGATATGAGTCAGAGAAACAGCACTACAAGGTATACTGCCTTTATTATTTCTTCTCATGTCACCAGAGGTGTGAAAAATTCTGAGTCACTTCTGTTGTGCATTCATTTTTTTCTTTAGTGGAATTATCCTAGATTTACATTTTTATGTAATTGTAGGAACAGATGGCTTGAGTCTCTGATTTAAACCTGTTCCACGGGAATATCAGTATAATTTTAAAAAAAAAAGTGTACCTGAGCTTAGCCTAAACACAGTTGGCATTTTGAGAGTAAAGACCAAGCTGTATTTCTTTGCTTTCCATTTGAATATATCCACTGCCTGTAAAAACTTAGGTTCTTCATAGTACAAGTACACTTACAGAACTATTTGAAATTTTGTCTTAGGTAAATGTCAAGACAAAACTATTTACTGAGCAACACACAGGCTAATATAAGCTTTCTGTGCTGAAACCAGTTTACAAAAGACATATCTTAACGTGATTTTCTTAGTTTAGAAAAATAAAAGTGAGAGCTGTGTTCTGGCTATCACCAAATCTGTCTGCAGTGTTAAATTTATTAATTTTGTGCTGATACTTTACCTCTTGACATTAACAAAGTTATTCCTATTTTTGAAATGCTCATTTTGGTGCTTTATTGCACTAGTCATGAGCAGAAATCTGTGGTCTTAAATGGTTAGCAGTAACTTCAGCTCAGTGCTACTGCGTAGCATGGTTCAAAGGATGTAAAATTTGTTCAGATTGGAATAGGTTTAAAAGCTGGAGGAAAAAGGAAAAAAAAAGCAGTAAAACATGCCCCTTTTCCCTCAGAGAAAAACATTACCATGTTCTGTAAATGTGGTTTACTTCATTGATGTCAACTGTTTTGCTTTGTCTTTATCTCATTCCTGTTTACATATCAAACAGTGCTAAGTGCAAGGCAGCTTTTCCTCGCTAAGCAGAATACATTGTCCTCTCATATTCACATGAGAGATCTAAAGAAATAAAAATACTTGTTGTAATTTCTTATTCTGTGGCTTTGCAAATAAGTAGAGATTAGTGGAATTTATTTTTGAAAGATAATGTCTTTGCTTTATACACTCTATACCCTTCATCCCAGCGGTTTATGAAACATTTGTGAATCTATGAAGTCACTCATTCTCAGTCTAGCAAAACAGTCCTTAAGTTCGATGTTTAGTTATACCTAAATTAAACCTTGGGATTTAGCAAGTAGTCACAGGAATAGCTAACCTTTTAGAAAAAATTGGTGTATTTCAGAGAAAGGCTTCACAAATATTTAATGTGAGGACAGTAAACTGACCTAGTTGTAAGAAAACTGGTTTATAAATGGTTATATTTTGACTGGAACTAACACATATTTGAGGTACTATAATTTCCACCTTAGCTTAAAGTACAAATTAACTGATCTGATAATGTTGAATTTTCAGTGATGACCATTATGCTTAATCAGGGTTACTACCCTGAGCTGGATGGTAAGGAGGGATGGGGACTGCAAAGGCAACAGCCACACACTTCTCACATGATTGTGCAGGTACATGGTTCATTGAGCAGCACTAATAAGGGGAAGGAAGGGATTTAGCTTGTTAATCCATGCTTCTTAATACAATGTCACATTAAATGACACCCACAACATGCATATTGATTGTGTTAGAGCTGGCACCTGATTATGAAATGCTGCTTCATCCTCCTGTGACATTGGCGCTCTTGAGAATTTTCTAGCA
This sequence comes from Haliaeetus leucocephalus, assembly GCF_000737465.1. Lineage (NCBI taxonomy): Eukaryota > Metazoa > Chordata > Aves > Accipitriformes > Accipitridae > Haliaeetus > Haliaeetus leucocephalus. Next base: position 319,114 of record NW_010972931.1, read on the forward strand.
ACAAAGCATCAATTAATGAAGATTTTGTAATAAGAAATGTCCAATTAAAACTGGCTTTGTTTTAGACTTTATATAAAGACAGGTAGAGGCAAAAGAGAAGTCTGTGTGACTCATTGCAGAGTGTAGCAGAGACACCTCAGATGGTGCCATGCAAAAAGTACCATAGCTGTGTTGGGGCAGTGGTCCATTTGAGGTAATTAGCCTCACTGTTGTGCTTTCTGTACTACACCTAGGTCATATAGGTATAGGTCAGGAATCTTTGTGTAATGCTGCATTGCATTGTGTAGAAGTAAATGTATGGTAAGGTGATATGCCTAGAAATTACTTAGGCAATGGTTAGGGCAGCTTGAAGTCTAGGTCTCTAATACTACTTATCTCCTGCTGTCTCACTTAAACACCTCATCTGTCTTCCTTTCTTTCATAGTGAATCAAAGCTCAACATAGGGTGTCAACCTATAACTTCTGGTTGTGCTTCATCTTAACATTTATTATGATAGTAAGATTGAACTGAAATCAGTGGGATGAAGCACGGGCTTCAAGTTAGTTATGCATATGTGTTTTGCTGAGTTGGGACAATATACAGTGGTGGAATAAATCATTAATCTACTTCACAGTACATGTAAACCTGGCAAGAAAAGAATCTTCTTTCTTGTCGTTCCAGTGGCCCAAAATCACCAAATATGATGTCATGACGTGCATGGTCTGTGTCTGTTTTTAGAACAATTGCAACGTTTTATAAAAGCTAGCACTGGGAGGATACTTTGCGTTTTTTAATGACCATTTCAATTAAGGTCAAGCTGTAATAAAAGCCTTTACAACACTAGAAGTGTATGAATGCTTCTGACAGGCATATCTGAATCCATTCAGTCTAAGTGATGTGCTCTCCTCTAGGATATAAATACAGTATTTCCTACCAGTTGCCTATAAAGCTGACTTGTGAACCAGTTCATGCAAAGGAAGAGACAAGTCAGTTCTATTTCCTGCCTATATCCATAATTACAAAGAATTTGGATACCTCTGTGTGAGGGGAGAGGTATGCAGAAAATTGTATCAAGGATGAAGATGATGTTTTTAAACAGCCCAATTTCATTTCTCTGTTCTGAATTTCTTTAGCTGGACAACACATAATGGTTTTGGAGAATTACTGCACGACAGGTTTCCACATGACTATAGCACAAAACTAAAAAAAAAAAAAAAAAAAAGTATGGATTTTTTGTTCTTTAAGAACAAAAAAGTTCTGGCTTGTATAAATAAACATGAAGTATCAGGAGCTCTGCTTTAATAGCTATTTTGAATTAGTGAATGAATATTAAGTGGTTTATGTGTATGCCATTTTTATAAAAAAACCAAGGGATTTATAGACAAAATCTAGAATTTCTGATTCATAATATGATCTGCAGTGGCTTGTATTGCATAATTAAGTATTGATACAGAGTCCTGTATTTAGTTTATGTTAAATATTTATTCTTTGCTGCTTCCATGTGAATTCTTTACCCACTAATCTTGAACTCCTGTTAGCAAAATAAATGTACTAGATAGTGTGGTCAATTGTGCTAGAATAGGAGTTGAAGGTATTCTGGTTCTCTAGGAGTTAGCTAAGAGAAGTCCTACAAGTAGCGGAGAAACGACAGTGGGCGAGTGGATAAGAAGAAGAAAGCACACCATAAAAGTTGTAATTCCTCACAGGAACCAATTACCCTGGTATCTCAGAAAAGAACATATTATGATATTCAGCTCTTCTCATGCGTGGCGGGGGTTTTTTTGGTGTTGTTTTTTTTTTTCCTTTCACCAGCTATAGGAATATAAACAGAGAAAAATAATATTTTCCTTTGCTCTTGGTTTGAAAGGGGCCTCCAGAGATCTGGTCCAATCCTTTCTATCGAGACAGGATCTACTGTGCAGACAGTTTCTTTGAAAAGCTGTTGCAACAGCTACACAAAAGAAACAGAAAACTTAACTGATTCATAAAGTAATGCCAGGACTCTTCTAGCTGTGCTCACATTTGTGTTCCCAGTTCTTACCAGGAAGATGAATCTGTCATTCCTGAATCTTTAAACTTGTGATTTTCTGGCTCAGGACGATATTTGGAATAAGCAAAAGTTTCTGTAGTGACTTTCAGCCCTATCTTTTTTGCTACTTCATACAACATAAGAACTAAGATCTAAATAAAGATTGAATTCATTTAGTGTACATCTTTAGTTGGAAGCCCAGTAGAATAAAAATCTTATCCTCCCTGAATGTTTTTGTGCAAGAAAGAATTATTTTTCAGTCATCCTGCTAGACTTACAAATGAATAGTTTCATGTGGAAGGTATAAACCATTTATTGCCTAGATACGAAATCAAGCTAAGTTGAATTAGTTTGGAGGTGGTGGTGGTCACAGCATGTATCTTGACAATTATTTTGATACAGCTTGCATGGGATATCTTCATAAATTTTGTGAGTTTGACCCTGTGCCACAGCTCTTTCTAAAAGAACTGATGGAAATCTTCTGACTTACCTATAATACTGTTTCTCCAGATATTTTTAAGATGTAAAAAAATTCCTAAAAGAGGTTTCCTTTGATTTCTAGTTCGCAGAAGGTGATCACAGTGTCTGGAAATTTCATGATGGTAAATTGTTCATATCAGTTTTTCTTAAAATTTAAAGTTAATTTCTTTAAAATTTAAGTTTTCTAAATTTTTAAAGAAGAAAGACTGTTCAGAAGTTGATGTCCAAATAGTTATTTCCAAGGTGAGAAGACATTTTCGTCCTCATAAAGTAATAATGCTGTGCTATTTTATCTACTAGATAAACTAGTGAATAGGGTTGCTGACCTAAGCAGAAGAGTTGCAGTGCACAAATATACTCTTCCTATTTTGACTCATCCTTTGGTAGGGCTCTGATGTTTAAGATTGTTCTGATTTTAGAACACTGTCATCTCTTATTTCTAAATAAAACTTACCTGTCCTCAGATATCTTAACGGCTCCAAAAGCCATGTTCAATTTTTGTGTTTTAGGGACTGTTCAAAGGTCAAGGTAATGTCCCCAGCAATTCAAGACCTACCTTTTCTTGGTCTCCCACTCTTCTGGGGCTAAAATTACTGTTTTTATATGAGGTCCAAAAAACTCCCAACATTTCTGAGAAGTAAGTTCAGTGTGTTTCATAGGATCATAGGATAATTCATTTTGGCAGGGACTTCAGGACGTCCCTAGGGCACCACCTGCTCCAAGCAGGGCCAGCTGTGAGATCAGATCAGGTTGTTCAGAGCTTTGTCCAGTCAAGTCTTGAAAACCTCGAAGGATGTTTTTGTCTCTGGAGCCTTCCTTTCCCTGGGCTGAACAAGCCTTGCTCACTCAACAAGCCTCCCACATCATGTCTCCAGCCCTGACCATTGTGGTGGCCTTCCACTGATCTCACTCCAGTTTAGCAATGTCTTCTGTGTATCGTGTGTGCATGCGCAAAGCTGGCTGCAATATGTAGATGTGGTCTAAGAGTGAGTGTTGGGCAGGGGGAAACAACCCCCAGTCTCCTGGCAATGCTCCTGGTGGTGCAGCCCTGGATGCTGCCAGCCGTTTCTGCTGCCAGGGCTCATTGCTGGCTACTGCCCAGCTCACTGCCCTCAGGGCCCCCAGGGCCTTTTCCCCAGAGCTGCTCCTCAGCTCATCAGCCTGTATCATTGCAAGGGTTTATTCCTTCCCACCTGCAGGACTTTGCGCTTGTCTTTGCTGAATTTCATGAAGTTCCTGTTGGCCCATTCCTTCAGCCTGTAAAGGGCAGCCCTACCCTCCAGCATATTTGCTGTTCCCCCCAGTTTGACGTCGTCTGCAAACTTGATAGGAATGCAGTATCAAAATCCAGAAGAAGTGAGCGTTGGAAATTATCTTCGTCTTAGTTCTAGTACAGTACCTTCACATTTTGCATCTCCTTGAAATTGGCTCATTTCTCTAAGATCTGTTTCATGCTCTACCATGCTATTCTTCTGTGTCCCTCAGGTCAGCTGTGTAAAGTAGTGGTATTTCCATGTCTATGGGTTTGGGCCCAAAGGACTGTAGGACCTTCCTCTTTGCAATATGTTTCTCAGTCTTCTGTAGGCTGAACGTTTTTGCTCTAAGTCATTTTTCTGATAGATTTTTCTATTGCTTTCCTCTGGATTTTCTCTAACTGATCCTGATTTCCCTGAAATGGGATGCCCAAAATCACACAGAATACTCCAGTTGAAGCTTTACCATGCTAAGTATTTCATGCCTCTTATATTGGCACATGTAAATAAGGGTGTTACATATGATTCCCGTTTGGCTTAATTCCTTGACAAAATGTGCTTTCATCTGGTCTCTTGACTCTTTCTCTGACCAATAAACTAGGATAAATAACCTTATTCAGCCCCTTGCTTCTGTGTTTTTCTTTTTGTATTCAAGATAGGTCTGCTATTTCTAGTCTCAGCACAGCCCAGAAGCTTCAGAGTACTCTTGAGACCTCAAATGGGTAAATTGTTACGAGTATAAGCAATTAGAAAATGAAGCTTTTTGCTTATAACCAGTTTTTTTACTGAAGAGGTTAACTGTGATCGGTGAAACTCTTATTACCACAAGCAACATTTATTGCACTGAGTTATCAGCTATAATAAAGTTTCAAGACTAACAACTAATTTTGTATTCTCTTTCCCTTATATCAAGCCTGCTATAGCCCAGAAAGTTTTACAACAAAATGCAGGTGCGTCAGCACTCATCCTCTATCAGGAGAGGCATCAAGTAGCAAGCAGGTAGATGCTACCTAAAAAAAAAAAAAAATCCCTTCTCTTTCATCATAGGGCTTCATGCTAAATTTTTATGGTGACTTAGAACCACTTAATGATATAATCCCACCAAGAATTCTCTTAATTATCCATGATAGAATGTATTTACTTCAGGAAAGCCCTCTGAAAAGAAGTGTCCGTCTGGCAAAACCACGCTTCCTCTTCCCCTTTAATTGGAACCCAACTTTAACTGTCCTGACAAAAGGGTATTTCTGATGAAGTGGACACAACCTACTAATCTCTTTCAGACAGCTTCACTGTCATAAGTTATGAGTTGAACCACTGTAATGAACCAGATATTTCTGTATGATAAACAGCAATAATGTATATAGGTATGTGGCATAAGGTGGCTGTTCTTCTAGAATACTTGGAACATTTCAAGTGTTGGATTTTACAAATGCAAAGTGGTTAGGTGTTGGGATAGTTTTGATAATGCCTTATTTACTCTGCTAGTGTAATGCCAAAGTTTATAACAATCCTTAGGAAGGCTTGCTACTACAGTGTCCCTGTAGCAAGCCTTGGGATATCTGTGGTCAGCGTTGTGTACCACGGTGGTCTTTCCTCATTTAACAACTACAAACAGTACAGCTCGAAGTACCTGATGATCGTAGTTGTCTAAAGAGTTGATCAGTGCAAAGTACCATTTATTTGGCAACCTTTATTTGCTAGAAATCGGATAAGTTCCCTATGTGACATACATCAACAGTTCATATCTCCCTTGATGCGCTGATAATCACAGTCTCTAGACTTTGATGACTATAGCCAGGAAGTTTATAGATATATTGAATTCTGATCAGAGTGTGAGCCAGCTTTTCAAGATTGGGAGTAAATTCAGGGCCAAAAGGTGATTGTTTTGTATCTTTGCTTTGACTATGCTTCAAAATATCAAGAAAACTTAGTTTTGAAAGCCTGTGATGTTCTTCAGCTTCCCACTGAAAGAAGATGAACCTTCCTGAGTGGACTGTGCTAAGCTTTTCTGCCTTGGCATGAGCTAACTGAGAAGATGCAGCACTTAATTACCTGGGATGTGAAACATGAAGGTTCAATATAACCTCATGCCCTAGATGCTTTGAACTCACTTTGAAATGGACTGCCTGACACACTGAGTGGGGAAGTTCCAGACCTTTTCTGTGGGTCATGCCAACTATGAGACAGTTATCAGAAAAGGGGTTCCCTCTTCTCAGTTAAATCCCCTAATTGTCAAATTTGGAACTTGTTTATTTTTCTCTCTTCATAGATTTTATAAAAACATAACAGTTCTAATAGGAAAGACAAAATAAAAAGACTTCTTTCACCTTTTGTAATATGATAAGCAATATACTGAAAAATTACCACCGTTGATTTTTTCTTCTAGTCATTTTTTCCTTTTGAGAGACTAGAATAGATGAGATTGCTACAATGCTGGACATTAGAACTGTTAGAAGAAAAATCGGAAAGAAAAAACTATGTAGGTAGTCTCTTTTACATTGCTCAAGAAATTGTCTGATGCAACATTGTGTTCTACTGAAAGTGACTGTACTACAATGACTGATTAGTTCATTATCCTAAAAGAAACCCCAACTTTTTGTGGAACAGTAAAATAAACAGTCACTGATCACATGTCCTTAAAACTTTTGTGTGCTGATAAGCTGTCTGTGGAGAGTACTAGTCCGATGCAAATGTCAACATGGTAGCATTTAAACAAATGGTTGGACAGTCAGTAGAAAGGACTTAATTATTGGAACTGCATACACTGTTTGGTTCAGCAGTTTTACCAGAGATATAAATAACATTTGTCTGAGCAGCTACCTTCAACTAAAAGGCTCAGCTTCAGCCAAAATCTGAGAATCTTTTTCAAAAGCTGCAGTAAGCTAATGTGAATGTGCATTTGTAGAGTGAATTTGCACACGAGATATGCAAGTAAGGCTAGTGAAACTATGATAAGTAAGTCCACAATTGGTGTGCAGCCTGCATGCTTCGGATACTATGGAACATCATCTCTGGCCTGTATAGCAGTAGTACCTCTTTTACTAAAATTTTCAGCAACAAAGAATTCAGGAGTCACCAGGTCTGGTTTGTGTTTGGACACAGACTACCTTGTTGGAAACATCCAGGAGCATTACATATACTCTAGTAACAGCATAGGTTTTTATAAATATGATGCCTATAACACTATAGTTTACAATAACAAAAATCTAAGTGAAAATAATAACTAAAAGTTCACAATGGAAACTTTAACCAGTTTAATCCCTCTTCATCACTAGCGATGCAATACCATCCAGGCCACTTGAGTGTCAAAACACAAAAAAATGCACTATAAATATGAGAAAGGCTACACATATTAAAAAAAAGTTTACATTTTACAGAATAATGATGTATCTGCAAGGAAGGAATGTTCCATTATTATTAGGACTTTTGTGCTGTGACACATCTCTTTCCCATCTTTCCCCTTTCCTTATTTTTGTAGGAGAGGCAATAATTTAAACTTTCTTCTGGAAGCTGGTTCTTAAGCATAAATACGTGATAGTAGTAATATTAATACAAAGAGTGTCTAAGCCCTTTCCATGCTCAGGGCCTTTAAGGTGGAAAGAAGGAGATGCCAGGGAACTGCATGTTTCACATGCAAAAAAAATATAATCATTTATATGTCTGTCTAAATGTCACTAGAATGAACTTAACAACTATAAAATATGATTCTTTTGTCTAGCTAGTATATATTATACCCCCTACTCTGCTACACTGTGTACTTTCTGCATTTTGGAGTTGTATGACATCCATCAACAGTTCCAAGTACTCTATACAATTAATCCATCCTTAACATGCATATGCTTTATATTATAAACATACAACAGTTGAATGTGCATATCTTCAAAGCAATTTTCATATTTCATTAGTCCTTTAATAGTCTGGAAGATGAGTGGGGCTCATGACATGTTATAAAAGGATTTAATTGCTTTTAGACTGGGGAAACATTCTAAATTGAAGTGCATCTTAGAAAATGTCCAACTGCAGCCCTTTCCAAGAGCACCAGCACATCTGCTGATTAAATCTTCAGGAGATTTATGCTGGGAAAGTCAGATTCTCTTCCAACAAGCATGTCCCAGCAGATGCTGCAGTTTACGGATGGGTTGTTGGAGCCACAGGCACCTGGTTTGGCGGGTACCCATTTTGCCCCCTGCTGTATCAGCAAGAAGTGCTTGCGCTGAAGGCAAGAACTGATGCGTGTTGGTTCATATCACAGCTCAGCTCTTCTCCTCCAAAGGAGTGAGTGTTCTGGGTCACTTTGCTGTGCCATGGCCTGCTTTGATACGTGTTGGTAGTATTCATGCACCTTTTTGCTACGATACCACTAGCACTTTTAACTATGCTGAAAAGAGCTGGTTAAATGGGGTTGCTTAAATAAGAGAAGTATGCAATATTCTCTTCATAGGACAGGAAAGAGTATTCCCTGCTTAGTATGCAGAGAGGCAAAGAATTATTTAGGGACAGCACCAGTGAGGAGGCTTTTTTTGCAGAAATGGCCATAAGCTTCCAACTCCTCCAACCATTCAACAATAGGATATTTTGACAGCAGAGTAGCTGCCGCTGTTAATCTCCTAATTACGGATCAAAAATGCCACCAACACATGATGCATAACACTGAACTGGTATAAGCTCATGCAGCAGTTTGGAACAGTGGAAAATTTTCTGCTGGATTAACCTTTATACCAGTAGGTTCTATGCCAGATTCAGTATCAGCTGTATTCTAGCCTCCTTTTGAAACCTACAGACACTGTAAAAAAAAAAAAAAAAGAAAAAAACTAGAAAGCTGGCATATACTTTGTATCATCTGCTGTAGCTAATTTGACAGCTATGCTATCATTTGTATCTACCTGATTTGCACAAAATTAAGGTTTTTAGTAACCTCAAGGAAATGGTGCAGTGCTCTGGCAGTGATGCTCACAGACCCACGTTCTCAAAGGCTGTGTTAATTCACCGGCTGTAGCCACTGATGTGAGGCTTGTTTGTACTTGAAATATCTGCTGACTGAGTTCTCCTGTGGGTGCAAAAAGTGCTTATGCACCCAGGCACATGGTGTTCTCCCCATCATTCTTCCTCTGGCCACCTCCTGGGGTAACATAAGCCATTATCACTCTAAGGGAGATCCACACTGGTAAATCTGGTATCAATCCACTAAAAACGTGCTCTGCATTTCATCACATATACCTCATAAACCTCATTATCAGTTAGAAAAGTGCAAATACTAAATCATTCTTCCATGTGTTTCCAAAAGCTTCACACATTCACGTAAAAGGCCACCTTTACAAGAGCTACCACCCTAGTTACTACAGCGTTGCCAGACTTTCTGTGGTAATAGGAGTTTTATTTTGAAACCGTGTCTCCTCTATAGTGCAATTAGAATAGGATTGTGAACAAGAATTGTCAGAAATTAAACCAGTATTGTTTCCCGTCTTTATGTGTCAGATCATGGACTGAACATTATTAGAGAGCAGAATAATTGTGGGGAATTTTTGTTGTTGTAATTGTGGTGAAAGGATGAGGGGTGGAGTGTGTGTAAATTGTCCACCTTTGTTGGTGTTGTGATGAGCTTATTTTGATTTAGGTGTGGGGAATTCTTTTGTTGATGTAAGTGACGTTTGTGAAGATTGTAGATTGTGTGATGAATGTGTATTTTAATGATAATGATAATTTAATGATAATGATAAAACAAAACATCTTTTTACATTCTCAGCATGATGTAATTAAAAATCACATCCCACAAGATATTCAGCCGCCTCATTCTTAGTGATCTCAGCTCTATGAAGATGCCTGAGCACTTTTAAAAATCTGGCCTATAGACATATTTTAAGAGGGTCAAAATACACTGCTGTAAAGGTTAAGATTACTGCTCTTCTCAGTAGTCTGTTGTACTATAGCTTTTGATTATTCTATTTTGTGTTACTGCTTTTTATGTTGGTTCTTTTTTTTTTCTTCCCTGAGTTAGCTGCTGCACTAGGTGTCTCTCTTTCTCTCTTCCAATCATTATTTTGGGGCAGGTTTGTAAAATTTCATTTTGCTTCACAGTGTGCAAAGCAGTACAGCTTAAGGGCTATATATACATTTACTACTCTCTGCACTTAGTTACTACGTTGTTCTAAGAGATGCTGAGTATACCTGTCACCCAGGGAGAGAATGATCACCATGGGATCAGGCAGATAAGAGCTGATCTATTCCCTAGCCAGCAGGAGGGGAGTTTAAAGCAGTCAGAGTTATCAGAGGATCTCCTCAAATCTTCCTTCTGAAGGGGAATCTGTGGTAGTGCAAGAAAGGCAAAACTGTCAGTGGTATAAATTAAATCTGAAGTTTTAGCTTACATGTAGGGCTAAAGTTGGCAGGGGGGGAGCCTTAAGCAAAAGCTTAAGGAAAGAAATAAGGAGTATTCTGTCACTGATACTGTTTCCTCCAAAGGCTGAAAAAAATCTGTAATAAACCTCTGGTTAGAAGGGCAAAGCTAGCTTTTACCCTCAAAAGTTTGATTGTGCACCAGCCTTGTAAATACTACATATGCTTTCCTCTGTGCAGGTATCTAAGCCAGACCGTACTGGAAGAGACAGTGTTAACAGCCAACCGTCAAAACAGGGAGAAATTAGCCATACTAAAACAAGCTCTAGGTGCTGTGGGATTCAATAGCCTGGTAAGTTACACAAGCTTATGTTATTCGTGGCTAAAATCACCATATTAGTTAAAAGTGAGTCAAAAGGAACTCTTGCTGATAACCTTTTGTGGGGAAAAGAAGTGCCATTCTGTCTTTCTTTCTGTTCGTTAAGACATTGGAACAATATACAGTACTAGTTCACTCCAGGAAAATTACTGTAATCACTTTTAATTAGATACAGCGCCAACAATGTAAATCTTTTTCATTCTTAAAGATTCACAAAACAGCTTCAAGGTATAATACTCTGAACAATTAAAATTACAGAGATAAAAAGAAACAATCAAATCCCATATGAGAGAAACCTCATAAAACCAACACGAATTTTTTCCTCTTCCTGATTATTTCCCTGTCCCTTTTAATTTTGTGAAAAACTCATTCCAAATGCCTTTGCTAGCAGCACCTGAAAAGAAATACATATTTAGTCAAACAAAATTAGGGCTGGGTAACTTGAAAGAGCTGGCCTAACCCCCAAAAAAGCAACAAGAAGATAGGTCTGATGTTTGTCTTCAAGCCCATAACGCTAACGAAGAAGATAATTTGGAAAATAAATCAAGAAGTGGTTCCGGAGGACAGAGGTGTGACAGGAATCAGAAGAAACGGAGGGCTGAGTATAAGAACTCATGTAAATTGTGTAATTCCTTTCAGGATGCTAGAATATTTAACAAACTCCCCATATTGCTTACATATGTATATGCTACCTAGCACACTGTAGCTGGGACACTTCTGCAAAACAAATGTATAAGCAACAGTAGTTCTAGAAAGAGGTAAAAACTTATTTACCCCTACATAATATTTAGCATCACAAGAAAAATATGGAGGACAAGTTAATGTAACAGTATGCTAGATTATCATAAGAGCTGACAGATGGGCAACAACTGTAATAAAAAGTGTTCAAGGGCTATCAGCAAAAAAAATTGTGAGTCTGCTGAAGTTGTTATTTAGGTGTGAGGTAGGCTTTTGTGGTGATGGTACATCATGTAGTTGGGCATTCCCCAGTTAAGGTAGAAACAAATGTTCTTTGGTAACCTATGCCACCTTTTAATATAAAGTAGTGTGGGTTTTTTTCGTGAATATTCATGTGGCCATGTACAAAATTGAATACATATGGCTATATTTGACAGAATTATACCTTACTCTTAGTGGCTCAAGCTCTGCACCTGTAGACTTCACTAGCAAAAGTTCCAGGCACTTCTGCATTTAGCTCAGTGTTCACAGATGGGCGAATCTCTCTAGGTCTTCCATTAAATTTTCTGTTCTGTTCAGCCCGTAAATAAATAACTGAATGCATAATGAATCACATTCTAGAAGCCTGCAGAAACTGTCTAAGAACACTTTGCATAACAGTATTCTTTTGGATCTAGTACTTCAACTTCACTTTGCTCGGAGTTCTTGAAAGGAAGTAAGTTGCCTCTCAGAAGAACGTACATCACCTTCAAGGCTCCTCTATATCCAGACAGCATTAGAATAAACATTTAGGAGGCTAGAAATCTGTGGAGCTCCAGAGTACTGCAGGCTGATCTCCTGTGCTGGAGGTTAGAGGGGAATATGTAGATAAAACACATCTAAAATTTCTACCCATTACTTCTGAGGTACATGGAAAGCTCTGTATGTATTACTCCTTGACCATCTAGCCACATTTAATGATAGAGGAGATTAACTTTTTGAAGAACTACATAAAAATTCCTTAGCAGTCTTTAATGGTATCTTGCAAAGTATGTTAATGTTTATTAAAAAATTGTTTTAAAGTTGAGGGAGCATGCATCTTCGAGCACAATGAGAAAATGTTTGAGATTCTGGAACGTGAAATAAACCCGAGGCCTTAGCAAATCACCAGAATAAACATCTGTCCCAGCCTGCTGCAGTTCAGTGCTGTACAGTCATCCCCAAACCAGTTCTGAACAATTTAACAAACAAGCAAGAAGTATGCTGTACTAGTGTGCCGTTCCATCTTGCCTAAGAGGCCTTCCTAAGAAGCAGGGTATAGCACCCTGGTTTGAATGCCATATTAGCATGACAGTTCTTCTGTTGTAAGAGCTATCTTATTCAGACTTCGCCTGTATATATTGCTTTTTTTAATCTTCAGCTTTGGTACTGTGTAATACAAAAATACGGTCTTGCCCTATTTACATCCGTCTCATACAGTAAGAGATCGAAGTTCTTGTCTTAAAATGTAGTTCAGAGAATCAAATTTGCTTAAACAGCACTGGAAGCGCTGTTGTCTGTACCCCAGAAAGACTGAGCTTTTTTTAATGTCCTCTGATGATGGGTGTATTTATTAGAGAAAGGAAGAAGAAGAAGAAGAAAAGCTGGGGTTTTTTGACATGTTTCTTTTGCAAACTGATGAAAAGTCATCCAAGCTTGGTTTCAGTGTGTTCTGAATTCATTGCAGTCAGCTGAGAATAAAGGGGATGTATTAGCTATTTCATTTGTAGTGTATTTTTTAATCTTATTCTGAAAATTCCAGTATGTGAGACTTCTCACTGCCACTTCTACTGTTTCAGTAGAATCAGGTTCCAAATATTATTTTTCAAAAATATTTCCTGAATTATCTATTAACTTTGCTGTGCATAATGCCATCTAATGCTATAGTGGATATCAGGTTCCCTGTTCTACAGTTTTTAAGGAGCACCATTGTTATGTAACTGACCTTAAAAAAACCTTCCAAACCCACACAATGTTTTCCATGTCTTAGCATTTTTGGTTCATATTTCATGGATCATTTTTTTGCTTGAATTTAAAAACATAAAAAGACCCCAAACAAACAAGAAATTAGTTCTCTTCTTGCGGTGGTAAAAATGAGGCCAGGAAAAATCTAAAACATAACATGCAATCATGGGGGGAATGTGTGGGTAAGGGAGATTGCTTTTGTTTCTTTAGACCTTAATTACAGCTTTTACTACCAGGAACCTGTTACAATTTAGAGCTAGACACTTTGTTTGTGAATACAGTTGGCTGAGGAAAAACCAAACCTTGCTATTCCCAGATACAGAAATTGTCTTGATGGAAATTCTCTATGGAGAAGATACGTTTATTTCTTGCAGAAATAATGCATCCATTAAAGATACTTCAGTATTTTTTATCACATTCTGAAAAACTTTTTTAACTCAGTAGTTAATGTGATTTACATTAAAACAAAAGAAAAAAAAAGGTAATCTTGTTGTTTTATGTCCTAGATAGGTTCCAGTTTGATTTTGAAATCCAAATTTCCTGTTAATAGTTCGCACATGAATACTTTTTAATGTAGCAAATGCTGATGATACAAACTAATAGAATTTGTATTTTTATAAAGCATTGCCTTTCACTGGTGTGCCCAACAGATCTCTTCTTTATCTTTAATTCTGCATAAAATATGTGCAGGAGGTGGAGAACCTGTTTGTAATTCTCTCAGCAATTCTGCATCTTGGAGACATTCGCTTTACGGCTCTGACAGACGCTGAGACAGCATTCGTGTCAGACCTGCAGCTACTGGAACAAGGTCAGTAGGATGTGACCTTGGAGCGCTGCCCACTTGGTCCCTCAGCAGGACAGTTGCGCTGATCCACCAACAGATGGAAACACAATTCCAGGGAGACCAAAAAGATGACCTCTGAAAATTCATGTTACTGTGGGAAGGCATTATCCAATTGACTTCAATGTTTTATAAACTACAGATTTTTATGGGATGAAATAAAATGCTAGTATTGCAAATTATCTAATTTAATGTCTTATTTAATGGTATCATTTGCCAAAAGAAATCGTACAGTGCACTTTGTGCAGTCTTCTTTTAAAATGCTCTTGCGCTGCTTGTCAACAGCTGAACAATTTGCATGGAATTGAATTCCTTACATTCAAAATCTGTGTCTTAAAAGGGTCTCTTGTTTCCCTGCTTTGAAGTTTGCCCTCTTAGTCACTAACAAATCTCCTCAAAGTGGCTTATGGATACAGAATGTCAGTAAGTAGCATACCTTAACTCTAATATGAGAGGAAGTCTGCCAAGCCCTGGGGAAAGACCCGAGAATCTTTAAAGGGGAAAGAAAGCTGTAATGTAATATACAGATATGTTCAAACTTCACAAAATGCTGATTATAGTAACCCAATTTTATGTGTTTGTTAATTCTGATTACTCCTATGACAGCACTCTTTCCTTTAATGTGTCGGTTCTTTCACTATTAAAAAATGGCATCTACATAAGAAAATCTGTAATAAAAAAATCCCAAACACAGTAGATCACAGATCAGGCATTCTTGAAATTCTCTTTTCATTTCAGTTGCGGGGATGCTGCAGGTTTCACCAGATGAGCTTGCTTCAGCCTTAACAACTGATGTTCAGTATTTTAAAGGTAATCTTTTCCAAGCTTACGTTCTCATAGATCAGACCTGGTGGCATTTTGATCCTTCTGATTTGAGAATTTTAAAAGCAGATAATTTTTGTTTCTTATTTCTTGTATGGTCTTGTAAATTTTCTCTCTGAGGAATACATGGGATTACCTGCCATGCAGTAAGTCAGACTGGGCCACTGAATTAGAAATGTCTTTGTAATATGGAGCAAAGCAGTTCTGCAGTCTGACGCTGATGGACTCCTAACTTGATTAATCTTACAAAAGTATGTCAAGATAACAGATTAGATATTAGTGCTAGAACTCAAGTCAACAGGGGTGTCCTGAAAAAGAAAAAAAGTTTTTAAAAAGTTCTTTCCAGTAAAATGCTAGTTCTGTGTGGTACTCATACCCTTTTCTATTGAAAAAAGTACAAATGTACATGTTTCCAAACTGAAGATCTTGTGAGTGTTGACAGTCTTCTCATCTTTCACTGGAGGCTTCAGAAAAAACTAACACCATGTATAGGTTTGGCAAAGGAGAAGTAACTGTAACTACATTTATTGTAACTAAAATTACTTAAGGCAAGCTTTACAACATGCTTTCATCTCCATTTTCTGCTTTCTCTTTTAGGAGACATGATTGTACGGAGGCATACTATAGAGATAGCAGAATTTTACCGCGATCTCTTGGCAAAATCTCTATATGGTCGTTTATTTAGCTTTTTAGTCAACACAATCAACTGCTACCTTCAAAATCAAGATGAGACTGGCAGGTAGGAGTGCCATTACAAACTATTAGGTGTGCCATTATCTGTTCAAATCCAGATCTGTAAAAGAAACATAATTCCATCATTTAAAGCATTTTATGATAGCATGGCAGTGATGCTTGAATCTTTAAATCACTGGCCATTCCTTCAAGTCATTTCCTCGGTAACATATTTGTTTATTTATTTGTTCGTGTAGGGGGACATGGTACTTAATGCAGTAATCTGGATTGGTGGTTAGAATTAGTAGCCTTTTAAGAGTTGAAAATGCAGAATAAGCAAACTCTTTCAACAAGCAGAAAACTGCTTGGTGTTTTTTTTAGTGCAGAATATGCTTTTTCTTTCTCCCCAAAACTATGACCTTAGCACAGGGTATTAAAACCAGAATTTTGTTCAAAGGCCTTCAACTGAATGTTTAAACTTCACTGAATTAAATGTTCTAAGAATGTTCTGGGTGTCTCTAGGTTATCATCTGCTAAATTCAATGCTGTTGCTATCCAGTATGGTTTCTTAGAAAAAAAGAATGCTAATTAATGTCGTCAGTGGAGCAGTCAAGAAACAAAGAAAACACAACAAAAAAAAAGAACTCTTAGTAGCATCAAAGTAGCGAACTAAGACAGTAGATCTTATTAAAGGATCATATGCAAGTGACTTAACCAAGGTTCAGCATCTCACATGCTCAGATGAGCTTTCTTGTGAACATTAAGTACAAGATGTCTTGGCATTATTGCTAAATGGAAAACCACAAATGACAGATGTGGAAATTCAGAAAAAGAGTAAGTATTTTTCCATTATATCATGTCTGCGTTGGCTTCATAGGACAAATATTTATCAGGTGCCCTCTTTTAGAGTTTGAAAACTTTACAATCTTACTTTTATTCCTATCCAATTCGTAGACCAATTAGTAATAAATCATATTTCTATAGGTGTAGCTAACAGAAAAGCTAGCATGCCTGAGTAACTCAGAGCTTTCTGCACACAAAAGCTTTCTGTCATTATACGTACCACCAGAGTGCCTAGCTTCTTGCTGGAGGCAAAGGGAAGGTTTGCCAGTAACATGGAATGGTTTTACTTGTCTGTTTCTGATTGTACAGCCCCTTAGAATTGCCTACACCTGGACAACCAAGCTAAAGCAACTTTCCAATCCATGTCCTAATTTGAAATACTGTGTTTAGAACAGGGAAGGACAGTGGCATGTGGTCACGTTCAAGTCTTCCCAATTCATTCCTGGGACTTACAGAACATGGGCTTAGCCCAGCGCACGTCTGTGACAGACAGCAATCCAGCTCAGGTATTCCTAATTACGGTGAGCTCATTTCTAGTGGTCATTGAGGAAGAAATCTAGAATCAGTATATTAAAAATCTATTAAAATTATTTGAAATAATTTTTCAATGTGTAATTTTGAAGTTTTGAAATCTGATATCTCACAATCTTTCAGAACAGGGTGTTGTGTACCTCTGTTGTTGAGTAAGGTAAACCTATAATTTCTAGGTATCATAAGATCTTCAAATAATGAAAGTAAAATCTGTTTGTATATTGTTTACCTTGCAGTCTCCTTTTAGTGCAGTCATATGTGTCTGAGGTGGCTTCTACCTTGTGGAAATACTTCTCAGTGAAACAATTTCTACCTGTGTGGTAACTTGAAGACTATGTGGTGTTCTAAGTCCCAGCTAAAACAGGACAGCTGTTTGATGTTGTCAGGAATGAGGAATTTGCAATAGTTTTATATTATACCTATGCTTGAAAAAGGGGAGTTCTTTTAGGCTGGCTAGAGGAAACTAACTGGCTTAGGATATATTAGCAATGCTGACAAGACATAATAAATTTTGGCAGGCCAAATTCAGCCTCAGGTGCCTTTCCAAACTTGAAGCTAAATAGCTTATTCTAAGTGAAAATGAAGTTGACTGTCCTTCATTGATATTTCAACCCCAGTTGAGTTAGCCAGCTTAAGATAAAAAAAATACCTCTCCTACCCCCACCTTTTTTTTTGGTCCAGCCTAATCATATTGCATAAGCTGTAGTAGTAAATCAAGGCATAGCACAGTTCAAGATGCAAGTTGGATTAATGCAGGTCATTTCATGAATCTGTGATTTGTGGTTCAGATTTACTTCGTATACATCTGAGCAATTCTATCAATTAGTGGCATTATACCTCCAGTTTGGTGCAGTTTTAATAAACCTCTTAATAAAGATCCACCAAAGACATTAACTAATGTGGCTAAATAAGGCTGATGATACATTTCAAGCCACACTTCATTGCCTGGTGAGAAACTTACACAGTTACTACTTACCAGATGGGGTGAAGCCTTCATCAGAAACCTGGAATAAGGTTTCTAACTCAATTCTCTTGTTTTATTGTGAGGTAGCTTAACTGTACTTCCATTCAACTTCAGTGAGAATTTATGAAGCAATAAAATTAGATTTATTGGCTTAGTAACTCTAAGAGAAACATTTGATCTTGGCATTTTTGAGGAAACTAGTTACCTGGGTTTAACTTTTATGCTGAAGCTACTCAATTTTGGTCATTAATATTGATTTATATTTACCATGAAATAGCTTGTGACTGGTTTCAGGCAAAATAAAAGTGATGATTGCCATTAGATCTAAGGGAAGGGGAGATGATTCTATGAAAAGCTGCAAAGACCAAGCTCTAGAGGTATGAAGTATAGACAGTAAAAGTGTTGCCAGAGTCCAGCAAATTCATCACTTTATAATACTATCCAATAAATATAAAGCAAGAGTTCTAATGTCAGTGTTAAGTGAGATAATCCCCGTTCAGAAATGTTGTTCTCCTTCATAAAAAGTTACTTACTATTTTGTCTAGTTAGAACTAAATTACAACCATGGATTCTAGTCTGGACTGGTTGCAAGGTACTTTGAGGTATATTACTTTATTCATCTTGATATTGTTTCAAAGAAATTCACTGGAGAGAAACTGTTTTTCTGTAATTGGCCTCTAGAATGGGATTAGAAGAAAGCTATTAAAATTTCTTACAGGTGCTTATATTTATTTTTTTTAAGTTTAATATTTATATTCACTCATTTATATAATTATTTCCTATTAGTATAAAAATCGTCTGGGTGAACTTCTTCTCAAGACTCTTAACTCTTCAAAGTTTATGACTGTTTTACTTCCATTCAAATAAATGTGCTGATTTTCAGTTTTGTAGATAAAAGAGACTAGAGCATTCATGGTTGCCTAAATGTGGCATTTCAAGGTGCTTGATTGCATGTTGGCAAAGTTGGATCTAGTGATCCAAATATTAGTAATAAAATGTCTTAGGATGATGTTATAAGAACTCATGACTCATTCTGCAAGAGGACTTTATGCTTATGGGGACTTAAGAATGTCTGTGAACTCTTGTGAAATACTTTTGTTCTTTTCTGATGCAAAACAAGCTAATTAGGTATATATGCTTGAGAACATCTTGATATTGTTTTCCCTGCCTGCTAGTAAGTAGAAGGCATGATGTTTTATCAGCTAGTTAGCAAAGAGTTTCTCTCTTATGTGGCCGGGATACGGGGCTAATGCCAACGTGCTTGCTGTATTACAGACAAGCAAAGAAAGCTAGCATTCAGTTATACCCTCAGTCTGTATCAGCAGGTCAGCCATAGGAGATTTCTGTTTCAAATAGAGCATATAGAATATTTCTAAATAGGTATTTTCTGAAAGCTGGTGTATTCTGGCTGTGTAATCTTATTCCAGTGAAATTCAGATATTGCCAGAGGGTAGCAGTGGCAACACTTATTTGGGGAAAAGGAGGATCTCAGGAGTCTCATTTACAAACTTTTTAATACACATCACCTGATTTATAGAACAAGATAGATATTCTGACATAGAAATCCTCCCAGTTTAAGTAAAAAAACCAGAGCATAAACTAAAGCATTCATTTATGTATTACTGAACCCAGTAGAAGGGTGCTGGCAGTGCAGGAAGGATGGAAAGAGAGTTCCTGTTCAAAACATGAATGCACAGCATAATGAGAATTGTCTCTATATGTGGAGGTAGGGAAATCTTTAAAAAAAACAGTACAAAGCATCTAAAAGCATATGGTGCATAATACCGTGTTTTGAGATCTGCTTCAGTCTGGATCATTTCCAGTGTTTCATTAAACAAGACAATGCTGTTTTTTAAAGCATAGAACGAATTTTGCTTTAAAGAGGTGGGGAAGAGTATGTGCTACTGATGAGAGGGCTATAGATCTGGAGTCTATTAGCAAACATATTTCTCCCTTCCTGCCATACCTGTCAAGTCACTCAAAGAAATGTTTGTCAGATATGGAGCCAGTGTTTCTTTCCACTGTGTCCAACCACTGTCTCTTATCTGCACCACTCACACCTGGGTAAGATAATATTAAAAGAAAAATGACAGTTGTTGACCAAGATGACTGAGAGATGTGGCAATGACACCATCTCAGCAAAAATCTCAGAATCTTAAAAAAAATACCAGAAAAAGCACTCTCAAAAGTCTTGGAAACTAGTTTGGTTTAGTAATTGTTTGAGATTAAGAACATAGCCAACTGGAAGTATTCAGCCTGTTCCCTTCAAGAATCATATTTATGACAACGGGTGTAATCTGTCCCCCTGGGAGAACTGAGGGAGTCTTAATTAGGATTCTGAGGGTCCTCATTTGAAGGCTAGGTTATATACTTTATCTAATCCTAGAAATGTTTCCTCATTAATCAGTATCACTTCTAGTTTATCCAGATCAGACATAAGCCTACTGGGTTCCTTCTGGTTACTGGCAGAAGCTGGGGGAAGAGCAAGAAACATTTTATCTGGGGCAGATGAAAAGGTACATTAGATCATCCTGCCTCAACAGATTCACCTTGCTGCTTTACGTAGGCAGACTACAAAAAATGACAATGGGAATGAACCCTATGGATTTCAGAGCTGAAAACCATCTGGGATGAAAAAAGAGTGATCAAATAACATCCTATAGGTTTGTCTGAAGCAATGGGTCAGAAGTAGTGTAAAGGGAGCCAGGAATGGCAAACAGGTCAAGAGCATCTCTTGATGAATGGCAAGATGTCTGCCAAGATAGTAGATCATCAGACAGGATGTCTTCTGTACGTGTATTGTTTTTAGGAGTTGCCAAGAATTTTTATGTAGTTTCTTTATAATGCAGTTGTTAAGATTACAAGATCAAAAGGTATTTCTAGTCTATAAGGACACATTTACAGAGATGTCATTCTGAGGAAGAAGGCAAAACTGGAGACATTGTAAAATATTATCAGTTGAAATGCTCTTTTGTAAATCACAAAAATCAAGTGAGTTATGGTTAACATCCATGCCTGTTTTTAACTATTCACAGCTATGTACTGGTCTAAGAGATAAAAATGTTCTTCAAATATTGGCAAGTTGCTGTTTTTCTATGCTAGGAAATATTGTCAAACTTGAAATCAAAGTCTCGGTCCCCACTAAAACTGTAGCTGTTTTATTTATACGTAGTTAATATTGAATATCTGAAACATAATGGGGGGAAGTGTCAGTGATGTTTAGTAACCATAAAAGAATGAAGTAAAATAAGGGGATTTTTCAGAACAAAAAGTGCTCTTTTCTAATATTTGTTCTTTTAGACACTAGTGACATGTCCTTTCATTTGTAAACATGGGATCATTCATGCTTTGTTTTGCCTTGGGAATCTCTGCTATGATTAATTTAAGGAAAGTAATTTTGCTGGAATTAATATGATTGACAGCTAGCCAAGAAAAACATATATGGACCCTCCCTCTGAGAAGAAAAGTGGTATAAAACAGAAGACAAGAAGAAAGAAAGAAAAAAAGCAAAGTAATTTGTAGCCACATATAAAACAACACTTAATTTTCTTGTTGTGCTGTCTGTTGCTCTTTAATTTTCAAAACCTGAGCAATAATTTAATACAGAAAATTACTATTATGGTTGGTGAGATTTTGCACATAAATGCCACAATGTAGTAATAAAATGTCACTATTGTAGAGGATACAGAGCCTTGTTCTGTTATACCTGCCCCGTAGGCAAGATACTAATTACGTAAAACCTCCAGCTCTTTTTCATGTAGTGTGTGCATCTTCTAATAATACAAGACCAAGATTATCAAGTGGAGTTCATCAAAAAAATTGGGATGACATGTTCTCTTGTCAACAAATGCATCTGCAGCAAATCAAGATATTTCTTAGAAATATTACAGTTTTCATAAGAAATGTTATTTGAGGTAGGCAATAGGCTGGCTGCTAAGACTTTAACCTGGAGTTTTAGAAACTAGGGCCAGGTTCCTGTTTTGCCTGATTTGTAATAATTCATTAAGTCAGTTTGTTTTGGCCTTTTCCTTATGCAAATGTTTATATATTCCTTGAGAGAAAGTGAGAGAGACTGATTTGACAAAATAACAGTCATGGTACTGAACTGGGTTGTAAGCAGTCCAGCCTCAAATCTACTCATTGAATCAGACAAAGAAGGGATAAACTGTTCATCTGTGTTAAGTAGCTCTTAATAACTGTGAAATATAATGTAATATTTCAGCTGCTGTGCAGTATTACATAGCAGTTCATGTTTTGCCTTCCTATAAGGAAGGCTATAGATAAATGGTAAAAAAATAAGAATGAGAACTTATTAAGTATTCTGAAATTCCAAACTACTTTTTTCCCCAAAACTTATTTAAATAACATAATAATTCTGGCTTTTCAATATTGGTCTGAGTGAGTTTGTTTTTAAAATGTCTCATTCTTCTCTACAGAAATGGATTGGTTTTGTTGAAAACATGCTGTGACAAGGAACGTACACCCACCTCTAATCAGGAACATTTGAAAATGAGGCTTACATTTTAAAACACAATTTAAATTGCACTCATTGCTGGAGATGGAGTTGATGATATATCTTTATGCTTCTTGTTGTAGAAATTCCCTCGGAGGCTAATCGACCTCACGATAACCTCTCCTGCCCAACAAAGTCATTCTAGGTTAGATTTATTATGCAACTCTCTATGCCTGACATTTACGCACGTAGCCAGTCTTGTGACTATCTGTAGTGCATTGAACCAGTATGCCTTAGAAATGAAGACAAACTTCTTGGCTGTGATTTCTGAAGAAGGGTCTCCTTGTCCCTGAGGATCATTTTTCCTAGCTTGTTTTGTAGTACTCAATATTTTTATGATTTTACTTTTTTTGTTTGTTATATGGGAATTTATTTTCAGTGTTGGATCCTTTCCTAATTAAATGCCAGTGTTTACACTGACTGTAACAGAACTATAATAAAGTACTTCAACAGTGGATCACCTTTTTCTCCCTTACGTCTATATCCTGCTATACACATAGATTTCAACATAGAGGGAACATGGAGGAAAAATGTGGAATGAAAAGTAGATTTCAGAAACAGCAGGCTGCGATATTATTTGTATGCATTTACAAATTATGTTGGCAAAGAGAAGGGGAAACCCATCTGCTTTAGAAAGTGTCCATCTCCTTTCTCAGGAAGCTGAATGATTTTTCCTATTCCAGACAGCCATTGGCTATAGTGCAAAGTCTTTCATCCTGCTGGCAGATCATTTCACTCTGGAGAAAGTCCCACTACATTCACATAGGCAAACTGCAACAAATCTTTGACTGTAACCCTCTTTTTCTGTTCTCTGTCTAATGATACTGTGAAGAAAATAAAGAAAATGCCAGCCTCAGTGAGCTCGGAACTTTCATATCTAGTTCTCAAATCATTCCAAAGCAGGCAACAGGATATCCCAAAACATGGATTTTGCTCCCCGTAGTGAACTTGTTTTTTTCTCCAAATCAGGTTTACAATGACTTAGTCCCAAGTAAGTACAGAATAATAACACCTCTGTCTCTTTCTCATTTCTGCTGTCCCAATCCTAGGTGACTGCCCTGCACTTATCCTTCCGCTGGGCCAAAATAAAAGCCCTTTCCTGAAAGCAGGCAGTGGCACATGACAAATTAGATGCATTGCCAACAAGTATTTTTTTATATATATTCAAAGAGGAAACATCTGTCGTCTTCATGCCCAAATTCTGACTGTTCTTTCCCCTGAGAGATGTAACCTCTTGTGCAGCCTGAGCTGGCAGCCGCTACTTGATGCTGGCACAGAGAGGACTTTGGCTTAACAGGTTTCCCTTGAAATACCTTTAGTAGGAGCAGTTCTGGCTGTCAAAGAAATAACTGGAAGGGGTAACTGAGTGCAACCAAGCAATTTTTAAACTCTCATCTGAGCAAACGATGTACCTTTAGAAACTGGACTTTAAAGAAGCTAAGATTTTTTTCGTTCTCTTACAAATACAGTTTTTAAAGTGGCTGCTAAAACAATCTTGAACGCTGCTTTTTTATTTATGTTCATTACGATAGGTTGGTGGGTAGAATTTTGATTCAGTTGTGTATGTGGTCTGCTTGTGTATTTTGTACCATGTTTTTGAAATACAGCCTGCTTCGATCCTAGAATAAATACTTTTGTCAGAAACAACAGGTGCATTATTCACTTGCCTGAATTCTTATTATCTGTAACTTTTTTTTTTTTCCCCACAGTGACCAGGTATTTGAAATTGGAGTACTGGATATTTTCGGATTTGAAGAATTTCAGAAGAATACTTTCGAACAGGTAAGTGGCTATGTTTTGCTGAATTTACTGTAACTGTTAATGTTAAATCTTCTATTAAGGTTTTGGGTTTTAGCCAAAACGAGTGTTTTGATCAGAATATAAGCATACGTGGAGGCGAAAATTTGCTCTTAAATTTTTTTCTTCCCATTGTGCTTATATGGGTGTGAATTAAAGCACAGGCTTTGTACAGTTATTCATCATTTTAAAAGAATCTAGTAAACATGTACCATAATGATTTGGAAGAGGAGTAGTATCAGCACTGAAGGACAATCTGAGGAAAATACTTAGTGTTGTGTGTTTTCATGCTTCTGGAAGTGATACTTCAACTAGGTCAGTGAGTAGGAGGACAATACGCTGGTTTGGAAGAAAGATCAAAAGGTCTTCAGAAGCCTTGGAGGAAAAATAGAATGAAAATGCTACATTATGCTATGTGCCATTACTGGCAGTTTCACCTCTATGTGACTTTACAATATGTGACTTTTTAAAAAATTTAATTACTTCAGTGGAAAATAAATTAAACTTCAGCTTACTGAATGGTTAAAAATCCATTTAAACATATCAAACATTTTTTGAAAGTTATGGAACTGTTTGCCCACGTTCAACATTAGTTTCTGAATACCAAAGCTCTTGTGAATTACATATTTCAGAAAGCATTAGCAGCTCTACACAACACGCTGAAAGAGATGTCTAAGTTATTGTTCAGTTGTTCATTCATTCTGTAATGCAGCAGCAGAAGATCAAAGCATAGAATAGAAAATGAAAGCATAGAAAAGAATAGAGATGGCATCAGCAACAAAGGACCTGTTGCTGTTTGGAATAAGAATTTGCCCCTTCATCCCAGTCAATCCATTGTTTTATGAATCAACTTTCTAATGAAATAGGAGTTAGAGCCACATTAGTGCAGTTCGTATAGCATATTTACATTGCTACCCAATTTCCAAATGTTTGAAAGCACAAACAGGGTGAGCTTACCTCTACCTTCAAAAGAGCATGTAAAAATGCAATAAAACATATTCCAGGTCCCCTCTCACAAAACTCCTTTTGCTGTTACAGTTCTACCTTGCTTGAACATTTCCTGTATTAAGGACTATTGATGTGTGCCAATATTGACAGTCATTTACTCAGTATAAATGTCCACTTTGGGGAAAAATACCAGGTGAAAAATAAAAAACATTCTAACAGACTGAATGTATGCAAAAAAATTTCTGTAAAAGCTACTGATTAACAAGGATAAAGTATTCTATGCATTTTAAATGCATCTCAAAAGAGAGGGCTGCATCTTGGGACTTACTGGTTATTTTCCTTTGACTCTGTTCTGTATTTTTTTTGTCATGAAACTCATATAAGTTCTGCAACTGACATCATGAAATACCATGAATTCCAATTTCTGTGGTAAGTAATTTTCTGCTTAGTGACTGCAGAGCATATTTGAAGAGAAAGTAGGAGATTTAAAGAAAAATTAGTAAAAAGCAATTTATTTTATGATATCTGCATTAGCAAACTTCATAATTTCAAAGTCAACTTTGCATTTTTATTTTATTTTTTCTAAATAAATGTATTTCAAGAGACACTGTCCCTCCACCTGGACTGAATGCATTTTGTTGAGTAGTACTGAGTGATACTCTGAGTAGTTACCTCAGAAACTACTGAACTGCATTCCTGAAAAGATAGAATAGAGGTGAGGGAATTACAGGGTTCATTTTTATATGGACTCTATAATATGATTAACACATCTCATTCCTGAAGTGATAGGTTGCAGTTTCAGTGAAGAGAAGCAGTTTGTATCCCTGCGTCACAGTGAAATCATGCAGACATACCCAAAACAGTCTGCACTCAAAAGCTGGAGCTTTCTAGCAGTCTCGCCTAGTTCAGTATTCTGCTGGGCTTGTTAACCGTGAAGGTAAACAGGCTTGTTAGCCCAGATAGGGTCCTCATGCAAAACATTGCATCATGTCTGCAAACATGCCTGGTGTCAAAGCTTGTGATTGCAGAACGTTAACATTAAATGTTATAGCCAAACAGCGGAGGAGCCATAAAAATACTTTTTCATTACATTTAGATTAACATATTTTGAAATGGTGCTACAAAAGTAATTTGGGGAAAATGAATCTTTTGTTTCAAATTAGTGTAAGACAAGGCATTCTTTGTGAATCCCGTTTGCCTGCTTTCTTGGAAAAAAAAAACAACAAAACAGCTGTTTTCAAGAAAGATTAAAACCTCCTGATTGCCCATATCTGGGGGCATTCCAAGCAGCTGCGTGAATCCTTCAAATCAGGACAGTTGATAGACAGTTTAGTATCATAATTAAGAGAGCAATATGATACTAAATCACACGTCAATTTAAGCAATTCATTTTAATAGGCTGTATTTGAAGACAGTTCAGGAAGAGAGAGCTGGATAAACCAGGTAGAATAACTTGTCCACTCCAGTGAGTGTATTGGAATGATAAGGCATTAAAGCATTGAAATGTCAAAGGGAAACGAAGAATTGGTCTAGGAATGGTTCATAAACAATGCATAGGACAATAGATGTAAAAGAACTAGAAAAGGTTAATTATGTCTACACCAAGAATCTGGTAACTTCTGCAGGCAAAATGATGTGACTGACAGCATGCTAGGAGAAAAGTTTCATAGACGGTTACAAAGAAGGCAGCATTAGAAGTTAAAACCAGTATTAATCAAATGTTCAGTTTTCCTTGTACTTGGTGAGCATTGGTAAGCCTTCATTTTATAGAATATATGTGTGATACATTATAATAGCAAAAATAGGACATGTAATTCTAAAATACCAGTAAATAAGTGTATGGAGTAAGTGATAGTGAGCGGAGTTGTGATTTTTGATATGAAATTTAAAAGCTGAAAGACAGGGGACAGTGTTTTTAGAAGCCACAGTCTGAGGGAGTCATTGTTCAATAAAGACTGAAAGCTTCTGAATTACCAGGCCTCAGTGAGCTACTGCTCATCAGCTGAGCTAAGGTAAATCACTACAGTACACTTTTAGCTCACCCCAATTACAATTTACAATCACTTCCTAGCAGTGTTCATTGGCTTGGGAACAGCATTTTCCTGCTGTGCCAGAACAGCTTTGTATACAGCCACCCTGGAACATGGTCAGAAGTGAGCACACATTTGTCTTTCCTGTTCTATACAGAAATGGCCTTCATTTTGTGATCATTTCAAGAAATAGGAGTGCTCTACCAAAAATAGCAATGGCAGTTTTCAGTGGCAGTTTTCAATGTTTTCTTAGGTTTCCTTTTTTGAGAGGGTCTATATTTGTTTACAGCTTAATCTGCACTCCTTTAAAAGTAGAAAATGTCTGCTTCTCTTCCGATAGAGTTTAAAACTAGGTTAGATCTTATTCACAGCACAACTCCAAATAGTGCAGTCAAGGAATGCCGCGATCTTCTTTATACCTTTATGCTAATATATTCTTTGACCACAAGAGCATGCACACAAATGGAAAGAACTCATGGCCAATGAACCTAACAAGTGATAAGCAGGAGGGAAGGCTGATAAAGTTGCCTGTACCATTTTCACCTAATTGTTTCTAAGAAAACTGTATTATAGCAGAAAAAACAGACCTTAGAGTAGCAAGAGTTGCATTTCTTCCCCCTGCAGAAAGTCAGGTCTTTCTACAGAAACAGAGGTCTGTAGTTGTGGAGGCATCATAAAGAGCAATAATGCAGTTAAACAAAATGGACTCTAGTAGAGTCTTTCCTCTCTGATGTCTAATTCAAGTGGTAAACTGAAAAAATATTTAGTTCTTGCTAAATAATGTGTTTAGGTCTTGCATGGTATTTTGCCTTTGTAGACCTCTTGAGTTTTGCAGAAGAAAGTATATATCATAACCTCCTTTTTATAGGAAATACAAGTAATTTACCTGAATTAGTTCCGCAGGTCATGGAAACAGGCAAGTGTTTCTTGACTCCCATTCAACTCTATACCCATTAAAGTAATGTGCATTATCCATGTGATGCAGTAGAGTGTTGGGAGAGGCATGGCCCCCATGGCAGCTCTGTGCAGCACATCTCTGGCTACAGGAGCCAGCTGGCTCCGAGAGCAGAGAGCATTGCCTGCCCCACTCCGGACTTCAGAGTCACTATGGTGAAGCAGAAGAGCTTGTACAACCCAGCTGTGCTCACAGGAGTTTTCACCTACTTTTATGATTAGGTGTGGTAGGTTTTAACTTCACAGTGTGTTATTTCTTTAGTTAATCCTGCTGAGACTTTGTTTAATTTTGTCATCTGATCTTTCCTAGCCAAAACAGTCATAACAGAATATTTTGTATTAAATTGCATTGCCTCAGCCATGAGACCACTTCTAGCTATCCAAATATAAGCTCGTGTTGCCTGTTTTGTGGATGGATAGCTACAACTAGATAAAAGTTACACGACTTAACTTTTCTACAGTCATTGCAGTCTCCGTGATAGCAGATGGGAGGTCACGCACACAAGTGTCTGCATTTGGGCAGTCTGAAAAAGCATTCCAGTATTTTATTTTATGCAGAAGAAGTCGGCCTTCTTTGCTGTTGCCTGTCCAGAGTACAGATGGATGGTCTGCTTGTCTTTACTAGCCTGTGCTGGTGCACACCGAGCTCTGATACTATGCAGGGACTTGGATGCAGAACCTCCCACTGCAGTTCTCAGTGCTGGGGCATTCCTTACTCCCCACAGGATGAGGGACAGTGCTTTACTAGCTTAATTCAGCCTTTAACAGGGAAAAATAACGTGATACCTTAAAGTCAGAGTTTTGCTAGCCTCCATGCACAGGAGGGTTTTCATATCCTTGTTGTGGAGCGGCCAGAGCCAGCCGATCCTTGGCATCAGAGAGCCGGGCACTGGGAGGACCCGAGTGCCGGCCATGCCCTCCCACACTGGCACCATCCCGCAGGGCCTGAGGACAGTGGGCAGAACCAGGGCCAGTAATGGCGCCTGTTGACAGCCCTGATACGGCAAGCAGTGAGCCGGGGCTGGGGTCCTCTCAGGAGCAGCTGGAGATGGGGCTGGAAGCTGTCACTGCCATGGTGTCTGCTGGGACTGGGCCCATGGGCAGGGGCTGGGTGGGGGTCCCAAGGAAAGCTGAGCCAGGCTGGAAAAGCCTATTCCTGCCCTCAGGGACCCGGCGACCCTATGTTTTAATTTGTTCCTCGACCCAGTTCCTGTGGGTCTTACACTCTGTATGGCTTTTGTCATAGTGTATCCCTGTTCCTTCTCAGTCCCTTGGGTCTTTTTTGCAGTCTGCACACATTTTTTTCCATTTGTGCAGGATGCTATTGTCCGTCCGGTATTCCAGTCAGCCACTGGAAAACCAGTGTTACTCAGTTTTAAAGTTGGCTTATCAGGTACCTGATGTTAAAATGTTTATTTTTAGTTTATTCTTTTATGGTAGACACTTTGTGGCCAAAAATAAAATAATTTATCTAAAATTGAGATTCCCAGCTAGATTCAGTTTGTGATTGATTGGTGAAATGCTGCACAAGGACATTTATTAACTGTTATCTTACTTTTCCACAGCAGCACCCTTTTTTAACTTACAGTCAGCAGTATGAGCAAAAAAATAATTTGGAACTATTTCAGTATCTTTAATTCCAAATTCTTTCAAGGAAAGACTGTTGTTACTACGCCTGTTTGTTTAATACTTTTATATGTACAAAGTCAGCTGAGGGACTATTCCACTTTGTATTGAAATTGTGTCCCTTTTGGAGGGGCTTTTCGGACCCTCCTTTGTGGAAGGCTTTTCCGATGACAGCTACCCATAATAAAATTTTAATATAGCACTGGGTTCTGTTTTAGTTTATTAGAGGAACAGAGATCAGCTAATGGCAACTGACCCCAGAGACAACATGAACTCCCAGTGAAATAAAGTTCTTCTGACAGAGAGGCAGAAGGACTATGTTTGAATTTGTTGGAACTGCAAGGAAAACAAGAAATCTGTATTAGGTCCTATTGCCCCTAAAAAGCAAAGGAAGAAATGTAATGGGTTCTGGTTTTGTTACACATTTATTAAAAATATTCTGATTGGTACTCTACATAAAGAAAAGGATGTGGAAATGTTTGGGTAGCAGGTACAAGGGGAAACAGTGATGAAGATAGTTCTGAGAAAAAAGTGATCCATCAACCTTAGGTTTAAAAATATTTTCTGGGTCCAACCTCAGTAAATGGAAGATGATTCTGCCTTCCACTGTCTTAGAATTACATTTTTGAGAAATGCTAGAGCACATCCTTGCAAATTAAACTTGGCGTTGTAGCTTCATCATCTTGGCCCATAACATACGACTTGATAGATGTGTTGATGTGACAGCCGTGAGCTTTACTCCATGCTCTCAATACACATCCCTTGAGAGAGCTAATCCTTCTGCATGACCACAGGATGTAAATGAGCTTTCCAAAGGGTGTTCACATCCATCGTTCCCTCACTGATTGTCACCAAGTTTTCTTTTCACAAATTTCCTTTTTTTGGCTATGCTTTTTCAAATAGTTATTTATATAAAGTGAAGAGCAGGAAAATTTTATTAGTCAAAAGTGCTTTTCTGTCTACAGAGCACAGTACAATTTTGGTCTTCTGCCTAAATTTGAATTTGGAGTATACTTAATAGTACTAATCAGTCAAATGTAGTAAAAGAAGAGAGATCAAGCTAACACTGTTTCTAATGTGATGAATACTTATTCTTTTTACCAAATGCCACTATATTATTTTCTAAATTCTGCCATTTGGATGATACTTCAAGTTGTTTGTTTAAATGCTTGAACAAGACTTTTTTTTTTCTTCTACTTTTTAATGAAGAGTTGGACAAATAGATGGTGTATTTGTTTTAACTAAGACATAACAGTGAGTTAGGATTAGAAAGGAAGACAGGTAGGAAGATTTCTTACAGAAGAGACGTGCAATGGAGCCAGTAAGAGGCATGTAACGAACAGTTTAACAATGGTTAATGAGAAGTACCACCATAGGTAATGTCGAGTAATGCTGCAAGGTAAAGCAAATACACAATGCTTAAAGGTATTCCCACAACGTTTGTTTTAGGCAAAAATGTCACTGTATTTTCTTTTATTACTACTGTATTTCCACCTAATTTTCATGGGTACAATTAAATACATGCTTAAAAAATGTAGTTTCTGAACTTTTCATATCTTTGGACAGAAAATATATCATTGTTTTATATAATACTTCATATGACGTGGAGCAAAAAAGTTGTGTTAGCAAAGCTAGTTTAGTTCATTTTCATCTGATTCCTACATTTCAGCTGTTTTAATTATTATGCCAACCTGTGTCAAGCTTTTGAACATTATTACTTTTTCCTAGCAGGTTGTATAAAACATTGAAATGGAGAAAGATACGGTCAGAATGTCTTGCTTTTCAGCAGCCCGTGGTTGGTCTGCTGGTTCACGTTCTACAGAGCTGTTACTCACAGCCACTGCTAGAGAGTGCAGCTTTGGAGCAGCTTGCAGTGTGTATAAGCGCTTGAGCTCGCTTTCTGGTCTGGTTTGCATAACTTTACTGTCATTATGGCAAATCTGCCGATCTGAATGACAGCGTTCCTTATATTTCTAAAAAGCACACCAATGTATGCCATAATATACTGATCAGTGGAATTTATAAATGTTTTTTTTTCTTTACCAGCCCAGCATGTTATGTATGAGTTTTAACAAAATAATACACCTCTTACTTTTGGCAGTTAAAACCAGTGCTATTTATCAGATCTTTTTAATTCTTCTTGAATAGTTTAATATGCTGCACAGCCAGGTCCTTGAGTACATGTATTGGTTTTATGTATTTTAGGAGATTGGCAGATGATAAAACAAAAGCTTGAGTTCATAGTGATTTTGTCAACTTTTCTTATGGTAAAATATACCTGTGTAAAGTTAAACAACATGGTTCTCTAACTCATTTGCAAATAAAGGTATACACAGCATGCATCATTTTAAGCCTTTACATACCCTGTGAAGTATAAGCCTGTAATGTTATGTCTGTCTTCTAAAATGATGTTACGAAGCTTCTGAAATCTTGTAATTAGAATTGGAAAAGTGATCAGTAAAGCACATTTTGCCTGCCACAAAGTTTAAAAAGCTGTCTTTTTCCAGAAAAGAAGTAGATAGTGTAAGTCAGTTGTATACTTTCATTGTTGATAAAATAACAACCTGAATCTTTAGAAATCCCACTTTTAAAAAACAGTGGATTTACTTGAGGCTGTCTTTTGTCTGCACTATCAAGCATTAGTAAAGACAGTTAATAACACACATTTGGTTATAAAATGGGGTTTTGTTTTATTTCTTCTTACTGTTATTCATACTAGTCTATTTCAGTATGTAGCAAGTGCAAGTTGACTGTACTAGCATGAGGTGTTAATGGAAAATTCAGGCAACTATTAAACATTACTTGGGTTCTTTTCCCTCATCTGGATGTCAAGCCATGTAGTTTTGATCTAAATATTTCATATTTTTTAACATGCTGATGGAATTGCTTTTACACACTTCATTCATGGAAGATACAGTTTATGGCCAAAACAAGTATGTGACTAGTTTAGTCTGAAAAGAGACTGCATGCAAGCATTCCTTGCATCATTCCTTATATAAAGGGTTCTTCCACCATTTTAGGAGTTTCTGTTTTCTTAATTTCTTAGTGATAGGTAGTATAGCATTGGAGGACATTTTAGAATTTTCCACTAAATTTTGCACTTTAATAGAAATAAAATAGTTAAAACATTTATTCCACAAAATTATTAAATATTTACTTTTTGGAGATCGTGAGTTTTGAATAAAATACAAAAGGTCCCAAATAAGCTAATACAATTCCCACCTGTTTTTAATTGAAAATCAGGTTCCTATTAAACTATTTATTTTGCAAAAGTGGCACTATACCTCCTACAAGGCAGTCAAAATATTTGAGAGTCTTTTGTATTAATTATCTCTTCAAACTTTGAACTATTCTATTGAAGACCGTTTTCTTGCCAGCCTTCCCTTAGAATATCAATAAAATGGAGAGAAGCATCTAGTAAAATGTCCGTAGGTGTTTATAACATATTTGGGCAAAACACAATGAGTTCTTCAGAGACTGCTTTAGACTTCAGTGACATCATATGTGGAAGCAGAGTTTGAATGTCTTTGTTAATATTGAACTAACCAGACAGTTGGGATCTTAACCAAATATGTAGTTATTTTTTCTAAAAGCACATTGCATCTGTGTAATCTTCCTGAATATAAACTGCAGAAGAGTATTAAGTGTACCAATTTATATATAGAGTCATCCCACTTCAATCAATGGAATTATTGTAAATTTGCACTGTATTTGACAATGCTGGTATTGGATG
Source organism: Haliaeetus leucocephalus (assembly GCF_000737465.1). NCBI lineage: Eukaryota > Metazoa > Chordata > Aves > Accipitriformes > Accipitridae > Haliaeetus > Haliaeetus leucocephalus. The sequence continues at coordinate 352,503 of NW_010972931.1, forward strand.
ATTCTTATGTGGAATTCACGATGAACTGTGCAGGCAGAAATCTGTTTATTCCCAATTTAATGCTAATAGCTGTTAAAATGTAAATTTCGCGGGGGTCTTGCTAATCTATGGTCTACCAAGAGATAACATGTTGTGGATTGACATTTCATCAAATTCAATATTAGACATGCAGTAAAACCTACACCGATGAATTATGCAGTAAACTTCTAATACTCATTTTTTTCTTGGTTATACAATAGCTGTGTGTCAACATGACCAATGAGAAGATACACCAGTACATCAATGAAGTGCTTTTCCTACAAGAGCAAGCAGAATGTGTACAAGAGGGAGTTGCCATGGAAACTGTGTATTCTCCTGGTAACCATACTGCAGCCTTGGATTTTTTCTTTCAGGTATTTTCCAGATCCATTTTACACCATATATATTTATACACAGTCTCTACATGTTAGACTAGTACAAACTTTTGCCTGCATTTTCTGATTCATGAATCTGTAGAGAAGGTTATGGGTCCAAAGAGACCATAGAGTGAGCTGTCGTAACTGCCCTCTTAGCTCAAGGGCTAACAGAGATGTGTGACAGTCCAGGGTTGAAGGAGACGTTACAGAAACTCCTTGCCCCTACTGATCCATGCGTAGCATCTGTGTATCATGCAACGTCCTTAATGCAGCTGTAGGACTGACGAGTCTCTGTTGTAAGCCTGACAGTTCCTTTTGTGCCTGGAGCTGACTTCTGGAGTATAAATTCTAAGAAGGAAGTAGCCCAATCAGTTTCCTAAAAGATACCATTAGTTTTGGCAACTGAAATAGTATTCCCTACATTTCTTGCAGAATTATCTGATGTACCTAGCCTTGGAGACTTATCGGAATATTTTAACCATTTTTTCCTTTTCTTTGAGGTGATACACGTTTCTGTTTACTAAATTACAAGCTGTATTACTCTACAAGGAACAACTGAAAATCTATTGCTCCTGTATAAGACGAGAAAAATCTATTTTTCATTTCAGAAACCGTCAGGCTTTTTGTCAATGCTGGATGAAGAAAGCCAATCTATTTGGTCAGTGGAACAGAGTTTTTCTAAACGCATTCAGTCCTTCCTGGATACATCAGACACAAATGCAGTATACTCCTCCACAAAAGATGGAAATGGTAACCTTGCCCCAAAGGATCAGGGCTCCACCTTCACTGTTATGCATTATGCTGGGAGGGTAAGTTGTTTGAATGATGGATTACACACAATTAATGAAAAAGAGTAAGCAAAAAATTCCGCATGGCTTCTCCAACTCCTGGCTATAAATAACAGTTCACTTTCTAGTGATGAATTTTCAGAGGACAACTTAGAATCTGAATGCAGTATCTAGTGTATAAAATCTGTACTTTGTATCATATTATGCAGTATTTGGGCTACCTAATTCTGGCTCCTAAATTGTATCTTCATTGTAAGCACTTCATGAAGAAGGGAGTGATTCAGATACCTCAGCATAAGTGTTTAATGCTGTTTTAGTTGGCTGTCTCATTGCTTTCAGATTTTTTTCCAGAACAGTATAGGTTCCCTGTAGATACTGTGCCATATATGTAGATACTGTGGATACCAGCATGCATCTGGTAAAAGAAACCCTATGGTTTTTGGTTAGTAATCATAATCAAATATATTTTTTTTCCTTTCTTTTCTTCAAAATTTCAGAACATGCTAAGTGTCTCTAAATATGGCTGTAAAACAGGATGAATGTTTTGCATTTCCCCTCCTGCAATGTTCACTGGAAAAGCATAATCGATTCTGTTTAAATAGGCTTCTCACCCTTTGCTTTCCGATACTCCCTCATTTTCACATTGTCTCCACAACCACCTGCAGCCCAAAGCAAGCGAAATAGGTGTGTGTTTAAAGGGATAATCTGACAGATTGGCCCTTCTGTGTTTAATCTGACATGCTGCCACTTGTCTCTGTTCAAAGCATGGTATTTGGAATGAGCTCATGAATGTAGATTGTATGGGCACAATACAGTGCTGGCTTTTAATTATTATTTTTCCAAAATTTCCACTCTTAAAAGGTGTGTTCAAGACTTGTCTCCAAGTCACCAAAAAAAGACTTGCTGGCTCTGTCATATGCCCTGAACTTTCCAGAACAGATGAGAGGTTGGAATGTGCATGCACAGGCTTCTTTAACCACATTAGGGTCCTTTACAGCAATATAAAGGGGGGAAGGTCTATTTTGTGGCTCCTCATTTGGAAATGAAGTCTATGGAAGTGTTGAGTAGTGTTCTGATGCAGGCAAATTTGTTCCTGCCCAATGATAGAAATGTGGTCATTAAAGAAGGGATCAAGACTATTTGGGCAGTGCTTAAATTCCTAACCTAAATACTCTGAATAACTCCCTGGAGGCTCTTCTTTCATCATCAGACCCTCTACTTAGACTCAATTTATTTGCCAAAGTTAAGTGGTTTGAATACCTTCACTATTGGGACTTTTCAGTAGGAATGCGGGCACGCAGTGGTTAGATAACAGCACAATGAAGATTTTGTGAAACCTACTAGGACTTAAAGTGATAGAGTTAGGAACTGACTGTGGACTCCACACATCTAATTTCATTTATAAATCTGTTCTATACTTGTTAGGTAAATATTTTTTCAGGGAGTGCTGTTGTAGTTATAAAAATTTATCACAATAGCTCTAAAAGTTCCATACACCAAAAAACTGACATGGAAGCAGCATCAAGGCAGCTGCATTAAAATCACAACCAGAATAATAAGCACATTTTTTCAAAATGAAAAAAAATGTTTGTCTTGCCCTCTGAAGAAGCACTTAGTAGGAAGATGTGTTAAGGTCAAAGTTTCATGTGCCTAGTTCTGAAAGTTAAGCTGTGAGTGGTAAGGAGTATGCTTTTCATTAACGTGTGTTTTAGCCTTCCATGGTTGTTTACATATTTTTTTTGGTAACATAGACACTTGGTTTGACCTTTTCCTAATAATAGCAATGACATTTAATCTAAAAGTATGAACAAATAGACAGCTCTCCAAGTAATGTAAATTGACACATTCTTTTGAAGTCAGTGGAGATCCTTTGATTTACATTGGCCAAGGAACTAGTCCAGTCAGGTTGGTTTTGCATCCTTATGACAGTAAACTGCTTGGCCCTGCCAAAACAGAAAAGTTCCATGCAAGTGCTTGACTCTCCTTATTTCAACAGTGATTGAGCAAAATCCTTAAAGACACTTGCATTTTTGTTATCTCATGGAACTGTTACCTAGCTATCATAGATTGACATTTCCAGTGATTTATGATGTGTATTTACATAAAATCTGATGATAGTGTTACTGTACAAAATAATGACACACTGAGTTTATTTGTAGACTAGTATGTCTTCCTAAGTTGAATAAGAAAAAATAGGATCTTAAAACTGCTGGTGCTGTTCTTTAGATTGTGCTATTACTACATTTAGTAGCTTCTATAAGAAGTCATTTGTGATTTATGCTTTATGAAAATTGTTAAAGGATCAGGCTTTTAAATTAATCAGATTTTATTGGCACTCAAAAATAAGAATTTCATATAACAGTATCGTTTGGCAGGTTTTGAGAGCCATTTTAATAGTCTGATATCAATTAAGTGAGTCTAAAGTAAGTGAAGTATGAAGCCATCTATCTCTGCATTGCTACCTTCAGAGATTCCCAAATTTAAAACAAGGGGGCTTGATTTTATTCTCACTCACCACAATGTTTCACTGATTGTACTCCTTTAACTTGATAAATCTTCCCATTATTTACATAACTGAAAGATGAATCAGACCCGGAGGGTGGAAAAAGAGTTACCAGTAAAATGTGACAGGTAGTTGAACATGAAATTTTTCACTTCTAGGCTTAATCATTTCTGTTTGGGTGATGTGTCTAGGCTGGTGGTTGTGGAGGAGGTCCCACTGAATACAGGATCTATGTTAAACAGAGGGTAAAGGCAGACGTCCTGATTTCTCTGGGTAACAAAAGTTGTAACAGCAATGTAGTTCACAGCCAGTGTGAAACAGCTGCTACTCCAAGTAATTTAGAGCAAAAAAAAGCTAATATTCTGTGTTTGCCCTGGTATGAATCTCATACAGAGCCTTGTAATTTAGGCTCCTTTTCATCAGTAGTTTACGTATGTAGCTCAAAGTCAAGAAAGAATTGGGTTCATATCTTTACTCAGACACAGTAGCTATTTTAGCAGCTCATAAGTGCAGTTATACTGGAAAATGCAGCTGTTAAAAATACTGCCTCACTGAAGAGACCTCTTCTCTATATTTAATTGAGATTGACAGACAGCCTTTTGTGAACAAAACAGATATCTCTAGCTTTATATTATGAGAGAATTACAGCTGATACAGATGTGTCCAGTTTTAAAGACCTCTAACATGTTCATATCTTAATCTTTTATGTCAGGATAGTCATAGAAAAATTATCTTTCCCTCCAATATCAAGTCTTCTTGATTGATTATTGTCATGCGTTGTCAGGTATTGCCCATTCCCTTATGTTTTGTGCTCAGTAGCTTTTCCTAGGACTACACATACCGTATTGTTGTCCCAATCCTAATTAGCCTTAGACCATTCCAGAAAAGGCAGTACTGAGAGAATAGAGTAGAGATAATAGGTCGGAAGTGAAAAAAAGAAAACATGAGGTCAAAGTGAGCCTAAGAAGGCATATGGGAAGAAAAGGCTCAGAGTAATGTGTAAGGGAAAAAATCCTAAAGAATTTGGAATCCGTACTTGAATTTCTGGCAAAAACAATGCTCTAAGAAAATCTGTATGTATATCATTCCGAGAGACCTTTGATTTTTTTCTTACTTTCTATACTGTTTTGGAATTAAGAAAGTGGAGTAAAAGGGGAAAACAGTATGCACAAGTAAGCTTTTGCACATAGAAGAAATCAACACGGGTGAGATTTTTCAGTGGAAGCTGAGGGAGAATACTGTATTACACAAATGTGACAAGAGTGATGCTGTGAAAGAAAGAAAACTTTTTATTCATTTCTCTTGAATTTTACTATTATGCCCGTGCAACACTCAATCTGTCTTTTTCTGCATGAGCAGTATAATACAGTTGTTAATTATATGAACACATGCTCAGCAAAGGCCACTGTGAACATTAGCACTTGATCATATCAAGTATTTTACTTTATCTCCCAGTTTCAATTTTGCAGCTGAACAGAATCCTACAATGCCTTGACACATGAGTCTCTTCTAAGAGCTATTTAATGTCTTGGTATCTGAGTGCTATAAGACAAAAAGCTTATCTGTTCTGTTCAGGCAGAAGGTAGAAAAAAAATGATTTAGGTTTTGTATGACTGAAAAAAAAATCCTAGTGGAAGGCTTTATCTGAAGGTTGTTTAACACATTTCCCTGAACACTGGCAGTCTGATCTCTTCTGGAAAAATTCTGCTCATCTGGGGCATTGCTTTTTTTCTGGTGCCTAACATGAATGTGGCTATTCTCAGCTGCTTTTCACAGGGACTGTCTGCCTGGCAGCACCCTGAGAGGAGAGGCAGGCTGATTCCATGCTGCACGCTGCAAGCTTGCCTTGAGGAAGAAAAGTGTTTTATGGGTGCAGTTGGTCAATGCATCTGACCTTCAGCTGAAACTATACCAAGAATGTGTAATACTGAATTTCTAGGTGCTTTTATTGGTAACATCAATATTTACGTTGTGGGCTCTAATGTAATGAAGGGCTTCACATGAATTATATCTCTGAACTGTCAGCTGTACTGATAGTCGTGATTTTTGATGAGTAACATTCCATCACCAAACTTTCTCAAAGACTGAAAGTTCTTTTTTTTAATTTAGTGGAAGAATTAACATATCAATAAGTAAATCAGAAATATGTTGTCTTAGCAAAATGCCAGAAGTCACAACTTTACCTAGTAGTGGTATTTAACATACCAGTGTGAGGTAATGAGCTATTTGCCCCATTGTTAATGTAATCTGAATAACAGGTCATCATAATTTAAGCTTTCTGCAGTTTAAATTTATACTGGAATTTACAAATCAGATAAGCCCCTTGTTGCTGTTTGCCTTGCCACTGTTTTGATTTACGGTACTGTAATAAACGAGTCGGACCTAACGACCAACTTTGCTGTATAAACCAGTGCATATTATGTCCTTTAAGTGCAGATCAATGTTGGTTCCATTTCTCAGCTATGTGCATTTCAAAAATACCTCTCAGCTGTCAGCTCACCTTCACCAAGGCAGTCTTCCTGAAATGCCTTATATATCCCAGGCAGACTCTGAAACTGAACCACTAAATCAAAAGACAAAAGGAGATGGAGTAATCAATAAGGATGCTTTCATTTTCTCTATTTTTTCCCCAGGCTGAATCCCCAGACATAACAATCAAATCAGTCTAGTCTAAGCTGTACCAAGGCCTATAAAGGTTACTTGACAAAGATCCTCTTTTTCACGCAGACAAGATAGTCATGCTTTTTCTCCCTTTCTCTCTCTCTCTTTCTTTCTTTAAGTATACTTGAGTTTGGACTTTCACTTGCAGGAGAAAATAATAGAACACTTCCCCCCACCCTCCTATTTTGTTGCTAAATATCTCCTGGTTTCAATATGCTAGTGTTTCTATCTGTTAGAATAAGACTTTATAGACTGCATAAAATTATTTACTTCACCCACTGCTTAGCAAGAGTTGTTTTTGGAGGGTGAGAAGCCCAGTGATCCCCCCCCAAATGGCACATTCAAGCACTTAAATGCTGTCACTCACATTTAAGTACTGGCAGAAAATTAATAACTGCAAGTGACCATCTGTGCACTGAAATTCTCCTTGGACATGTTCTCAAAAATTTCTCTTTTAACTATATGAGCTGATTATTTTCTTACTAAGTAGAATTAACAACACATGCAAAACTGTGAGTTTCTGAGTTACATTTTGTTATTAAAATAGTAACATTTTCCCTTTTAACTGTGAATGCAGCCAAATCAACCTTAACATTCCAGGTCGCATTTTCCTAGCTTTTTTTACAGTTCCTGCTGGATCTGCCATTAACCATGAGTGCTTTTGGCCTGTCACAAGATATGAAATCTATTTACAAAAAAGAGTATTTGAAGGAATTGATGAAAATTATGTGTAAAGGTGGCCCTGTTGATAAAGTATATAGGGAAATCCAATAAACTTACTTAAAGTCCCTTACCAAAGTCAGATGTTATGAGGGGGGATACTTCAGTTCAGAAGAGAATATGTACAATGGAGTGGCATGAGGATAATTAATGAAGCAAAGAGGCAAAAGTATGTAAGAAAATAAGAGGAACATACAATTCCCAAACTTAGCTCTGTGCACATTTGGTGTGTGAACCTCCTGTTTTCTGGGTGTTGTTTTTTTACCTCTTTGTATCTGCTACTTCTCATGATAGTAAAACCAGCTATGCCAACTTAAATGACCAGAAAACAGGTTCAAAACAAATAAAATTAGGTATTTTTTTACATAGCTAGTAACTAGTGAAACTCCTTGCCACAGAGTTTTAGAGATGCTAAAAATATTAATGAGTTCTGGAATGTTGTGGTTTAACCCCAGCCAGCAACTAAGCACCATGCGGCCACTCACTCACTTCCCCCCCACCCAGTGGGATAGGGGAGAGAATCTGAAAAAAAAAAAAAAAAAAGCAAAACTCGGGGGTTGGGATAAGAACAGTTTAGTAGAACAGAAAGGAAGAAACTAATAATGATAATAACAATAATAAAATGACAATAATAATAATAATAATAAAAGGATTGGATTTTACAAGTGATGCACAGTGCAACTGCTCACCACTCGCTGACCGATGCCCAGTTAGTTCCCGAGCGGTGATCCCCCCTAAGGCCAACTCCCCCCAGTTTATATACTAGACATGATGTCACACGGTATGGAATACCGTGTTGGCCAGTTTGAGCAGGTGTCCCAGCTGTGTCCCCTCCCAACTTCTTGTACTCCTCCAGCCTTCTTGCTGGCTGGGCATGAGAAGCTGAAAAATCCTTGACTTAGTCTAAACACTACTGAGCAACAACTGAAAATACCATTGTGTTACCAACATTCTTCTCATACTGAACCCAAAACATAACACTATACCAGCTACTATAATGAAAATTTACTCTATCCCAGCTGAAACCAGGACATGGTAACAGAGACTTGAGGAGGAAACATCAGTCAAGAGGTCTTAAACTCAGAGATGAGACACAGACTGCAGGTCAAGAGCTTCCCCATGGGCAGAGCCCTGGAAGCTGAGAGGGGAATTGGTAGGAGGCAGAGTGGAAGTATTCCTCAATATTTTTCCCTAAATATCCAGGACTACGTGAACATTTGGCCTGCTCCACTGCCACTGTGCTTAGGTTAAGCTCTCTTCCTTTCTGAACGTAAATCAAGAAGGAAAGCAAATCCAATCCCTTTCATGTTTTAATCTGTTTTAATGAAATAAAATGCAGTGTGGAACTGCACACTATTTTCCTTTTTAATAAAAATAGTTCTAGTTGAGATAGTATCTAAAGATCTCATTTCCTTTGGTTAACACAGACGCATAGGTTTACATATTGTCTACCCCAAAGATTTCATCATGTAAATCAAGATAGAGCAAACAGCTGCAATAAATAGAAGTTAGAAAAAGGAGTATGTTTCGTAATACTGGAACCATGACCTAAGCAAGTGCACATTTCCTGTCTGAATTATACAATGTTTGTTTGGTTTTTGTCTCCTTGGAATAACTATCCACTGTCTTTGAGTGCCAATCGGTGCAGAGTTTTGGCCAGGTTTACTTTAGAAACCCAGTGGAAGAAAACTGAGGGAAATATATGTGCTTTAGGCAAAGTGCTATGCTGGTTGGCATCTCTGATGAGGGCAGGATTAAATTAACAAAATTGGCAGCTAGAAGAGAACTTCTTTCTTTCTGTCTTTTGTGGGACTGGCAATGAATATGGAACCCTCATTGAGTCAGTTTTCATTACTTCAGGCAGTGAATTAATTTACCAAGTCTATGGGAAAACTGTTAGAGAGTTAGCAGTTTCTTCATAAAAGGGAATCCTGCTAATTTTCATGTATTTTATGTAATACGAGAGATGCCTTATGAATATAGTTCTAGAAGTTGGTGATGTATTATACCAGCACCAGTACTGAAACTTTTCCCTGTTTCAGTCTAGGCACTTAATCATAGTACAGTATCTCCCACTGCTATACTTACCTACTCTTCCCACCAATACTAACTCTCTTCTTCCAATTTAGTCAAAGCCTAAGACACTCAGTTAGGAACTGGCATTATGGATTTGTCGAATAAGTTCTGTTAATAATCTTTTATGGACCAGTATGGTAGAACATTTACTTCAAGTACACTAAAAGCATTTAGTAGTACACTTAAATTATTCTAATAGTTTGCTAACTATGTTGTATGTTCTTAGGAGGTGCAATTAGAAAATCACAAAACATTGCATCTGTCATGGAAAAGAACGTAATTCTATTGTTACACCTTTTCTGTGTCAGATGCCATACTAATTACTTCATTTGACAATTACTAACTATAACGGACTATACACATCCAAGTCATATAATCTCCTTTGTGAGGAAGGTAGCATTACTTAATTGTCAAATGACACAATGGAAAACAAAATTAGTGCACTGATTAGTATTACTAATCTTAATTATATATTTACAGCTTTGCTAAATATACAAGGATAAAATTTCCCCAAATATCTAAGGTATTTAGGATGTTGATCCAACAAAAACTTAAAAAAGGCTTTAGATAGAAACATGGTCACAAGGTAAATAAACCCAAACTATTCTAAGAAGTTCCCGTTAAGTGTTTGCCTAATGTTGGAGGTACTACGATCTATAATTTTCATACTCTTTAACTTAAAAATTCCCTTCTGGTTCTACTACCATGCAAGCCAGAGCCGTTTATATCTAAAGCCTGTAAATGAACTAGTTGTTTGTCTTCCATCCCCATAAAAAGTAAAAAAAAAACAAAAAAACAAACAAACAAACAAAAAAAACCCAAAAACCTGGGCTCAGTGACTGCTTTTTTGTCTTAGTGCTGCTTTTCTATACAGTGTCACCTGGGATGGGCTCAGTGTTAAAACAGCCACTTGGTCATATTTCTTCAGTTTGGATGTACCCTCAGGAACTCTGGCTAGAGCCTTGTGTTTTGCTTGCTTCTCTGAGTGCCCAGCACATGTGTTAGAGTTTATCTGCAGTCTGATGACAGATGGAGTGACAATCCAACTATCTGCTCTTGAAATTACAACATCAGGCAACTAAGGTGATCCAAAATCCTTATGTGCATAGTTGTTAGAAAGGTCAATGGGATTTGTACATAGCCTATAGACTGAACTTGCCTCCAAAGGACATATAAATGTCTGGAACTTGTCTTGTAAATGTCTGGAACTTGTCTTGGGTGTGAGCTGGGACTCAGATTGCTCCATGAGTGTTTTGTCCTGGTCCGTGTGGACAGTTTCCCCTTGACAAGGAGCTGTGTGATCTGGGAGTGACTTGCTCATCCTACAGGGAAGGTGATGTTTAGGTCACTTACTTCTGCTTTACACTACACTTTTGAGTCAAAGTCTTGCATTGTGGAAATGTTTTAGAATCTTTCTGATGAAATTTCTGTATGCTTGCAGAGACACACAGTGTTCAACAACCAATGCTTCTGGTTAGTATTGTTGGCACCAAGAAAGGAACAAAAGACACTACCTGGTGCCAGCCTTTAACTGTTGAATGGAAAAAAACATAGCTTCATTTCTACTGCTGTAAGATTTTTAAAA
>NW_010972931.1:363240-502752 GCF_000737465.1 Haliaeetus leucocephalus
TAAGATTTTTAAAAAATACATTGGTCATTATTAATGATGTCATAATATTTTATTATAGGTTACTTATGAAATTGCTGGTGCGATAGAAAAAAATAAAGATTCCCTTTCACAAAATCTCGTATTTGTAATGAAAAGTAAGTAAATGGTTTTGTGGTTACTGTTGTTGAAAATCAAGATATGACTTGACTTTAATTTTCATTTTAGTTTTTAAGAGAAATTGGTATATATTTTATTTCCACATAAAAAAGTCACCCTCATCTTTTTGAAGTATGTATGCGTTGTTTGAAATTTGATCTAATTTAGAAAGCTTTTGGAATTCATGAACATAAAGCATCTTCATCATGTGGTGTGATGGAAAGAACAAGAAGGTATAGTGTGATAGATGAGTATGACTTAAAGAAGTTGTTGAGTATGAATTAAACAGAAATAAACCCCAGAAAATAGGGAAAAGAAATAAGGCTCCCAAAATCATAGAGACTGCAGTGGGATGCACTTCACTGCTTGACTACCTTTCTAAAAGCAGGAACTTGTGGGCGTTCTTATGTTTTTCAGTGAATAGAAACAAATGTCCATTGAAATACAAAATTAAATACCTTTCCATGTGCATATTGTATAATTACAACTAATAATAATGTATCCCAGTTTATTAATTAATGATTCATAATTAGATTACTAAAAACCTCTATCATTTACCCTTTCTGTGAAGAAAAAACATTTTCCTTGGGGAAATGTCAGTGTATCCTGAGATGTTTGTCTTTTCGCCAACCACTGCAGAGTCTTTCATTTAATATATTATATACTTACATTTCCTTCATAGAAATAGAGGTCTTTTGGAGCTCATTTGTATTCCAAATCAGCCCTGCTGTTACAATGTATTGTTTTTTAGCAATTTTACTGTGAAATTAGCTAAACTCCCTAGTAAAATAATTGATGCATTTTAAGGGCAAACAGTGTACATTAAGGTTGAAGAAAGAAATGGAAGAATTGATTTTGTATATAATCCTATTGATCATAGTTCTAGAGACATTTCAGTTCTCACTACTTGGAATGTACATGATAATCTGGCAAAGAGTATAAGAAGGTATGGCAACTTCCATTATGTTCTACAAGAGAGAGCATTATTCCATTCTCCCACAGTCTCCTTTTTGCACTTTCATTATGCAAAAATTTTGTGTAATCACCTGTGCAACTGTTAAAAGGGAAGAATGGAGGATTGGATTGGATATAAAATGTTTGATATGCTGAAAGTGAGTGTATATATAATTAAGAAGTCATAATAATAACAATTACAATTAATGGAAACATTCTGAAGGCAGAATATTTACAAGCACGTCCGTCATTTAAGGGCTATGTTCCTCCTTTTTCAAGTGACTTAGGCTTAAAACCTATTGATTATCACTGACATACTTCCTTTAAGGTCAGTTTCATAAGTTCTGTAATATACCTTAAGTACATGCTTCCTTTGATTTCATTGAATTTAGTTTCCTTAATCAAAACTTTTAATTATGCTAAGAACATTAAAGTAATTTGCATATATGTGTAAGAATGTGGAACATACCTGTCCAACAAATAAATCAGGAGAGACTATTGACATAGGTTTTATCTGTTTTAATTTGAAGGACATAATTTTAATGCCTTTCCTAATGCTACTTACTATATTTATCCATACTTTAAAAATACGGAGGTTTACTATGTCCGCTGATTGTGCTGAAATTGTTTCAAGTATCTGCTTTACTATTTTCCTCATAATTTTATTACTCCTGTTAAGTAAGGAATAGTAATCTCCACAGAAAAAGGGAGAGAAATCTGTTGCATTTAAGCATCTAGTAGTATACCTTTAGACAGCTAATAAAGAGCAAACTGAAGATTTCTACCTGCTGTGCTAAACTTAATGACATTATTCATGATGCTTATCCTATTCATCTTTCTGGGTTTTTGTTTGTTTTATTCACATGATGGGTGTGATCATAATGCCAGTTTGTTAGTTCCTAAAAAAAAACTAATAAAAATTAAGGATGGTTAAGGATGTATCACACAACAGGTTTTTAATGCTTATAGGTGCTGTGGCAGTACAAGCAGCATGTAATTACCATGTCCATCTTAAAAAGCCCACGACCATAATCTCATAAAGGATAATTTGACTGAAATTAGTATAAAGTATCCTATTTGTCTTAAAACTCAGATTTTTATTTTTTAAAAACCTGTTGGAAGTGTATCTGTTTTGTACTAATTATCGCCAGTGCATCAAACATATGTATGGTGTTGTCTTTTTCCTGTAAATGTTTGTGAGTGTGGTCTTGATGTAGAGAAATGTGAACCCAGCTTGCCACAGTTCTGCCCTTCACCTTGCCTTTTTTTATTAATCCCTTCCCATATTGTGTTTTATGTAATTCTTTTTCTTTGGTGCAGTGAGTGTCTATAATTTCTTTCTGTCAAGTGCCTTTATGATTTCTAAATACTACATGTTAGGTAAATGTCACGCAGAATGCATCTTTTTTTATAGCTTTAATAGATGGATAAATTGGGAGGCTGTAATGGAACAAATTCAGGGGTGATTATCACATAAGTAGTTAAGTTTAGACAGATCACAGTCTGAAAGGTTTTGTTTTCTGCCCTGTTTGTTCAGCACAGGACCTGAATATGTTTAAAAATAGTGTTACTGATGGCTGACATCCTTAGATATTGAATGTTCTTTGATAACTAACATAATATAATAGTTCATTGGTTTGTCTACTTGTTTTAAGTTTACTTACTTAATTCTATCTCATACTGTGTGTCTTTTTACTCCCAAATACAATATATATAATTTTCTAACTTGTGTTTTATCTTCATACATTGATTTCTTCTTTTCTTCCCAGCCAGTGAAAATGTAGTCATCAATCAGTTGTTTCAATCCAAGCTGACACAAACTGGATCACTTGTTCCTCCATATCATTTCCTTAAAATCAAAGGGTGTAAAGCAGCTTTGCTGAGTAAAAAACCATCGGTAGCCTGTGCAAGTGGAGAAGCAAAGAAATACTTTGAGCTCAGCAAGGTAAGAATTTAGGACTCTTTCTGTTCTTCGCTTCTTGAAGATTTTTCTGTTACTTTGTCATTTCTGAAAGCTCCTTGTTCTCTGCTTCATTCTCTGTAGTCATTAAACTATTAAAATTATTTAGTACTTAATATGAACACTAAAGCAGTAGTGAGAATCAACAGGTTATAATTTACTAACACCAATAATGCTGGTTCAAGAGCCTCTTTCTTGGACTCTCTGAGCAGAAGGTTAGGCCAGATGATGAGGTCCCTTCAAGCCTGAATCATTCCATGATTTTGTGGTTCCAGGGCTTAGCAGTGGATGCAATATTACTGGTTTTTGGCTGTATAGGAACACTTCTTTGTGTTGTCTCCTTGGCTGACTTTATGATGAATAGTTAAGTAAATTAAGACATAGGAAGAGCAAAAATAAAACCTCAGTGTCTTTATTGTGTTAACCTGAGAAGATTTCTGCTTTGCAAAAGATAGTTTGTGTAGTTTTGTATGAAGATCAACTCTGTACGTTTTGGCAAACATTGTTATGTTAAATGGTCATTTGCACGTAAATTTTCCCAGTTGATTTGAAATCAAATCAAACTCTCCCCATTTCTGAACTTGTGCCTTCTTCTGCTAGCTACGTCAGTAAAAAAAGTTTAAAAAAAAGGGGGGGGGGGAACTTTGAAGGCTATCAGAAAATTCATTGTTCATGTCACATGGAACATCTGTCTTTTGAGGAGGAGTAACATGATTTGCTGAGTCCATTCTTGACAGACCTTTGGAATTCCTCCTTCTTCTAGAAAAGAAACGAGCAGTTCTCACAATACATCAGCTGCCTCGCCAGGCTTCTTGAATCTTACGGCTATTTTTGGCTTACAGCTGCATAAAATTGATTCTGTCATGGGATTAAGGAGCGTGCTCTCATGTGTCATTGTGGAAGGCGTTATGCAAGTACATCCATAGAATAGCAATGGGACTTTCCTTATAGCACCCCTGCTGATAGTAGTATAATTCCTGTCTACTGTTCTTGTCAGTAATCTCAGTGGAAAAACTAAAGGTGAAGTGAATGGTGTTGGTTTAAGGCTATATTTAGCAAACAGCTGAGGCCTCACAAGGTGCCTTTAGGTGCCTTTCCGCTATAACAACAGTTTCCTAGAGAGAGGAAGCTTCCTAAGGCTGTGAAAAAGATCCTAGTCCCTTACATGGAAGGAAGTATGAAAAGCACGTCTAAGTTAGAAGCCTTATCAAGCCGGGGGAAACACCACACAGCTGGGATCTCTGAAACTATGAGGCTTTTGACCAGTCCAGAATAGCTTTTAAACTGGAGTTACTCTCTTGAGAGAGAGAAGACATATTCAGATTCCTTTGGGAATCATGGTAAATTAAGTCAGAAATTCCAGATGCAGTGAAAATGCTCTAAACTTTAAGGTATTAGGTGGAAGGTGGGAAGAACTTCATCCTTCATCTGCCCACAGAGGCAAGGATGGCTTGGCTTCTCAAAGGTGGGCTTTGAGAAGAGCTGTGCAGGTGAGACAGAACACCACTTAAGTTTGTAGATACTAAGCTGGCCTAATTTGAGCAAGGTACTGTGCTGCCCTGCACGACGGAAGCAGAACTTCAGGTATCTAAGCTGTTCCAGTGGCAAAAAAGCGACACTTGTTATTTTGGAATAGGCACCTGATGCAGGAGCTGGGAGTAGGTAAGTGCTTAAATTTTTCTGTGGATCAAGCCCACATCTATAACTGCGCTGTCCCAAATAATTTCTTCACTTCTCCAGCATAGCCTTGAAAATCCACTGTGATGGGCTGGAATAATGCTGGTTTTGTTGTTTTGTTACTGTAATTGGAAATGCAATGTAAGTGGCATTTTCTTCTTATAATTAAAATGACTACAGGTTGGAAAATCTTAACCACTGCATTTTTATTGGAGTTTATGCTGAGGGTAAAGGGGATAAAGAAGGAAAAAAAAAGGGGGGGGGGGAGGGGGAGGAAGAGGGACATTAAGGCAAGATTTATCAACAAGAGACTGGCATTACTTTTATATCTGAAATCTGAGTTGTAACATACATCATTCTGTAGGCAGAGAGAAACACAAAATGGAAGGTATTCATGTTGCTGTGTATGGGTAGTCATCTAGACTCCACCATACCCAGCGAAGAGAAGTAGACACTTTCAGAGGTCAGATAAGAGTTTGTTGTGATTTCTCTCCCCTTTCAGCTTGTCGTCTGCAGTCCTAGCTACTTGCTAGGTTATGTAATTATAGATTTTTCTGTGTATGGCCATGTATCTACATGTTTACCTTTCCATAAGTGACTCTTTCCTTGATTTTGAGTATGTTGTCAAAGGTAAGGATGGTCTACCTCTTTGAACTCCCCACTCTACTTGTAGTAGGGTCCAAGAAAAGAGTGCATCCATCTTAAGATAGACATGAATAAATCTAATAGCTGGCCAGAATTTTGGAGCACATAAGGATTTGTAGGAATTTGGCGATGTCAGCTCAAGTCTCTGTGACTTACGAAGACTGTGTCCCCTTTTCAAATAAAATAGAATATATCTTCACTGATACTCTCACAACTCTCTTTTCCTCACATCAGCTCTTGCTCCCTTATTTTTCTGTAATCTTTTCCTAATGCATACTTTGGCCCTCTTGCCTTCCCCTCGCTTCCTTTGGAAGAATCAGTGGGTTTCCGAGTTAATACAGCAGAAGTCTAGTCACATGAATGCACAATCACTAACAGGAAGCTTTCCTTTCCATTGACTTTATGTTGTTTCTCTTTATGAACGCTTTGCTTCATTGTCTGTTAGTTGAAGAACTCATCTATTGCAAAGCTTTTGGTATGTCTTCTGGTTAAAGCTTTTAAATACTCTGCTGGTAAAGAGAGATTTTTTTAGGAGAAGGTTCTAGCTTCTTAACAGAGGTAGCAAATTTACATATATGGTTGGGGTTTTTTTTGTAGATCAGAGGTACAGGATTTTCCAAAGTAAAGCTGTATATTAGAGGGTAACAGAGAAGTACAGGTTCAGTGATGTAGTCTTGTTCCTTAGCCCATAGCTAAAGATGTCCAAGTTTGGAGAGTTTTAATTAAATTAATTTTTTGTCTTTGCCTTTTTTCGTTTCTTTTCTCTCCCTCATTCTGAACCAAACACTTCTTTCCCATGGGAAGAAGTGTGCAACACAGGACAGCAGGCAGAAACTTTAGCACCCAAAGCGTTGTTCCTGGCTCTTCCATTAACTCAGGAAATGGTCTTGAACTAGTGGCTTGATCTTTTGGGAGGAAGGGGTGTGAGTGCATTATCTGTCAAGTGGAGAAAACTATTTTGGTTATAGTCCTCAATCATTTTGTAAACTTTAACTGAGAAGTGTCATTGGCATGCTAATGGTTCTTTTTATGAGAAGTCCTGCAGCAAGCAGATCTACTTTCCTGTTTTGAAGTTGGGGATGAATTTGCCTTTAAAATCTCACTGCATCCTAGTAAGTGAGATTTGAAATAAAAAAGAGCTCCAAAGTTTAGCATAGGGAGTAGAGAATTGCTTGCATTGCAATATTTTAAATGGAATTTGGCTTGAGTGGGCCCAGCTGAGGAAACATACACTTTTTTGATGCAACTGGAAAAAGACAGGAGTAGGCCAGAACATGCTGACTTGATAGAAGGGGAGTTTTAGGGGATAAATGGACTGGAGAAGGGCAATGGAAAAGTCAGAGGTGAAAAGGCTGTCCTTGATACAAAGGTTTGAATCTAGAGCTTGGCCAAATCCTGGAATGCAATGATTTTGCCAGCCTTCCTGTAGAAAGTTTAATAAACCCCCTAATTTCTGGGGCCACTTTTAGGATGATTATTGCCATTTTAGTCTCTAAGATAGGAAGTAGAACAGTAAAAAATAATTTTTTTCCCCAACCCTGATGTATAGGATAACATTGGTTCTAATGAGCCATGAAGTTACTGATAATTTATGTCTATAATGGGTGAAAATGGGTTAAAAAAGAAAGAAAACCAGGTTAACTGCATTCACATGTGTAGGAAGAAGAAAGAAGGGTTTTTTTAATACTAATACTATTGTTTTGCCTTCAAGGTTTTTTTTAATGATCTGTGCTTACATTTACTCACTTAAGCATCTGCCAAAGACATAAGGAACCTTTTCAGAGAGTTACAGAATTATGCTACTTATAGGCAGACTGTATTGCACAAGTCCTGCTTTTGCAATAGAGTTCCAGGTCAAATTGCTTTGCCCAGTTATTTGGAAAAGGTATTTTATCTTTCCAACAGTATACAGCTGCTTTTGAAATCTAAACTTGCTTGCCAGTCATGGCTCTGCAGATACTTGAGGATATTTATCCACTTTCCCAATTCTTTCTGAAACTCAAATCATTGTCTGTGACATACTATTTGTATAAATGTTTGCCTTTGTTAGTCAATTGTGTAACAATGAAAATGAAGGTTTACTGCCCATCTTGAGTTAAAGTTCTTGTGTGTGTGCTTTTCTCCCCAACAGCTACTGAAAAAGAAAGGAACATCCTCATTTCTTCAGAGACTGGAACGAGGTGGCCCAACCACCGTGGCAATACAGCTCAGGGTTAGTGAACATCTCCTGGGCAGAAATTTACCAACCCTTCACCACCCCCCCACCCCCCCACCCCAAATTTTAAAGGCAGGATTAGTCTCTACAGATTGTAATGGAAGAAAGAAAAATCATATGCTTGAGAAAGCCACTTGCATGGCCAGGTCAAGCTGTTTGAGAAAATGATGTTAAAAAGTTAGGAAGAGCATATGTGTTGAGGAGTTTCCTTTGCTGCCCAATAATAATTGATAACTGATTTTTTTTCCCACAGAAATCACTCTCAGATATTATTGGGAAGCTGCAGAACTGCACGCCACATTCTGTTCATTGTATAAAGCCTAATAACTCCAAGTTGCCAGATACTTTTGACAATTTTTATGTGTCTGCTCAACTGCAGTATATTGGCGTCCTAGACATGGTCAAAATCATACGACATGGATATCCAATACGTCTCTCTTTCACAGACTTCTTGTCAAGGTAAATTCTTTCAAGTTTCATAAAAACCTTTTTCTTAGCTATGGTACAAAGCTTTCTGTCATGTTCTGGTAGTGCTTGCAGTGTTGTTTTGCTGATGAGTCTTTCAGACTTTCTTCCGAGAAAAATTATGTCTTCAGCAAGGGGTGTAGGCTTGTTATTTTTTAATTGAATGAGTCATGAACTTTGTGGAAATATATTTGTAAAGATCATCAGCAAAATGTATTCAATTTAAAAAATGCAACTTCATAAAATAGTTATATTTTTATAATTCATGGTTTTATACAATTTATAAAATACAAATATTGCATGTTGTCTCCGGGTAATTAAAAAGCAGAAGGAGAAATAGTCTAATTTTTCAAGTTTATTGGTGTAAGTGTCATGGTTCAGTATTTGTATTTCATATGCTAGAATTTGTTTCTGTATGGTGATGAGTTATTAATGCTCGTACCACAATTCCATTTTT
The DNA here is from genome assembly GCF_000737465.1 of Haliaeetus leucocephalus. Lineage (NCBI taxonomy): Eukaryota > Metazoa > Chordata > Aves > Accipitriformes > Accipitridae > Haliaeetus > Haliaeetus leucocephalus. Next base: position 371,749 of record NW_010972931.1, read on the forward strand.
ATTATTGTTGTTAGAAATGAGTGAAATTTTGAATTAATGTGAAAAGACAAAAGGATATGCATCACCGCTTCTGGCTGAAGGAAAACTCTTTTCCCCCATCCCCAGTTCAGTTTTAGGGTTTTGGCTCGCTTACATTCTTAAACGCTTCAGCAAAGAAAGAGCACCATCTTGTCCAAGAGATGTTCGGTTAGCAGCCTCATGCACTCAACACACGTTCCTCTCTCTGCATGTTCTACTCCTTGACGGATACATTGAGCAGTCATGATCTGGCCTATGTATTATCTCCTGCAAACCAGCGTGGGAATACCAGCTGCTTACATACGTCTAAACTTTCAGTTGCTTTCTTGAAAAAGTTGTGGATGTTAAATTATTGCTTGGACAGGATCACATTCTCTCTGGCAATTCTGTAAATATTCAAAAAGTGCAGGAGTATAGGAGTTTATAATCCCACATGTTTCAAAGGTAAGCCATCTCTGTCCTAGCACAATATTCATGCTGCAGCATGAATCCAGAAATGTAGGCAGGTTGAGGAGAAGATGCAGATAATGGGAGATTTGGAAAAGCAGGCTGCTTTCATGGTCAGAAGTGGTAGGGGCAATCCCTAAATAGCCGTTTCTATACTACTAAATTCAACACTTCAAGGGACTATTACATGAGCATAAACACACAATCTTTTCTACTATTAAATCCTCACAGTGGTTCCTGGTAGGGATTTGGTCCTCGCCACCTAGCTTTTGTCACTGCAATTCCCAGGTACAGGTTGGGGGTTAGCACAGGCCTGGGACCACTCCTGGTGGGCAGCGTGGAGGTAGCTACTCTCTTTTGGAGGATAAAAGAGAGTAACCATATGTGCAAAGGTCATTTTATTCAGTTGGCTTCAGTGCCAGAGAAAGGTACCATGCATGTTCACTCTAACAGTATAGGCATGAGTCTGGCACGTTGTCTTCTTTGGAGAAACTTTATTGAAAAATATTACTAAAAGAATGTTTGAAGACTCAAGTACAATTTCAATCTTTTTCTTCCACTCCTTCAAGTACATCCCAAAGACAAATTTTTACCTAAAAGTCTAGAAGTCATCTGGTGCCTCACAATAAATGTTTATTTGCAGTAATGATAGGAAAACAGAATAGCAACAAAACCCAACAATATTATGCCAGCAACATTCATGCTATTATTTTAAAGTGTTCTAGTTTTGTTACTGTCCATCTTTATCCCTTTTCCTCCACAATAAATTATCTTTATAGGTTCCTTGCACCTGAGTCCCTGTCCTTTTACCTATTTGCACCAGGTCCTAATAATTTTGTTATTATACATAAAATTAATTAAACAGTGGTGGGGCTCGCATGGTGTCACTGAAAATGAAGTCCATTCTATAATATTACCTGTGAATATCTGTTGAACCTACTCAGAAGTTAGCAATAATCACTCTGTGTACATCTCTTGACACTAATGATTTTTCGATCTATGTACAAATAGGAACACAGAGCGAGCTCTTGGCCTAGCAGTACTGAAAGAAACCATCAGCATTATAAGGCTTTTACAGTAGCCATTCCTGTCACACAGGCCAAAGCTTATCTTGCTTTGAACAGCAGAATATGCAAATTCTTCACTTTACTCACCATGACCAGTTAACCTTCATATTCACATTCACTGTATGTGGATAATTCTTTTCATTTCAAATAGTGTAAGCATGTAGCTATTTCTTCTGTTACTGCCTGAAAAGTATGAAATTTTAAAGCAGAAAAGATAGTATTGGATTGTAGTTGAAAAGTGCTGTTTATCCTTAATGCTGTATTTTTTAGCCAACAGACTACAGATAAAGATTAAATAATTATTGAATTCAGAGAGTATAAGCTACCTTTTCAAAAGTCGTCTAAAAAACTGTCACTTGTACTACATCCCTGTATTGCCTCAGTGACTGGACAGGATGGTTTTGGAAACGGAATAATTAGTTCTCGCTATGTTCTTGTAAACTGGATTTGCTTTTTTGGCTGTTCAGCCTAACTCTGGTCTTGTCCTGCTATTCATTGATTGGAATGAGAAATGATTTTGTGAGATTTCCATACATGCTTATAATCCTGAAGCTGATAGACTTTCTCATCTTCCAGTTTTTTATTTCCTTTGGCGTCAAACTGGTATTTTTAGTGTTCTAATACTTGGGAAAATAGCATCTTCTCTATTTCTGCAATTATTTTTCCTTCATTGTGGCTTTTCTACTTCTTTTGCATGGTTCAGAATGGTCTGTGATTTCCAGCCCCTACGTGGGCAGCAGTGGTTGCACTGGTATGCATTTGGGCAGATTTTGAGCACAGGCACTGAGCTACTGAGTGCGATGGCTTTCCAAGAGCTGCTTCTTGCAGAACAGTCAGGATGCTGCACAAGAGTCTGAACCTGTCTCTCTGAGGTACTGGTTATTATTCTTCAAGCTGCAAAAGAGAGAAAAAATTATATCAGCTTGAATTTTACTTAGAGTCCCTCAATTCCAAACCAATACAAATACCATACAAACAAGTAAAATATAAAATGTCAATTATGACAAATAGTGATCACAACAGGCCACAATGATACTGGGGTGTATATGAACAGACTCCATTCTGAGCTATCCTGGAACGAAGAAGAAAAGAAAAAAAAAAACAAACAGAAAAACTACTGCTCTAGATAGAGATGGATAGTTAGAGGCTTAGTTAAAACCTTATAATTAAGGAATGATCATGAGCAGGAGTAGGATCTGAAAGACAATGAAGGCTTGCTTATTACCTTCCAGCACAGAAACATGTGCCAACTGATACGGCCTCCACTTTCTGTGTTATTTTCGTATCTGGAAGGAGCCATCATACTCAGAAACCCAGGGATAAAATACAGCTCTGTCACAGTGAATGAGGATGATGTTCTTTTATTTTACCTTTTCATCTTTTCTTTTTTTTTTTTTTAGTAGGGAATAAGTGTATCTGTTTAATATTATTCTGATTATGCTGAGGTGCAGGGGGCAGAAAAATCAGGAAACAAAACACAGGGAAAGATGAAGGAATTCTTCTTTATTCACTGTAGGAAGCTGTAAACAAGTGAATGTTCTTACCAAGTGCTCTTACTGGGCTGAAGAAGTTTAGCCTCCCCATGGCTTGCCCCAAGGGGCAAAGGAATTACTCCCCATTACTCTGGGGAGACAGCTGACAACAGAAAAACACAGAGCAAGAAAGAAAAAATAGACAGTTTCCATCTCTTAATGAGAATAATGAAATTTGCCTACACCATCATTTTTTTTTGTATGTTTATAAGAAATAGAAATACAAGTCATTTTTGCTTTATTCTGTCATGCTTTGCTGTGTCCTTGTTTGTAAATACTAAATACTAGTAAGGACTCTTGATTTTCACGTAGGTTTTCTCTTTTGAAGAGGACGGTGTCCTCCCCATTCGAGTCATGCTAATGAACAATTTGACCATGTGGCCCCAAAGGGGGAAAAATAAGCCTGCAGATGTAAAACACAACATAACCTGCTATGGTTGTTAAGTGTGACCCTATGAACTGTCAATCCAAGAATGACAGGACTTAGAGGTAGCAAAATGTATCCCCAGAGGCATGCCTGTGAGAGGTTTACCCATAACTAAGATTTTGTCATGGTTTAACCCCAGCCAGCAACTAAGCACCACGCAGCCGCTCACTCACTTCCCGAGAAAATCGGGAAAAGAAGTAAAACTTGTGGGTTGGGATAAGAATGGTTTAACAGAACAGAAAAGAAGAAACTAATAATGATAACACTAATAAAATGACAGCAGTAATAATAAAAGGATTGGAATATACAAATGATGCACAGTGGAATTGCTCACCACCTGCCAATCAATGCCCAGTTAATCTCCGAGTGGCGATCCCCCTGCCCCCACCCCCCCCAGTTTATATACTAGACATGACATCACATGGTATGGAATACCCCATTGGCCAGTTTGGGTCAGCTGCCCTGGCTGTGTCCCATCCCAGCTTCTTGTGCCCTTCCAGCTTTCTTGCTGGCTGGACATGAGAAGCTGAAAAATCCTTGACTTTAGACTAAACACTAATTACCAACAACTGAAAACATCAGTGTTATCAACATTCCTCTCATACTGAACTCAAAACATAGCACTGTACCAGCTGAAACCAGGACAGATTTTCACCTTCAGTTTGTGTCTTGGAGTCTTTCTGGTGGGCTGAGTTTCAGTGAATGCAGCTGTGTGGTTCACAGCTTGGCTTAGCTCAGCTGCAAAGTGTTTTATAGTAGTGATGCAAGGAAATCTTGTTTTTGTAGAGCTGAATGTACTATGCAGTTCTCCTGGGCTTACCTGGCTTGAGAAGTAAAGGATATTAATGGTAGGTCTGAAAGCACTGTGCAAAATCAAAGAGAATTTGTAGCCTGGATCCCAACTTGAATTTCCAAAAGACACTGAATTGCTACCCTCCTCCACCCTGCCTGCAGTTTGGAGCATTTACTTTTAGGATCTTCTTTATCATATAGGTAATGTAGTCAGTTAAAAAAATTAATGAATGAAAAAATTAAAAACCTTGTTTTGGCTGGCTAATAAAGAAGACAGGATGTTTGAATTAGGGGCCTGTGTGGTGAAGGGATGGAATATCAGAAAACCATGGTATTGTCTCAGTAATACAGACAGTACCATCGCTTTCTTAATTGGATGAATTTGAATAAATTTGTATTAATAGCTAATCAGGGATTAATATGACTGGTCACTAGCATATATTTATGAGTCACATTTGAACTCTTACAATGGCTAAAGAAAGACAGTAGCTAAGGAAAGGTCATATTTCACAAGAGCACTTCTTCCTGGGCTACAAAGCTTAATCATTATTTCTATTGCTGTCCTTTCTGGATTTACTGATTCTGCTTCTGTATTATCAAAGTGAAAGTTGACAGCTGCTAGGTGATCCCGTCAATCACCAAAGTTCGTTGATCAGAAGAGAAATCTTGTGGAAATTCTGGTTCCTAAGTGGAAGCTGTGACAGTTACTGTCAATGAATATATAATAAAAATGGGAATTAATAAGGTCAGATGCTATTAAATGCTGTAAAAACAGGCAGCACCAATATAATTTTGAAATGATATATGTGATTTCAGTGGATTTGCCAACTCCAGCTGCAGTGTTTCTGCTGAATTTGCCTGCAGTCAATTTCTAAAGCTCTTTTAGTAGAGAGACAGAAATCAGTTCTTACCTTATCTTTAAAATAGAAAGCCTTGTGTAACATGTGTTTTAGACTCCTGGAAAAGTTTACCCCTATATTTTGCATTAATATCTTCAGAATTGTTCTCTGTGGGCTAGATTTTGAAATTCTAGCTTTGCTTTGAAGTCAAGGCAGTGGCACCAAACAATGTTGTGAAGAGTTCAAAGTTTCCAATTTGCAGCCTAAATTGTATGCATAGGTAAAGTATCCTCAAATATCCTTTTCCTGGAAGAAAGAAAACAGTAGAATAACCATGAAATTAGGAACTATCTGCAGATCGCTGTTTCTTTCCAGCATTTAGCATTTTGATATCTTATTTAAAATGAGGATAATTCCACCCAAGATACACAAAAAGCACTTTAGTAGGTATGTCGTAATTTGTTGGTTTTGGTATTCGGTGCAATGGCAAAAAGGTTAAGTATCAGTGTGTGCTTTATTACCAGTGTAGAACAATAGGGCTCAGAAACTCTCTGGGGCACAGACAGAGCCTGGTTGTACAAGCTTAATATCTAGAACCTAATCTCTTTGCATCAATTAATAAAATAGATCCTGGCTGACTTTCGTGTCATTCACCTCACTTGGTGCTCAAGGAAGACATGTAAAAGCCATTTGGAATATAAATTTTTAATAACAGTGATAGTCATCAAGGACCCATCTAGAGTAATGAGGTGAGCTGATATTTCTTGCTCAGTGAACTACAAGAATACAGCTGTTCGGATATGTCCAGGTAAAAATGAGGCAGTAAGATGCTTTCTTTTATTCATCCTGAACGATTTTATTTTGGTACCATCCTCCTCTACAAACACTCCTTTACAATTAGCGTTTGTAAATTGGATTAGGAATTAAAATTAATTTTTCTTCTCTTTTTCTTCTTAATGTGGTTCACCAAGTTGCTGAACTATACCCAGTGCTTTGCTCTGCTTGTGTTTTAGTTTCCGTGGTCAAGGGAGAATTTATAGACTATGGCCTTAGAGATTGAGGTTCACATGGCACACATTTCTTGTGTCTGGGTCACTGCTTAGCAATGGAGACTTCAGCGTCCAGTTGCACAGATCCTGAAACAAGACATCAGTGTTAGCCTTCTCTGCCAGTTTGTGGCAAACCTTCAGGGCTTTTGGACCTCAGGACAACCTCTGTGGATTACGTGAACTGAAGCAAATTAAGCCTTTCACTTAGCTGATGAGAATTGCAGGATTTCTATGAGAAAAAACAAGTTGTTCAGAAAGCCCAAATAATTGTCTGCTAGTGTACTATTCCTTGTCTTTATTTCTGCGCTTTTTGAGTGTTTCTTGGAATTTCATTACTGTCTCTCAGGTTTCTAGACTATCTTTTCCAGGTTTAACTCTTTCAACTCAGTCTTGTGTTTTCTGTCGTGGAGCTCCTATCCTGCCTTCTGTTGCTGCTCAAGGAACAGCAGAGAAAATTTTATACAGTGAAGGAGAACATGAAGGCTGTATGTAGAGACATCTCTTACAGTGTTGTTGCAAGAAGAGATAAGTCAATACAATGTTATGATTTACCATTTCCAATTCTCTTTAAAAATGGCTTAAATTGCATCAGTCTAATCTTTAGTTTTACCTATGCATATGCAGACATGCAGCTTAGATTATAAGTAGTTGTTTGTGCTAACTGGTAAGACAGTGTCAAGTGCAGATTTGGAGGTACAGTATCAGACCATCTTCTTTTTCATCTTCGTCTTCTTCCTCCTCTTCCTCCTCTTCCTCTTCTTCCTTCTCCTCCTCCTCTTCCTCTTCCTCCTCTTCTCCTCCCTCCTTTTCATTGGCTAACCTTATTCTCCTATATGAACATAGTGTGTTAAAATTACAACATGTAAGCTGTATTGAGTCAATTAAAGAATCCCTTAAGATTTTAATGTTTTGAAAATAGAATGTTAAAAAGAGGTAATATTCTGATGAATTTTTGTTTTAAAGTAACTTAAAAAGATGGCAAAACAACCATTTTAATAGGAAATAGTAGGAAGGAAGATATGGAACACAATGATAATGGATTCTTATGGTAATCATAGCAAGGAGACTGAAACAAATATGTTTGAAGCCTGTTCTAATTACAGGTCTTCCTCTGATTGCAGTATGAAGTTCTTCTTAGATGAAACTCTTCTTAGAAGTTACACTTAACTGCAGATCCTGAAACCTGCAGTTCTACTCAGGACAGCGTTCATTGATACTGAAATGCTCCAGTAGTGGACTTCAGATCAAAAATGACTTCAGAGCACTGAATTGTTCCTAACTCATCCAGACAATTGACTTTGCTTGGAGATCATTCTCAAGAGATACCTTTTTTTCTCAGGAAAGTTTATGTTCATGCTAATATCATTGCTTTGTCAAATAATGTCATAGCGCCATTATGAATAACTATTGTAATCTTTTGATCAAATTTGTACTATTAGCTGATGCTGTATTGCACAGATGTGTTGTTTATGTTTGTGACTCTTCTGTGGGACTCATCATTGCATATCTGAACTCCCCTTGCCCAGAAGCTTTTTGTGTTCATTTTTTTTCTCTGTCTTTCCTCTCTCCTTTTTTTCCTCTTGAAAGCAGGGAAGTCAGAATATCTTACATCATTTGTGAATTCAAAAAGTGCAGCAGACTCATTTCAGAGTCTCATGAGCAAGGTAGGCAGGGCATTAGTGAGAATGATATACTGAATAGATCACAAAGTGATAGGTCATCACACTGGCCCTTTCAGCTTTATTGTCTACTCTACAATAATGTCATCAGTCTTATCCTACAGCACTGCATTGATATGTGCCATGATACCTTAAATCTTTGCAAGGAGAGCAAGACGTAATCTGACTGGTGTTAACAAGCAATATTCCATTAAAGTAGATGTAATGATACCAATTTATACCAAAAGGCAGTCTCACTGTTGTGTAGTTTGTTGCTTCAGACCTAGAGCTGGAAGTGATATTTCTGATTGAGGGTAATCATTTTTATTTGTCTTTCTTTTAGAATGCAAGAAAAGGTGAATAAATGAAGTATTTTGAAGTCATCAGTTTTGAGGGCACCTTAAACCCAAATTCATAAACTTGTTAATGACTTAATTTCCTGTGAAGAATGAAGGTCATCTCCAAAGTTTAAAACCATGATTTTTAAAATGACTGTATAATCATCACATTCTATAAAGAAGAGTTGTGGGTTAACCCCAGTGGGCAGCTCAGCCCCACACAACTGCTCACTCATTCCTCCGCAGTGGGGTGGGGGAGAGAATTGGACAGGCAAAAGTTACAAAACTTGTGGGTTGACCTAAAGACAGTTTAATAGGAAAAGCAAATCTGTGTGTGCAAGTGATGAAAAATAAAGAATTCATTCTCTACTTCCCATCGGCAGGCAGGGGTTTAGCCATTTCCAGGAAAGCAGGGCTCCATCACGCCTAACAGTTACTTGGGAATACAAATGCCATCACTCTATACGTCCCCTCTTCCTTCTTCCTGCAGCTTTTTTTTTTTTTTTAATTTCCTTTATCAACCTTTCTGATAGTGGGGCCCGGTTTGGAATCATTTACAACAGTCTCAGAACTATTCTAAATTACTAATCCCTTGTAAAAGCTTGCTGATAGGGAATTGATTATACTGTAAGAGCTGACCAGAATCCACAGTGCGCTGGCATTCTCCCTGGCAAGCCACCTGTATTAGAATTGGTGTACATCACCTGGGGAGTTGCCTAGGTGTAGGTAGGTATTTGGGACCATCTTAGAGGCTATAGGCCATTTGAAATGTATTTGTACAATGTGATAGTGTAGTGATAGTATTTGGCCTATTCATGTTATGAACAAACTGAATAGCTCTGTATGTTACACATACTCTGTAAGTGTAGATAGACTATTCTGTTCTACCCCCTTTGGGGTTGTTTCTTTGTAGCTGTTTAGCTTGTTTTCTCCCATTTTTCCCTCGGGTCCTCTTTAATACTCAAAAGGCAAGAAATGGACTAGGTAACTTCAGATGGCTATGGTGACTCACCTAATAATCCTGGACTTAATTTATAGTGTATAGAGAAAAAAGGTCACTTTTAGGATGTGATTCAATTGACTTATTTTAGGTTTATCCATTTTTGCAGGTATTTCACAGCCTCAGTCTAGCTCCCATCTATGGCAAGGAACAGAATTGGTTTGTAAAAAGCTCCAACAAAATCAGAGAACAACATTTTGGAGTTGAAACAGAAGCAGCTTTTGAAGTTTTACCATGGTATCATCAGTTCTCTAGCCCACAGAATGAGTAGTATTGTACATGCAAAATACCAGTCCTTATGTTACATGTCACAGTGTTAGACTGTGAGAATGATAAAGCTGCTGGCGTTTCTGGGGCTTACTGACAGCACACAAATGAGTATAAGAGAAAATAAAGTTTCTTTTTTGACTGGAGTTTTCAGTGGCTGGTCAGACATCTAGCTTTATATTTAGAAGGCAAAAATAAGCATCAGCATTGTTTGCTTGGCATCTTCTGAGTTTTGTAATGCAACCCTCAGTTGCTAAAGCGATTATAAATGGGTGTAAACTATTATGTCATTCCGCTGAAGTCAGTTGAATTATTCATGTCTGTCCTGTACTTGGAGTTCTGCAGGACTGACATGAAAAGGGGTCCCTTAAGCTGGGGGATGTAATTAGGTAATAAAATAGACAGATACAGGGAAATAAAGGTGGCATGGTCAGTTTTAAGTCTGGCAGTTCCTAACTTCCAAACGTTTGGTGTGCAATCTGAATAATCTTCCAGCATTATTTATATTACATTTAGTATAGAATGTATAAAACTTAGTCAGCGGAGCTTCTTACAGGGAGTTCGTTGTTTTGTGCAAGAGAGAATGTCCTGGCTTTCAGGCTGTTTCAAAGAGAATCTCAAGGTATTGTTCTCCCTCCACTACTAGGCATATGCAGGGTATTTTTCTGCCTTTTTTCTTCCACCTTTTTTTTTTCCTAGCTATGTTCATTTTCTTAGGCAATGATAAATCTATTGGGCACATATAACCATAATTCTGGCTGAACTTTTTCAGCAGTTCCAGTGGGTTTCCTTATTTTAACTTAAGGAAGGATCTGTGAAATTTTAAAATGTTTATTTCATTTCCAGAGTTAAGTGCCACCCTTGGTACCTCTGGACTGACATTCAGTTTCCACTAGCATTTGACTTTTCTTATCCCTCAGGGTTAACTAAACATTTATTAAATCACTAAATGTCCCTGTTACTCTATGATATCCTTATAATATCTATGCATATTTTACATCTGTGAATTTAAAAGCTTGTGCTGTTTCTAAACATGGAGAAATGTTCTCACAGAGTACTAAAATACCTATCACAGTACTGGATTCCATCTAAAAGCCTGGATTATAAAAACAGATAAAATTATATTTGTGTATGAATAAGAATATTGAAAGTTCTTGACGCATATCTCACAAGCTGACTGAGTTCTGTGTGCCTATAACAAGTAGCTAATTACATTAAATGATTTCAGAAACTTGATGTTTCAATGAAAATAATTGAGTACTTCATAATTTGCTGACACCACATAATGACAAAGATAATGGACATAGATTTATATATATGGTAGTAAGAAGTTCAGTTAAATGCCTGCCATAGAAATAAACCTGTTAAAAGAAATTGTTATCAACCACTGATCTCTTCACTAATCCTTGTACATTGAAACCCTTTTAAGGAAATGCCTTTTAAAATAATAGACCACTTAAATTAATACAAACAGCCTATCTTTAAAATAAACATTTTAAAGAAGTAACTATGTAACACATTAGTTTATGCTAATGGCACCGTGCAGGAACTTTGAATTATCTAATTAAGGTGCAAACTGTCACCTGGATAGATTAATTTTACTGTATAGTTTTAAAATAATTCTTTGTATTCATTGATTAATTAAATATAACTGTGTGATTTCAGTGCCTGGAAAAATATAATTAGTTGCTCTTAACTGCTTTTTTTTTTTTCTGCTCATAGGACTTGAATAAATGCAGTCCAGCTGCCCCACACTCGAAAGTGACTGTGACCCTCCTGCTGTTTTTTCTTTCTGTGATTCTGCAGCTGTTAAATTCTTTCCATTCAACTCAGACATTCATGGCACCCTTTTTCTCCTTATCCACATCTTGATATTCTTTACAACCATTTAATCTTTAGCAGAAGAACGTGGAATGAGACTTCCTAAAGCTAGATTTCCTAGTCAGACTGAATAATAGTAGGCAGTTAATACTGGTGACATCTGAGAGCAAACACAAAATCCTAAGCAAGCATGCATGTAAGATCCTTTTATTTATCCTAATCACTGGATCTTACTTTGCTTTTTTTCTTAGACCAACGTGGGATTAATTTAACATCATGAGCTTTAGCAGAATTACTCCTGCTGTACTCCACAGTAAATGAGAGCAGAATCTGGTCCAATATTGATACAGTATGCCAAGGGGACGGCCTTAGCCTATCTTGAAAAATGTTGCTTGTGTACAGTTTGTATAACCATTATACAATTCAGAGCCAGGAGAACCCCTGTTACCCAGACTGATACTACTCACAGGGTTCAGAGGGCACAAGGGAAGCTCCCACAGAAGAGAGTAGAGAGATGATCTTCCAGAGAAGGTATTTTGCCTGTATGATTTAAGAAGGTCCTAAAAACCTTCCCCATGATCCCAGTACACCTTGTCTGAGCTACTAGTGAGCACTGTGGGAAGGATTTTATGTATTTCCATTCCTCTTTGGCTAAGTCAAGGTTGTACAGAAGACAAAAAACAAAAGCAAGGAAGAAATAAAGCATCATCTAGGTGGAACATCAAATTCAATCCTGTTTCCCTTTAATATCAAATTTTGCATTTTACTCTGGCTTTGCTTTCTGCTTCTGTCATATATGTCTGTCTGGGTATGTTTCCAAATGAGCTGGGAAGTGCTTTCTTGGCAAACAATGAGCCAATGAAGTAGCAACCCCTCTAGGAGACCAGGTGGGAAAGTGTATAAGCCCACTTTGGTGTTTCAACTCAGTACCGCGTCATGTTTCTGCAAAGGCCTTGTGTATTTTTCAGAAAAAGTCAAAAGTCACTTTGCTTCACACCACCTGTTTGCAGTTATTTCAGGCATCTGATTCCAGGCTTCCAAACACTGGGACAGGAGCTGGGCCTAATCATGTCCTTCTCTGAATATCATTTCAAAGCTTCCTCATAGTTTCACCCTTGTAATGTCATGCCCACCATTGTGCCTGTAGATCAGTAGACCAGCAGTCATGACCTTGTCCGGTGCCCCTTGAAGGAGGACGACCTTCTATCTTGGCCTGCTGGTGAGGCCCAGCAGCAGGTTTCCTGGAGGCAAAGTGCACAATACCATGACAATCACCAAAACTCTTGTCTTGTAGTGTCATCTTAAAGAAAGGGATGCGTAAGACATCTTCTAATTCCTAAGTAGTGAGATGTGGCTCAGACTCACAGGGCAGGTTTTTTCTCTCTAGTAGGAGAGGGCAAAAATTTACCTGTCTGTTCAGTCACCTTTTGACTCCTGCTCCCAGGCATTGCTTCATTCTGATCTCTCTTAAAAAAAAGAGGGTACCTTTTTATTTTCTATGATTTCAGACTTTTTAGTTTTGCAGGAGGACTTTCAATTTTGACACCCTATTTTCATGTGGCTACATCTGTGGAGAAGTGAAACTAGCTTCATTACACACCAGTACTACATCAACTCTGTGTTAACACAGAATCAAATTAGCAGGTTGATAAAGTTAAGTTTGTTCTACAGTCCATATATTTTGCATACAGTGAAGCATTTTACTGCTCTGTGTGCATGTTTGTGGAGTGCCCAAGCATGAAGAGGGAGTTAGCTATGGAGAAGGCTTACCTATCCGGAGGTAATTGTAAACATTTAGAGTTAGAGGTAAATGTTGGTGTAATGGGCTGCTTGTCTGTTTGATGCTAGCATATTTCTGAGTTAATGTCTCATTTTTGCCAATTTCTTAAATAAATATATTTTTACATTGCTTTATCAAGATGGAATGAGAATGTCAGCTTTAAGTAAGATGATGCAAAAGTATTGTAATGCAAATCTTCAGCAGATGTTGTGAATTCATTCTTTATTTGTGTAGCTGAATCCACTAATCCCAAGAGCTGAACTATAATTTAGATTCTATTTATTATTCTGCTGCCACATTGTCTGAGATGAGGAAGCCCCTGCTTAATTACATGAAGTATATGAATAAATATCCTAGGATTAAGACACACATATCTTCGTTATTTCTTCTCTCCAGAAATTGAAATTCAGATGTCTAGAAAAGATTAAGTGTGGCAAAACCTAATGCAAAAACATAAAATCTTGGAAACAAAAAAGATAAATCCTTCCAATTCATTTGTCTATCACCCATCACAAAGTAGTATCTTTATCTGAGAAATTTATTTTACTTTTTACTCAGTATAAATTAGAATGTCCCAAACGGCCACTTCGTATGCAACAGTATTCTGATCCAGTGGATTTCATAGCCCTGATCCTCCCTCAAAAGTCTGTAGTGAGCTCCACATGGGGCCAGTGGCTGACCCATGTGCAAGTCACTGTAAAATTTTGTTCTGAGGATTTTCTGTGTCTTTTCCACTTCTTAATGTTGTTCTTTTATCCCAGGTACATACCATTTATGTCACTCAAGTATATTTTCCTTTTTCCCTAGACATGTTAAAGCATGCTATGTATGCCCCTATACCTCTTTGTTTAGGAAGTGAATTTTTAATTGTTGAAGTAGAAAATCAGAATGTTTCATCAGTTGAAAAGTTTCTGGCTTCCAGTGGCTTATATAAAAACATTGTGGTAAAACTATGATACCCGGTCAGTTTGCTGTAAGGTCAGCTTTAGCGTTATCGCTTTCAAGGTTTCTTTCCATCAGCAAATGTCTGTGTACCAGATTAACCCAGAGAGAATAAAACTGCTTGCAGGTTTCCCAAAATTACTCTTAATTCTATTTTCTCCCTTAATTCTTAATGGTCTGCAGGTCTAGCCATTTAATCATGTGTGGCTTGATACCAATTAGGATATTTAAAACAATTAACACTAGTGTGGTAAGCAGGTACTCTGAAGTTTTGGTTCATTGCCATATATACTTACTTATAGTTTCAAACCTATCAGGCAAATTGTACTTCATACTCATCTCCACACCAATCTGAATTAGTTCTGTAAGTCTGTATGAAGCAGCCTCAGTACAAAATGTGTTTCATATAGAGGTGAACCTTATAGTCTTCTTACAGTATGTTTTTGTACTCCTGTAAAAGAAGCCCAAAATGCAGTCTGTTTGTCTGCTGTAGTCTGTTATTTATAAAGGCATCTTTTTCTTCTCCACATCCAAAGATTTATTCTGTCTAAAATTTTGAATACCTGCTTTGGTTGTTAATATTTATGCTGTATAATGAGATAGTTATGTCATATATTGTACAGAGATTGGCAGAATCACTTTTCTTTTTTTGAAAACAATAATAATCTATTTCCCCTTTTCTAATTATCTGGAACTTCCCATGTTCCTCATATTTCAAAAATAATTAGTTTATTCCTTCAAGAAAAAAAAGAATATAACACAGGGAAGTGGAATGAGTATGTATCCTTTATATACACATAACATTAATCAAAATTCCATCCTATTCTTTGCTGCTGACTGCTTTTATAAGGTTTCTATTACTTGAAAATTTTCCAGACATTGGGTTTTTTTCTTTAAAAAAAAATGTTTCTCTCTTCAATAGATAGGTCCTCTAGATATTTCAGCTCTCACTTGCTAGATTTTTCAAATAGAAACCATGCCTAACCCACTCTCCCCATCCTCCCCAGATCCAAACAAACAGAACTAAAAACCCTGAGTTCTGAGCACAGTGACAAGTTTTGCAAACAAAGTCCATCTCTTTCACATACTTCACAGACATAATAATATATCAATCTGTTCCTGGTTGTCAAAGGAAGAAAAGAGAAAGTTTAGAAAGGGAAAACAGAGAATTTAGCAAGACAGCACAACCTGGTTTTACTCCTTTGTGATGACAAATTTTACATTTCTTCTAGCAGAAATACAGGATACAAGTTAATTTTGATTGCTGCCTTTTATTCACTACCTTTTGAATAGATCTTACTAAATTATGTCATTTTACCTTGCCAAACAGAACACTTTGTAGTAAACAAAAGAAAGAGAAAATGAAACTGCAACATAATGAATTACACTGGCAGAACTGATTATTTTTCCTTGCATAAGCTGTGTTTGGATATCTAAAACTTAAAACTACATTACTTAGCACTCTTATAAAGCAGTTACGTGCCAGTCATACGTGATTTTTATTTTTTAAATAACAAAGACATGGAGAGAAGCAGTTGCTTTCAGGAAGGATTTGAGTTCTGGTGTTAGAACCTGTCCTCTTACTGAAGATATTGGATTGCAGTCAGTAGCTACCTCTGACTTTGTAATTTTTCATTTTTCTTTCTTAGCTAGGCGAGAGGGAGACCTGTGAAAAAGAATAGCAAAAATGAACCAAAAAAAAAAAGTACTTCTGAGGCTTCAGTTCAAAGACATCTATGTGGTTTAAGCTGTTGATTTGGAGCTGCTTGGTTTTGTGCCCTTTGTACTTGCCGTGTTCTTTCCATTAGTATCTTCTATCATGTTGATGTGCTGTTGAAATTGAGTGTGTGGTGTTTATTCCAATGCTTACAGATTTGCTGTGCAGACAGAACTGAGAGTACAACCCGACAGCCTATTTGTGCACACTCCGTGTAAATCAAATAGCGTGCTGAGCCTTAGAATATTACTGTGGGTTACTGTGCCATAACCTGAACTGCAGAATATTCTATCTCAGGGAAAAACAGCATGCTGGATCTTGTCAGCTGTGCACTTAGGGAAGTGAGGGAGAAAATGATCAGATAACATCCTTATCTGTGAAGACCCAAGAGAACTGAGTTTTCCATATTCACGAGCTACCTGAGGGTATTGGCAGCAGTACCTAGTCCAAACAAACAAAAAATCTCCCTGATAAAGAGCATCATTCAGAAGTAAAGGAAGAGAGGTCAGAGCACAGCTGCTTCAACACCAGAGGATCCTGGCCAGTCTGTACATGCTCACAGTGCTAGCCTGTCTAGCCAAAAGGTCTTTCTCCTGTTTAGGTGTGTAAAAATGGCAAGTTAGGACAAGGAGAGTGCTAAGGAGAAGACTGGGGAAAAAGGAGCTTCTCTCAGACTGATTTCCTGTGGAGGGGCGTTGGGGAGAGCCCCACTGATGGTAGTGTTCCCTGTCTCAACTTGCAACTGGAAGAGGTCTTGCATTTATTTCCTAATCAACACTGCATTAGTCTTGACATGGTGGTGGAGGGGTGTTGATTCAATTTAACGCTTTAAATCTCCCTGGTTTGTATTTTGGTTTGGATCCCTTAGTGAGTGAGTTGCTCTGGCTAGGCCATGAAATACTGTTTCTTACCAGCTTCTTGATGTGGCTAGGAGAGAGATTCACTTTGTCTAATATTATATGTCTGTACTGAAGCCAAGAGCATAGACTATCTTTATACTCGGTGGAAAGAAATGGGGGTCTTGCAGTGCACAATTAATCTGAACTATTTTAAGCATCAATATTACAGTAGGGTATATGACACCTGAATAGTGTATTCTACTGACTCTTAAGACTTAAGTCTAGACAGCTAACATGTCAATCCAAGTTTAGCTGAAGTGTATTTAACCTTTTTTTAGCCAGGTGGCACTGAGTATGCTCACTGGATTCCTCAGGATCCTCTCTAAAGCCTTACAAGTACACTCTGCATTATTTACTTGGAGCAAAATGTACAACATGTCAGTGAGAAGAAGCCTGGTATTTAACTGGGTTTGTTCATTCACTTCCAAGCGAACTAAGGCTGCAGTGTTAGGGGAGGAATTCTCTGTTAAGGGAAGGTTTCAAAGACTGTCTAGGTTACATCTCCCCAGAAGCAAACCCTGTTGTTTGCAAGTAACTCAAGTTTATCTGCACAAGCCTGCACCATAAATTCAGTATTTTTTGTTACTATTTTCTGTGATACAGTAAATTTGAAAAATAATAAGTTCTTTTGCTATTCTTGTGACCGTGAAAGGGTTACATTTAAGAGGATGTTAAATTGTGTCTACATGGTAACACAAGCTCAGTTCACAGTAGAAAGTATCTGATACACTAAAGATAATGTCATTTTGATAATAATGTCTCACAGGTTCTTATTTATTTCTTTATATCTTAGTTTATTGTCAATTTTGTTTAGGGGTTTTTTTTTAACATAATGTTTTACTGAGGTAGCACTTGTGAGGAAGCAAGTTTAAAATAGAAAAAATGCCTAAGCCAAAGCTATAGTGTTTGGTTATCTCCCCAAAAGGAAAAAAAAAAATGAAGACAGTTTAAATATTGTAACTCATTTAAAATTAAGTACAAAAAAATCAAATAAGCTTACGATTAGACCACCACTTTTGTCCAGGACAAATTTGGGCTGCCACCAACAGGTGTGGCCTGCTCATTCCCACTTAACCGTTCCCATTAATTTCCTAGTGTTAACAGCGGTGTTTGCACAACTGGGCTGAAAATCAAATCAGGGAACCATTCTGGCTGAAAAATAGCTACAAATTTTGTGCTGTTTTTGTTTAAGCAGCCTTATACAAGATAAAAATGATGGATCTGACATAGCAGATGATGACACCAGGCCTAAAGTGCTTTTTCATCCTAGGTGCTTAGATAGCCAGTATATTTGAATGAGATAGGAGAAATAAGAAAGTTATGTTAGTCCCTCTGTTAGTTACTCTGCAGATGAGTAAGTCAGACAAGCAGACTTAAAGGTGAGATTACTCTCAGGCACCCAGAATGCAAGCATCCAGCCTGGACTTCTCTTCTGAGTCCATCTGTGGTCAGTGGAGAAAGGCACCTCCAGAGGGCAATCTCTTCTCATTTTAACAAAAATACCTAGGATGCATAGGACAAGTCACCCTGTGGAAATACCTCTCTTCACAGACTGTCTTAAGAACAACATGACAAACTCAGGCTAGGAGTGTAACTTTTCAGTGTCTAACATAGAGAAAGGGTAGGTCATCTTCCAGATGACTTGCTATGTTCACAGAGGGAGTTTGTGGCAGAATTAAAGTTCCGTAGATAGCTCTTTCTCTGCTACCACAACCATTAGCCCACCCTGTTTTTCTAAGATAGGGGTTGCTTTAATGGCTGGAAGGAATTGTGAACTCTGACTAGACTTCCAGGGTAATGTGGTAGAATTTTAGAGACTTTTAAAGCTGGGGGAAAAGAGTGGATCATTGTCTGGCCTCCTGCGTAATACAGATTTTAAAGAATGCTTGGTTATCCTTGTTTTGAGTCCTGTGATTTGCATGGATCTAAAGTAAATCTGATCCAAACTTAGAATTTCAACCTTTTAAATTTTAATTTGGCTCTGTTTCAGGAGTGAAATACATTTCTTTGGGTTTCTGCTGTGAGTGAGTTTCAGGCTGACCACTTTCACAGTTACTTCTTCATGCATTGTGAGTCAATGCTGAATCATCTTTGTTTCAGTCAGCAGTTGCTAAACTTTCCAGTAGTTGTCTCTCTAACACTTCTGATTCTCCATGATTTCTAAGAAAATCCAGTTGATACAAGTATGGAAATGAGGTGGCCCCAGCCTTAATAGCAGTCCATGAAACAAATATCTTTGTGACCATACAGCTAGTTGAGCTATTGGGAAAGTAGGATGCACAGTTTTCTACTGCTAATCTGGAGTGTTAGACTAACTAAAAGGATCTCTGGTGAAGTTTTGGCCCCTTCCAACCAGCATTTCTCCCAACAATTCCTGGGCACAATTTGGGAATTAAGACAGGCTAGTGACCAGTTCCAGAAGGCAGCTTAGAGTGTACTCTGTTGGAAGATGACAGAGTTTAATAGAACATAGCAGAATACTTAATAAATGGGCTGGGTTTTTGCCAGATGGTTTCTATGCCAGAGAAATAATCCCTTTCATATTCCATTTAGTAGTATAGACTTAGCCATGGAGTCTTCAGCAGGACTGCTATCAGACCAAAGAACATTTCCAGACTGCAGGAGCTGAGATAACCAAGGGTCTGTGTGGCTCCAGGAAACTAGAAGTCTAGGTGTAATTTGGCCTTAGAGCAGTTTGCCTGCAAATGTTTCTCCAGAGCTGCTACAGCTCCTGGGACCACTGATGTCCCCGGCATCAGTCATTCTGGCCCTGCAGCTTTGCCTGCCATGGTCTGTGTGAGTGGTCCCAGAACAGCACAGTTTTGGGTTGCACCAGAGCTGTAGGTGAATTCAGCTGTTAAGGAACAGAGTAACTAAAATGTCAGGAAATGTAGTTAGCACGCACCTTGTTTCATTGAGAGTTTAGTAAAATGACACATTTGCAAAACCTTTCTTTTTCAAAAACTGGCTTTTTATAATGAAAAAGCATTCCGGCTCATTACATGCAGTCAGATCTAGACTGAGCAGTACCTTCAAGAAAGTATAGTAATAATGTGAAGCATCAACATTTATAAAATTCATCAGTTTCTTTAGTAATATGTTGTCGTAAGTTCACAGTTAAAATTTGAATTTTATTCTTTATTTGACTTTGTATGACTTAAGTTTCCTACACTTGTTCTTTTATCTGGTACATCAGAGCCCTTTAATATCTAGCATTTTCTATCTTTGAAGGTACTTGATCCTATAGTCAAGTCTCCTCTTGATCTTCTTTCCAATAGTGTAAACTGATCAAGTTCCTTAAAGTCTCTTTGCTATAAGACTTTTTGTTCAAAGTGAAGGAAGAATTATTTCTGACTGATGGAAAACATCTTTATCAAGGTTACTTTCTTATGAATTACTCCTTAATAGGCATATGACATACTGGAAAAATATCTTCCTCCTTTCAGTGACCCAGTTCAGTACCAATGAAATCAGTTGGTGAGGCTTTGCATTCTTTCTGCATTGATTTTCAGTGAGGCATCCAAAGAACTGACAGGAAGCAAATCTGGGTTTTAGTCATCACTTGTCCCACACTGTTATTAACCAAGGTCATGTCTAATAATATACAAGATTTAAAGTGATTGACCTTCTTGTTTTCTTCACCCTTAGCAGAATCCTAAGTTTCCAGTTCGGATATCAAAGATTTGAGAGTCAAAGGAAAAGCGACAATTTCTGCAAAGATGTCAACTAGGCCAACATTAGAGTAACTCAACTTCTGATTTTTCTAGGTATAAAGATTTGGCTGATACAGCACTAGGAGAGAAGAAGAAGTTGTCTGCCAAGGAAAGATGTCGTCTTGTTCTTCAGCAGTGTAAATTACAAGGCTGGCAGGTTTGTGATCTACAAAGCAATTAAAATATCATTCTTTAAACAAGCTAGCTGAGTCATTTCCATTGTGGCAAGCAACCAGATCCTTTGCAGCAATATATTCTTTTGACATTTAATATATGCTTTGGGATAGAATCAAACTGATTTTCTGAGTTTTCTACCATATGAGTAGCTGTGATCATTGTGTCAAAAAATCAGTGTATTCTTGTAGGAAGGAAAAGATTTCAATTAAGCCTGTTATACCGTATAACTTTGCATCCAGGTTTTTAAAAGTGTCTGGTGTACATGTTTTAGTGGTTGAATGGTTTCTGAATTACAAAAAAACCCTGCACATTTTCTTTATGTAAAGTCCTATATTAAATGCTATACTGTCATAATAGGGGAGACCCAAAACAACTACTTAGGACTTCCCCGTGCTGATCCAGAGACAGACCAAAGTATCTAGGGTTGCTGTACGTCAAGTAAAGTAAAAAAAAAAAAAAAAGGCCAAACACTGAACAGGAAGCTCTCAACTTCCTATCCCATCTCCTTACCCTATTTATATCCTAGTTAATCCTCACAAGCATGAGGATTGCAAGGTGGATGTATCCATTTGTCCAGGGTACTCAGTCATCTCCTTTGGGTAGCTTTGTAACTGAGCAGGACTGATTTCTTTAACATATGCAGCTTCTAAAGAAAATGGTGTTTCCTTGCACACTATATAAGCTATTGTACAGAAAGGAAGTGTTCTGTGACTTAATGTGTAGAGCATTCTCCCAGGGGGTGTGAGCTTCAGATTCAGGTCTTTTCCCAGCCTAGAAGGACTGAAATCTATTCCACAAGAGAGGATCCAGACCAGTTTCAGGGACAGATACGAAGTTTAGGGACTGGACAGTGGTTAGGGCACTCCTATAGGCTTCTTTGTGAATATTAGTTTAAACGATGGGGTTAACATAGGTCTTCTTATTCATGTATGACCTCTAAGCATTAAGATGCCCAGAAAAAGTTTCTGGAACTGTTTATGAAGGACAAGGACTATGTTGGACTTTGTGCTATGGATGTTTCTCAGTGGCCCAGATTCGTAGTTATAACAAAAGGTAGGCTCCCCACTAGGTTGGGAGCACACATGCATGATCACCTGCACTTGAACACGTAAGGAGAATTTTCTTTGGTCAAAATGCTGTTTAAGTCCCCTTTTAGCCACTAAAGTCAGTAGTAAGCCCATATAGCCCCATTCCCTCAATAGCAAAGAGCAAAAGGATGGACCCTGAAAAAGACAGCAATACTAAAATAGACTTGCTTTCCCTACTCAGGTTTCTTAAGTCAGTTCTGGGATATATTCTGCATCCTTGACACAAGGCTTCCTATAAAAAACAATTATATCATTAGTATCTAGAAGCTGTACCTTTGTTTACAAGTACCTGGAGCTGAGAGTACCACTAACCTTCAGAACTTGCATGGGGCTACAAGCTTGGGCAAAAGCTATGTAACAGTAATTGCATATTGTGCTCCAGTCACGAAACACAGAGCAGGATGCCTACAGAGTTTATTTCCCCAGGAGCCAGTAACAGTGTTACAGGACAAAAAAAAGCAATTGGCCATCAGTGAAAGCCTGCAGCTCAAGACTAGTGATTCTGTAGTGACTGGCGTTTGAAAACAAGCCTGAAAGCTTGAAAGACAAAAATGTAAAAAGGAAACTGCAAAACAGAATTCCTCCAACATGCAGAGGACTGAAGCTTTTGATCTCAAACAGATTTTAGAGGTTCTGACTCCAGAATCTCATTACCACAAGGAGAAGTGAGGTGTGCAAAACTACAGCAGTGCATAATGCATTGTCCTTCAAACCAGAAAGGAACAAAGCTCTTAAGAGACACTGATAAGTTAAATGGAATAGGAGGGTTTGGGGGTGAGAGTTATTGCCATTGTCACTCAGTGACTAAGAGGCACATGGCAACAGACTAAACTGAAAGGAACAAGGTCTGAAAAAAATGAGTGACCTTCTCCTTACACCTTTTTCAAGCCACAGAGGGATATGACAAACAGATGGAAAGATGATAATTATGGCAGAAAAATCTAGGAGAAAATTCACTCTTAGGTCCAGACCATTTCTTACACACAAATGCCCAGTGAATACAAGCTTGACACCAACACATTTTGTATAGGTGATACAAAACCATATACTCAACTATCAGCAGTAGTGACTAATGTCTGCGTCACATAATCTCTCTCTCTCAATTATCTTTTTGATTCATTTGACTAATCATGAAAGTTGAACTTTAAATAACAATCTAAATGAGGAAGCTTATTCAATCTGCAGTTGTCATGGGTGCTCTCCTCTATGCTTTTACAGCAGAGGACTCTGAAAAAAAGAAAAAATGTAAAAGGGAGAAGAAGGGGGAGGAAAGAGAAGGAAAAAAGGAATTAGGAATGCAGATAATGTCAGCTAGCAAAGCCAGAGCAAAGGAGTCATCTGTAGTGCATCACTAAAAATCATCCAAGAAGTAGAGGGTTACACGTATAACCAGTTTATTCAGCCACTGTTGCCAGCAGTAACTACTTCAAATGAGTCACTGCTGGAACTGAAAATCTATTTGATGCAGGAGTTCATGAATAAGTCAAAAAATGTCTTCCCCAACACTGTTACCTGCACTTACCTGACAAGCTGTTGCAGATTTGGGTAGATATATTGACCAAAAAAATAGATAGCTAAAATATACTCATCAAAGATGATGAAGTTTAGGAGAAAGCAACACACATCTGAAATGAACCTCCTGCTTATATGTCATCATCAGAGATTGAGGTTGCCAATAAACTCCCCAGCAGAGGGGGGAAAAGAAAGATCTGGGCTTTATAGCTGAGTGAATCTGGATGATACTTTATTTAAACTTCTTTCTGATAATGTACCTCACCATACCATTTTGTTAAAGGTGATACTAACTTGGGGGAGGGGAAAGTAAATCTGTGTTCTGAAGTGAGAGCCCAAAAATGAGTAAAGAAAATGCTTTCTTTGTATTTATTTCCTGCTTGACAATTTATCTTTTCTTTCTCACGTAAGTTGTGTTTGTAGAGTGTTTTATTAACCAACAAAACAGCAAACCCCAGAGCCTACTCACAGAACAAGTTCTTTCTCCTCTTAAAAATACTGCAGTCTGTTTAAAAATAGAGGACAAGTGCAGAAGATCCAATACCAGAATCCAATTTTGGTTTATTTTCTCCTGTTTAGTAGAGCATAAGAGCAAACACTATCAGCTAGCCAACGTCTCATGCTTGCTTCAGCAGCTTTCTGTGTTAGAAGAAAGTATTTATTAGGGAAGTGTTGATAGGTTTATGAAATGTTGCTGTTACTTGGGTGAGCTGAGCTGAAGATAACTAAACTAGGACAATAAAATAGCGGTTTCATTGAAGCTGGCATACCATGCAGTTTCAGTCATGCACTTAGCTTAACTACTGGAATTACAAAAGTGCAGAGCTACTAATGAAAGGCAGTTTTTGCATCCTGACTCTGTGCGCAGCCTAGATAAAGTGGGGTTTTGGCTTAAATATATAATTGATCGTGACAAGCTTAGCTACTTACTGTGACTTTGAAGCACACCCAATGTAAGAGAAAATCAGATTGCTAAATCAAAACAAACCATTCCTGCTCCAGACAGAGTGAAAGTAATAGACTTGTTTAACCCCTAGAGAAGTTAACCCCTGGAGAAGTCAGTGAGTGTTTTGCTATTAATGTTAGGAGGAGCAAGATGATACGTAGTAACTTGATAGTTAAACTGAGTGGAAGTACTGGCTGCTCCATGTAAAGCAGAAGAATCTCCTGCCCTCCAGAATATCTGAAGGCCTTTTCATTATGAAACGCACATTTTCAATGCTGTGTTCATTTATTGTTACGCAGTGATGTGTTAGCTAAGCAAAGCCCACGATCCAAATAGCATGACTAGCTTGCAAACATTATCATGCTTTGGGAGAAGTACAGGGCACAAACAGTCCTTGGCTTTTTTTACTGACAAAAGGAAACTTTCATTTGCTTGGATTATCATTCCTCATGCTGTTAAGCTTGCAAATACAAATTCAATAAAGGAGAGTTAGCTCATAGCTTACTGAGCTTTCTCATCAAAACTTGGAGCTTTACGTTTTGTTTAGCTAAGGTCAGTGGTCTGCAATTAACCCTTCTCGGTTACTTCAGATGGAGCTTGCTGAAATATAAACAACTTGTATTATACCAGAAGTAAAACAGAACATCAATTTAATTTGCTCTTGCTATACAGTGCAGCTGTTAGATACAAGCACTGCAAGGGCCAGACTTCACTAAAAGTGAATCTTTCAGCCTTTGACTGCTAGAAATGCTTGTCTGGTTGAAAGATAGCAATCCTTAAAAATGTCTAATAAAAGCTTTGTCTTAGTTTATCTTTCCAATTTTTGGCCTGCTTCTTCTAATCCACAATGATTCCTTCTTAGCAGTAGCCTTGAATTCCGAACACAAGAGATCACTCATTTTGGAAAGAGTAAGACAAGTCTTAAGTTTGAATGGGATGATCCAAAGACTCATCGGGTATGAAATAAGCAGTACAGGAGAGTCAGTCAGAATGTTTTTATGAAGCTCCAAATCAGCATCAGGTAGTTGCATGAGATAATACTGTGTTAGTGCCAGTTCACATTTTTACACCTACAGACACTGCTAAAGTTGTTTCAGGAGCCTGCGCTGTTTCTGGAGAAATGGTCCTTGCCAGTGTGGAGTTGTATTATTGAACTTCCACTCAAAAAGAGTGTTAAAGCAGAGAATAAGCCCTCAATAAAGAGAAATCCCGGAAGTCCCATCTAGAGATTTAAAATTTTTCCAGAACTGCAGAAGGAAAATGAAGTCCAATCCACAGTTCTTACCAGTCACAAAGAGAACCATATTTCATTACTGATCTACAGGTGTTTCATTGATGGGATTTCATACAGCTATCTTTAAGTATTTTTTTATTTCAATATATTAATATATAATATTAGCCTATCAGAGTCCTTTTTGGGAAAAGTATATTTATAAGTAAATAGAAGAGTATAGAACATAAGTGGCATATGATTAATCAGAGAAATGAGCAGAAGTATATGAAATCATACATATGTAAATTGTACACTTAGAGAGACTTTTAAGTTCTTTTTTGAATAGAACTGGGGGTTTTGGCTTAAAATGAAAGTGGTCATGCTGTATTGAAATACAAATTGCTTTGTACATGATATGATAAAGTACTAGATTACTTTGCAAGCAATGTAATATATAATGGATTCTTAACTCATTTTTCCCTCAAGTAGGAAAACTTTGAGTGCTTATAAATTGTATACCAGTTTATTCATTTGTCATTTAAGTAATTTTAACTGTGCTGGCAGTCAGTTTCCTTTTTGTTTTGAATATCTTATTTTAAGAGCCAATTTTCTTATAGGCAATTTTAAAATTAAGTAAATTATGAAGACCACATTTAAAAAAAAAAAAAAAGCCAGGAAGATTTTCCAGACTAATGGTAAATGATTAAAACACCAGTCTCTATATTTCCGTCATACTTCAAATTATGTCAGCAAAATTACATTGTCCCATTATATCTTTGTCCCATTGTATCATCCCATTGTATTTTGGAAATAGTTTGCTAGTAGCAGAAATTGGCACAGGGTGAGTTTGGACCTCACCAGTGCTACCAAAAGGCTGGCCTGGGCCAGCCACCACCTGCAAGCTTTCTCAGCAGCTATTTTGTGCCACACAACTCAAGTCCATTTTATCTCCTTGGCCAGAGAATAGAGTGGGTGGTTCACTTTCACCTCAGAATGCTCACAAGCTTTCAGTCTTTCAACACAGAGCTCTATTTTTGGTTCCTATTTCTATCTTTTTTCCCCTCTAGAATATATTCCTCCCTCTCTCCATCCACCTTTCTGGGTTTGCTTATGATTTCTAGTCTTGCAAACTCTGTATTTTCTTTCTGCTATCTTTTGCGTCCAGATCTCTCAAATCTGTATTCCATCTCCCCACCCCCCATACCTCTTGACACTTTTCTCTTGTTTTCTTCTCTTTTTTTTTCTTTTCTAGATACTTTGCTTCATATTTGGTCCCAGTGTTCATCCCTTATTTGTCTGGGTTTAGTTTTCCAGTCTCCTACCTCAGTTTACTTTCTCTGCCATTGCTGTCCCTGTTGCCTGTATTCTCAGTTCACACAGAGAGACACTTTCATATTGTTTCTTTTGGTGCTATGTCTATTTCTAGAATTTTGAAAGACTAGAATGATAGGTCCAGTAAGTACAGAGATCCCATGGGATAAAACTGGGGTAGGGTTTCCTCCACTGAGTGTTTCTTACATGCATCTTAAATTTCCTGATCGCTTCCTTTCCTGTAATGCAGTCCTTTTTGTCACCTCACAAGTGCAAAGAGCTGTGAAGTTTGTACTGATTTTGGAAAAGGAATGACCATTTTTCTGCCCTTTCCCAGAGAGGTGAATGACAGTTTTTCTCCCTAAAGTCCAACTCCTGACAAGTGCTTACATAAATGCCTAATGTCACTTGCGTGAATACTGGACTACTCACATACTTTATATTAAGGCTATATATAATCTATGCTAAACTGTAGGTTTATTCAGTATGTACCATGGTGGAAGGTCACTAGTTTGCCAGAGACAAAGGAGGACTCTTAAAATGTGTAAAGAAAGCTAACAAACAAAGCAGAGAGAGTAAGACTTTTTAAAATAACATTTCAGTCCTTGTAAAAGATCAGTACCCTGTAAATGTGTTTGTCGTTACAATATTTTTGCAGACATGTACACTGCAAAAAGACACATTTTACAATAGTTTTAAGGCTTTTTTCTACATTTCATTAATGCACTGTTAAAATGTGTGTCATTGTGTAAAATATCATTAGATTATAGTTCTCTGTCTTTTGTAGGTAGCTATTTTGAAAGTACTGCCAGAAACACACAGCACTCCCACAAATTGCCTTTTTTAAACTAAAGAACAGCTTTACAGATTCCCTTGACACCTATTAAGTATGAGCTAATACTGCCTCCATGCCACCTACACACCATCTCAGCATCCATTCCGTAGTTTTGAATGTCTGTACTTCTACATCCTACACCTTTTCTGTAAAAGAAAAAAAAAAGAAGGGAAAAAAAAAAAAACAAGAAAGAGAGAAAGAGCAGCTCCCCCCCATCCTTTCTCCTTCCTCCCAGGAAAAAAAAAAGGAGGCCTGTAGCAGTAATTGAGGCTTTGGTAGTCATCAATGACAATTTTACTTAATCTTTAAAAAATGTGTCATTTTGAAAAATAACATTTAAAACCCTAATGCTTTTCTAATTAAAATAACTATGACTGTAATTCACAGATGGTTTACTTTTACAGGAGTCTGAATGACATTAAAAATTCAGACTCAGATGAGAGCACTTTGTAGTCCAGAAAGTACTGAGAAGTGAGTGCTTTAGCGGAAGAGCATTTTAGCCTTTTTTTTCCCCTAGGCAAGCAGGAAGCATTTTGTGATTAGAGAAAAAAACAGAGTGAAGACAGGTGGCAGCCTCAAAAACTGTTTTGATATCTGGCATATGAAATTCCAACATTTTTCAGCATTATTGCTTTCACTGAACACCAGAGCTGTACAGAGGGCAGTGAGACTAGCTTGTTCTCGGTCAGCTTTAGAGGGTATCAGATTTGGTTCAAAGACTGAGCAACACAGATCTCCAGCCATACTAACATAATCAAATGTGTTATAGCAGTTTCTTCTATACATGCTTCTGTCTAGAGCTCTGCTCTCCATAGACCTGGCATATGATGTAATATCTATAAATAGCTTTTATCTGAATGTAAAAATGAATTTGTATTGACATTTGATATTTCTTCACTCACTTAAAAATTGTAGCAGGCTTCTACTAATGAAGTTCATAGCGTAAGTGATGCCACAGTAACTCCATTTATGTTGTTCCTAGGGTGTAGGATGGGAGAAAGGAGGGCTAATGCTTTGTTTGTCCCTGCAGTGCCAGACACTTGTAGCTGAACTGACCATAAGCTTGAGCAATTGTCTTGACTGTGATTTTGTGACTGCAGACTGCAAAATAAATTGCAACTCAATGTTCAGTTATGTTACGCATTTGAAATACAGCCTAGATGTGACCACTGTATTAATTATGAGACTAATCAAGAATAGGGTTATTAATTTTGCCATGGGCATTGCTAGTAATCAGGGCTTTTTTAAGGTTTCAAAATGTAACTCTTCATCCCCTTTCCTACTGTCAGAGTACCAAAATATTGCCGTAGTAGAGAAGAATGTTTTTGAGACTTCCAGTGAGGAAGTAAGGGGAGAAATGAGCATTTTGAGGAATGGAGGGAAAGAGGCAAAAATGAGGAAAAAGTGGATGATTTGGCATAGGCCTGAGACAGAGGGGGGAAAAAAGACTGCAATGTGATGTAGTGGGTTTGTGGAAAGGGGAAGTGGAGTATAAAGAGAAAGTGGAGTATAAAGAGAAAATGTAATCAGGGTAGAAGAATATGATTTTATTAAGTATTTGTATCCAGGCTTTGGTTGTCTAAGAGCTACTCAGATACAAATGGTAATTATAATAACTACATGATAATTTAATTACAGTTAACCATATGAATAATAATTCAGTTATTCTTATAGAAGAATTCTGGATTTAATGTGATGTGAGCAAGAAGATGGAGGGTTTAGTAGCCAAAGCCAGTAATAAGGAAAGTTCAGTATGTGTTTTGACAAGATGGATGGAAAAAATGGTTGTTTGATGAGCAGTTATTACAGAATTCACAGGGTTTAGTGACAGAGTGCGTGTGGTGGGAGGAGTCAAGGTAGAGTTCTGGTGTCCTGGAAGAATGTTGAAGGCACAAAAATAGAATACTTGTTGGGAAGAGAGGAGAAAATTGATACGGTTTGCTGGGAAAACATGAAAAGTTTGCTTGTTCATGATACAGGATTAGATGTCTAAAAGAAGCAAATTTAAACTGAGGAAGAAAGTGGTCGACCTCTTTTTCTTAGAACTTTTTGATGAAATAAGGAGGAAAAGAAGTGGGGACAAAAGGAGAGATTCCTAAAGAAATTTAGCAAGCCCTAGGAAAGAAGCAGATTCCAGAACAGATGATGGATGAAGAAGGAAGTCAGAGCACTAAGACAAGCAGGCAAAAAAAGAACTTTGAAAGCACAGGAAGAAAAGTGAGAACTTTTGCTGGAAGTCACCGGTGAAGAAAATGAGGATGAGAGTACTCCCTAAGGGCAGAGTATGGGAGCATGAGATCTCAGTGAGATTGCCTCAGATGAAGTTAAAAATTGGAAGGCATCACTCAAGATATTTTATTAAGTTAATATAAAGACATCATTTTACCAGGGTGGTGGCCATTGTAGAAACAGGATCTAGGAAAAGGTAATATTGTTCTGGAATACTCCAATTTGTAAGCAGAAGGATTATTCCAGAATAGATGCTCTGAATAGAAGAGCTACTCTGGAATAGCTAAGTTATACTAGTATTTCTGTAGCTGCACAGTTTTCTAAAATAGCTGTTCCAGGCATATTCCACCATGGAAAGAAAGCGTATTCCCTATTTATGAGTTTCTAGAATGGCAAGACAAGTAAAATGTGTTTTTATCACCTTGCCTTCACACACTTTGCAGTAACACAAAAAGGCCTATTTTGTTGGGAAAAGAGATACTAAAGGAAAAAAATTTTAGAAAGCATTCTAATTTTGCCATGTGAGTGCATCTCATTTTAACTACAAGACCAACAGTTGCACCATCGTTGTCTGTCAGCTCAAACTTCAGAATCAGAGACTTTTTAAAACATTAGATTCAAAATAGTTTCTCTCTAGAGTAGAGAGAAGGGAAACCAAGGGACAAAATGTGTCCCAGTCATTTCTGAATTCTGTTAATAGAGTTTAGACATGATATATATGCCCTGGCTTTCTGTAGTTCATCACTACCAGTGATGTACTTCTGACAGTAGTGTTTGGATTAAAAATTAGTTGAAAAGGTGTGCAAATATCCCTGCCGATACCTGCCTCCCAGATCTATACTGAAAAACATCACAGTGGAGCAGGATGGTTCAATGAGAAGAGAATGAGACTGTGCGCTGCAGACAAACAAGAGTTGGAATGAATTTCTGCAATTTCAGCCAGACTTGTATTAATTAATCAGTATGCCTATTAGCCATACAAAATTAATAGTCAGGCAGAAGCTATAATCTTCACTGGATAGCACGGTTCTCTGATACTGGTCCTTTTATTTTGAAGAATTGAAGGAAAGTTTCTTCTACGGAATTCCTGAGAAGAAAATGGTATAAGAAAAGCCATTTTTTATCCAATTTTTTTAGTTACTGTTCTTAGAGTAGCTAGGTTGTGTGTGGTTTGGGGTTTTTTTAAGGCTATTAGAAAGGAATGCTTGTGAAGATTTTTTTTTTTTAAGGATTGTTTCAGCATGTTCAGAAGGTATCAAAAGGAAGGTGTTTTCTTTTGGTCTAACTGGCTAAATTTTTCTGTAAAGGGGAAAGAGCATCTAATGATTGTTATTAAGACCCTCAAGAACTGAGTTAAACCAAGCAACTAGTCAGCACCAGAATAAGCTCATACGCTCAATCAGTATTTAGGAGATTATTTTTCATAGATGAGTCCCTCTGTCTCCGAGTTCTTAGGCTTGATTCTAAAAGAAGACCTGCAGCACAGCTTCAGCAGGCAAGGCTGGGAACTAGGATTCATATTATTACTGGACATTAGGCATCATTCTCACTAATGGCAGTGAGTTGCTCTCATCCTCCAACTTGGGCTAAATTCTTCCTCTTCCACAGATGGCAGCTATCTGTTACCATTTTCTGTTCCACATGGGTTTGTGGCTTGTCACCTTTCTCCTTGCCCACATCCCCCTGTTTCATAAAAGCTAAGCCTTATTTTCTGTTACGTTGTTGGACACATTAGCATAATTACATTCAGAATGCTTTTTATTCCAACCTGTATTTAACTTGAAGATTGTAGTACTTGTTCTGGATGTTTTTGGAAGTGAAGGGGGACTGTGTGTCTGACAGCTTGCTCGTCCTTTCCAAATACATCTTTTATTCAGCCAAGTGATACTACCTCTCTGTACAAGTATTGGCATTGTACTGTTCTTAAATTGCAGATCTCATCTCAACCCTTATCTGGATTGTATACGTACTATCGTTATTTACCTGTCATCGTTTTGGCCTTTTTTGTTGATGGTGAAGGTTTCCCTGCTGTTTGTATTCTAGATAGGAATCCGAAAAGTGTTTCTTAAGTACTGGCAAGCTGACCATCTCTACGATTTGTGCCTTCAGCTTCAGAAGAAAATTATAACCTGCCAAAAAGGTAACAGTTATAGAAGAAGTATTCCTGAGCTGTTGCTTTGTACACTGAGCAGAATATTGCATAACAAAAAAATTTTCTCCTCCTTGAATAGTTGCTGTATTTTATACATTTCCCTACAGACATATTTCCAGCTAACTACTTACACAGATTTTTTGAGATTGTGTGAGCATTGGCGATGCTTGCACTTTCTGTTCGTCAAACATAATTTTATGGCAAACTGTAGACTGTAACTAAAACTTAGGGGATCTTGAATATTTCCTTTTTAAAGTATGTTCAGTGATTTTTCAAGTCATTAATATCACCTTTAACTTCTTGTTGCAAATCAAATACCATAACAATGATAAAAAATGGCAATGTGTTCAAATATATCGACAGTGAATACAAAGCTAATAAATTAATATGTTTAGTTGTCTTTATTTTTCCCCTCTTCTTACAGATTTCATATTTGACTGCTAGTTTTTTATGTTTAGGCATTTTTTTTCCCCCTTTTATGCCTGAATTTTTACTAAGGTCACACTGACATTTCTTGGCACATTTTTAAAAGGAGGTCTTACCCACTGCCTCGTGATTTCTTGTTGCTTCTGTTCTGTTTCCTATCAAAATCTCAAATAACTGCTGAAAATGTGAGTATTGCTTTGTTTGAAGAAGCTTCCTTCACACAATGCATTATTTATTTAATTGGCTGATGTCTGCAACAATTCCTGTTGTCACCTTTTTAAAAGGAAATTAAAAAGACTTACTTTAGGTTTTTTTAGTCGGATACATAATATTGCAGACTTAAGAATATATAAACCCCTTTCATTTTAACTATCTGTTCTTCACTGTGATCATATAGTGAAAAAGAGGAAACCAAGGTAAAACTTGAAGCGAGTGAAATCAAAATAGTAGCAGTTCAGGAATGAATGTGGAGAGTGACAGTTAGCACAGGCCACAGTTCAGCTGGGTGTATAACTTGGGCTTGATTTTTTATGCGAATCACCCTGTTGAGTTCACACATTTAGAAAAGCAATAGTGATTTATCCTCTTTACCTCCTTATGCTGACTTAACCAAACAAAGGAAATACTTACCTTTCCAAGTCCAATTTGCAAACAGAGTGCTTTAATATAATCCTACATCAAAATGTAAAACATCCTCAGATATGTCCATGTTTTGCAGAGGTAAGAGAACAGGTATCTGCCAAACCCTACCTGAAGAATGAAGATAATAGGTCTTCTTGGCCCCTTACAAAAATATTTCTACTGGTTTTGCTTCTAGCCCTCCTTAATTAGGCTAACTTGAAAAGTCATTTTCACCAGAACTATGTGTTCAAATCTTTTTTCAAAGCTATGGCTCATCTGTGTGTTATTTATGGTCTGGGAAACCCGAGAAAATCGGGAACTTGCATGAGTAAGGAGTAGCTAGACATCCATTTCACGATGTTAGATAATGAAATAAGCTGCCCTTTGCAAACAGGTACAATTGTAAACTTGCAAAATTAGCATGCCAAAGAGCTCTGGCAGGTTGGGAATAGGATAGGGTACCTGTGCATTGTTCTTATGTAATCCTAAAATTGGGATCCATAGGCTTTTACACTGGAATGGTGATGCTTAGTGAGTAATAGTATCAGTCCTGCTGCATATCCACATTTTTCTCCCCTCATCCTCTGCATCCAGAGCACTTTGGAAGCTAAATCTCTCTTGATAGCATAATGACTAATAGCCAAACTAGTCAGTAATTTTTGTATCAGTATCATACACCCATATGAGGACTTAACTCAAAGGGAAAACAGGTCTTGCCCAAAATTCTTATCAACTATTTTTACCTCAGTCTACTAGCAGTCCCTTCAGCATTGCCATAAATTTGGGAGAAAACAAAACAAAACAAACAAGTCTTTTTCTGTTACCCTGAAAGTTAACTTACACAGGCAAAGAAGGGGGTCAAACTAAAGTGAAAACATGTGTAGAAACACTTTTTATTTAAAAATGGATCTGTGAGCGTAGGGACTTTGTCATATTTTTTTTTCACAAGTATGAGAACTACATATGGGAAGTTCTGACCTTACTGAATCACTGAGAAAATTGTTTGTACCTGTAGGAAAGTCCATCATGCTGAAGTTCTTCCATCAGAGTTCATGTAGATTAGGAATTAACTTTAATACATTGAATGCACAATAATTAATGCATTTCTCACATAACCCAGATCCATGGTCCACTTCAATTTTGATTATTCTGATCCTTATCCTTAGATGAACTGTGAAGAAGTAGATATTTTTCTGTCCTGTGGGTACTAACCTCAATTATTTTAATTTGCATAAGTGAGAATTATTTTAGATCTACATAAATGACCAAGTTCAGAAGCCAATCTTAGTACTCATACAGTAGTAGATGAAACTGAGCAGTAAAGGTCTAGGGGATGGCAATTTCATTTCACAGCAGTTTTTGAGATTATGAAATTGTTTTTTTGTTCTGTTTCAAACTGAAGACAAAATCTGTCAAATGTTCTGATAGAGAAGGAAATGTGGTGAAATGTCCATCTTTTAATGAAAACCTGAGGTACTCAGTTCATGAAAATGTGTTCAAAATAAAAGAGGGGTGCCTGTCTGTCAACCCTTCCTGTCAAAACTTTGTTGAATGTTTCTTGAAAACATCTCCATTTTGATGAAAGTGCATAGTCCAGAGTAGCTTTACAGTCTCTAAATGCTACAGCTAGCTGTACTGGATATCATTTTACTGGACCATCCTAGCAGGCTACTCTGCATCGTTCATGCCTGCTAACAATCCTACCAGAGGATTGACCTCTGTATTTCCTTTTTCCTAACCAACCTTAGTGGTGTTACAGACCCTTTTTTTTTGTCAAGGTAAAAGTACACAACACACACACACTTATAAAAATGTTACTTTAAAATGCAGGCTTTTTTCCAAAGTCATCCAGGATTTGATGCTTAACCATTTGTCAAATAGCCTATCTGCTCTGCAGCAGATAAGTTTAAAGAAAATACTAGAAGTGAAGGAGCAATTTTTGATTATTAAGCTCTTCTGAATTTTTCATATTTGTGAGCAGTGAACTCTGATAGTGTTCTATGCATGTATTCATTACGTTTGCAACAGCAACATTGTGGATTCAGACTCAGTAACATGTATAGCCAATGTGAATACTCTCATAAAATTGTCAGCAAATAACTGTAGTATTAATTTCCTTTTCAACTAGATTGGGTAAATGCATTAATGTTCCAGGGTTTAAAGAAGTCAGATTTTATAGGAGGTAACTAAAGGGCGTGAAAATGGTATGGCTGGCTGTGATGATAAAAATGTAAACCTTCAAAGTTATCCATTGTAAATAATCTCAAAGTACCTGAACTTCAGTGTTCCCAAACACAGTGAATTTTGGATAGGAGCAGTATTAGTATGTTAACATTAACCTTTCTTTTATTTCATCAGCTGGGCACTGAGCATCTCCAAAAAAATTTCATTTAAAATATCTAAACAAGGACATAGAAGTTGATAGAAAATACCTTGCATTGCCCTCTGTTTTAGCTGTTTATTCAATAACATTTTACATTCATAGAAGACTATCTTTGTTTACATTTTTCCTTTAGATTAATTCAGCTTGACTTTTTGTCATTTAATGTTGTTCTGCAGTGTTCCTAAGACTGAAACTTAATTACATTGTTAAAAAGGCCTAATGCATTTTAGCATTTTTTTTATCTTACAATCTTAATACTAACATTTTCAGTATTTTCCCCCAAACTCAAATGAACATCTTATACAGGCTATTGCCTGCTGACTTCACTTATGAAAAACTTTCAGTTGACCAGAACAAGAGTAACCATAATAAGCAACGATGAAGTTTGACCTGGTTTTGATACATGTAAGTTGGTGTACTGAAAATTGACAGTATTTCGGGCAACAAGCGAGTAATTCTAAAACAGGTTCTTCCCTGTGAGGTACACAGCAGTGATTCTAGATCTGGAAAGAATCGGGATCTTGTGGAACTTAAAAAAAAAACCAAACCACAAATAAAGCACCTTCAGTTAGCACATTTCTTCCTTCTAAGCCAAACATATGCTCAGAGAATACTGCTTGTTATAGGTGGAGTGATTAAATTGGTGCCGAATTCATCATGGCCACGGAAGTCCCTGTGCCTTGTGTTTCTGATCAACTGAGTACTTCTCAAAATTCAGGAGACTAGGTGGTATTTAGATTGGGTAGAATTTGTTGTAATGAATGTACACACTTAGGAAGGTAGTAGAGAAAGCTATTACGAGACACACCAAAATCTTCTCCCAACATAAGGCTAACAAAGAGTTTGAAAAAAAGGCGTAATAGATACATAAAGCTGATGCAATGCAGATGAAAATTCTAAACTGAAAAATACAGACATGATGTGACAGATACATTTGAGAAATTCACATTAATCTAATCGGTTTTGTTGAAAGGAAATGAGCAACAAAAGGTCTTTAATTTACACTAAAAAACCTTGTGTCAGTTTTGGTTTTGATTTTTTTTAGGTACACCAAAATATTTAAAGCATTTTTTAAAGCTGACCAAAAGCAAATGATCATTTAATTCCTACTGCATTCAGTGCAACAATCGTTCATTCAGGGGTTTATTTTGAAATAAAGAATCTTTTGACCTCTGCAGTGTAAATGTATGCTTTCACAATCTGTAGCATACATCTAAGTTTCCAGTTGTAATGTAATAAAAAATAATGTTCAGTGAAAGTAAACATTATGAGTTTTCATAGCTCAAAATTATGAATGAATTTACTGTCAATACTTTGTTTTAAGCACTGGCAATAGAAACCAGAAAGAGTTCCATTTTAGTATGTTATTTATATGCCATCACATTTCTGTTGTTCTTTGTATAAGATGTTGACTGAACTTGATTTGCTCATGTTTACAGCAAAACACACAGTAATATTAAGTTTTTCACCAACTAATGAGTTGTCTTTCACTGGTCCGTATTTTCTCCTTCTGTTATGGTAGTTGTAAGAGGATTTCTAGCTCGCCAGCGCTTACTACAGAAGGTGAGCATCAAACAGCAAGAGGTCACCTCAATCAAAAGTTTCTTGCAGAATGCTGAGGATATGGGACTGAAAACATATGATGCCTTGGTCATTCAAAATGCTTCTGACATTGCTCGGGAAAATGACAGGCTCCGCAATGAGATGAACGCTGCTTACCACAGGGAAAAGTTAGAGGCTAGAAGCAGACCAGAAGAAGGCCACAAAAGGTAAGATGAGAAAACATCTACTGTGAAGAATTAAAGCGTTTCTTCAGTTTTAGTGTTTTCCTTCCCTGCTTAGAAAGTCATAGAAACAACTGAGGAATTGCAAGACCATTCTCAAGTATATACTCAGCCCGAATCAATGTTAGGCCCTATTTTTTTTTCTGTATATCAGGTAAGTCTAGAAACTAAAAGGACACTCCTAATATCCTATTCAGGGGACAGTGAGCTTTATAGGAACTTACTCAAGTCTCTGAGGCATTTATTTTTTACAGAAATATTTTTTAATTCTACGATAAATAGTTTATAGTTGAACTTTCATCAAACCCAACAAAGAAGAAAAATTCCTCTAACTTAAAATTCCAACATTGGGAAATTGCCAAGATAATGAAAAACAGCTAGGAAGGCATTAAAATACAATAAAGTCCAGACCAAGAAATCCTGATTACGCATTGAACTAGGTAGATTCATTGTGAGGAGGATTCTTTCCTCTTATTTAAAAATGGGCAAGTGTTTTTTGCTTAATTCCCGTCAGAGTTTTCAGGAGTACCTATTTTACAAAACCAGCAAAAGCTGGAGAGCCTTTCTCTAGGGACTGAGTCCCTGATCTCTTTTCTCTCAGACAGCTGAATGGGCAGAGGTAGCATTTGTAGTTAATAGGTATGTGTCTGTAGCAGGAATGTGTCTGTAACTTGCTGGACATATAAATGTTTATTTTTCCATAGGAACTTAATTTTCATCCAGAACAACTCCCTTTGCTTTCATTGCTTTTGTCAATGACTTTTATTAAAGTGAAAATGGCAGTGCATCTGCTTAATTAGCTTCAAATATCCCAGTGATTACATATTGGAGGAAATGCCTTTGTAGGAAAGACTGTAATTAAACATTACAGTGAAAACAAATTATCTACTGAGCACCATGCTTTCATCTTTAGCTATTTCATTTACTACATGGGCAGCTGGCTATATCCTGTGCATGAGTTCCAGCTCTGCTGGTGATTTGCCATGCAGAAATACAATTTCAAAAAACAAATGCTTGGGGATTTGTTTGTAAAATGACAGTATAGATATCTTCTATCTAATATATTACCACTCTTAATTTAAAAAATTTTCAATGTTTTGATTTTTGGAGAAATAAAATGTTAGAAGAATTTTTGTTAAAAATCAATTTGTTGGAAGCCACTGATAAACATCATTTCTCAATATATATTGAAATAGTTAAAAAAGGAAAAAATTGGAATAAGTAAAACTCCAAAACTGTGATTGAAATACCTAAACATAATGTCATAATTAATATTACTAAATTGATAACTAATTATTAACCTTAAACAGGAAGATATCTAGATACCTGGGTGGAATTGTTCAAGCAGCCAATGTAGCTGGTTAAAAAGGTCATCTAATACTTTAGAAGATTTGCATTATCTAAAGAGAATTGATAGTTGTCTTTTTAGAAAATAATGATAAAGGCTCAGCATTTGCTGCCTCAGTAACTTTCTATTAAAATGGATTTTCCAGAAATTATCATTCAGATTGAAAACCCAGCTTTTGATTGTGAGTAACAATCAAAGTGTGAACAATTCATTCGGTGAATCTCTGATCAACAATATGAAACTGCTTAAGGAAGGCTGCATTTGTGTGAAAAAGGGCCGGTGTCCTGATTTATCATGAAACAGGAAATGGAAGAAAGCTAGCAGCTTGATCTGGATTTGTTTGTCAGAAGATTACTACACACATCCCCTCGACACAGCAGGGGAGTTGTGAGATTGTTTACCAAAAAGCTGTTGTTATGTTTGCATGAACAGGTTCATTGTTATCGCTTGAATAATGCATCTGGGCCTCTTTTCTGTGTTTTCAGAGCTGAAGACAAGGGTGGGAAGGTCTCTGAGGACAGCTTTGCCGGCTGTCGAACGCCTAAGCACTTTCATTCCAGCTCCGTCCCTGTCCCCATGGCAGTGGACGGCTTGGTACATTCTGCGGCTGGGTCATCCATCAGATCCCCCTCCCTGCACTCCGTGTTCAGCATGGACGATAGCAATAGCCTGCCATCACCAAGGAAACAGCCTCCTCCCAAACCAAAGAGGGACCCCAACACACGACTGAGTGCTTCGTATGAGGCTGTTAGTGCTTGCTTGTCGGCAGCTTCTAAGGAAACCGCTAATGAAGGTTAGGCAGAAAGGGAGGAACAGTCACAAATGTTACTCTAAGTTACTGATTTATTCTTTTCACTTTGATCCTTCTAAACACAGTCAACCACCTTTGTAAAGTCCTGCTTCCCTGAAATATTTCAGTGGCAGTAAATAAAATTAGTCAATTTGTCATTTGTTTCCAAATCAGCAAATAATACTCATGTGTTCTAGTTGCCTAGTTTGTCAACAACCAAAACCTATTTGCAGAACTCCATCTAGAGACAAATGCTCAATCAACTTGAGCTATTCTACCCCACTGACCATTTTATTTCACCTCTTAAACTGTACATTAGAATGTCTTGCATCACTAAAACTGAACGCTTGAATCTTGAATTTCACCAAGTTAAACATTAAACTTTTTCCTACTTTTTCTCTGTGTTCACATGAATAACTTATGCATCCAGTGGTTTATGTTTGTGCCATAACTTGCTTACAGTGAAATTTTTGTTTAGAAGGAAAGTGCTGTGAAAGTCCCAGAGTGTCTCAATGCATATCTCAGTGCATATAGAATGGTTTTGAGTTCAGTTGTTCTGTCCTCCTTCACCCTTGAAATGAATGAGTAGAAGATGAGGGGAAGGAATGCATTCTGCTTGTCCTTGGTAAACCTGTCTTGTCATGCTTTGTGTAAAGGATCCTCTGGCTTATCAGGGAAGATCCTTCAAGTTGGGTTTAAAGCTATGTATAACCATTCTTTAATCCTGCATACAATGGATGGAAATCTTTGCAGCTTCCTCTTGCAAAATGATTACCATTCTCATGTCCTCTTCATTAGATGCAAGTTCATTTTTCTTAACCTCTTCCTTGCTCGTTGTCCTGGTTTCAGCTGGGATAGAGTTAATTGTCTTTCCTACACAAGCACTGTGTGAGGAGAGATGAACTGTGTCCAATATACTTTTAAACTAGTATGGCTTAAGGAGCTCTGTAGTGGTTTCAGCTTTCTATGCCCAGCTCTGCAAGAGATGATTGATTTAACCAAAAAGCTCTAGCAGCAATTTTTTAAAGAATGACAATTTATATATGTACATGTGGTCTTAGCACTAATGCTTGTACACACTTACAAAACAACTTTGGAGTTCTTGTATGTATGAAACAATGGGGCCAGTTTCCCTGCTGTATACTCATTTTCCAAGAACTATGTCAGTTTCCTGAGTCTTTGTCCAAAACCACCTCTGTTTTACACCATCTAATTTTGATCTTAAAAGACCAATCACCTAGGTATCTAGACTCTCCACTCCGTACATGCCTGGAGGCTGTGAAAAGACATCTAGTTTAGTTAGCTGTATACTCAGGTGGGGGGAATTGCCTTTAGGCTATGGGATTCCCTAACTTTATTTCCACACCTGCTGTACAAAAGAAGAAGAGATAGGCATAATATCTTTCTATAATTAGAGTTTTATTGATCCTACATGAAAAGGGGATACTTCAGTTACTGGCAATAATATGTGTGTCAAAGTAGCACCATGCTGAAACTCCTAGTTAAAAGCATGTCCCTCTCCCTTGGGGCAAAAGGAATAACAAGCATGTATTTCCATGTGTTACAGATCTTGCAGTGAACATTTGGATTCAAAAGATTTCTCCTCACGTGTTAGTTCTCATCTTCTAGTGGCAGTAGAGATTACTAAAGCAGATTATATGCCCAGGTAGCAAAGGCTTGTAGTTTGGAAGCTGAAAGGTCTGGGTTTCATTCCTTGTAATATTTATACTTTTCACTGAATCCCTGTGTTTGTGACTTCTGCTAATTGTAAAACTAGATGGGCAGCATTTGAAGGCTTAAAGTACTAGACCTGTGTAAGAAAAAACTGACTTTGATCTGTTAATAACACAGACCTTTTTCATTTTCCTAGTACTGACCCGTCCAAGGCCACACAGTGATGACTATAGTACCATGAAAAAAATACCTCCCAGAAAACCAAAACGAAGTCCCAATACGAAACTTAGTGGCTCTTATGAAGAAATACCTGGCCAAAAGCCTGGGGATGTAAAACAGGCAAGCACAGTAGCTAAACCAGGTGGCTATGACGCTGTGACGGTACAGAGAGCAGCTTCTGCGGATGGGCCACAACATGGTGTGTTGAGTCTCTATATGTCTCAGGAAGAGGAGGAAAATGAGCCTGTCTATATTGAAATGGTAGGGAATGCAATGAAAAGCAGTTCTGCTGAAGCAGAAAGTCCAGAACAAGGAGAGTCTGTATATGAAGAAATGAAGTATTTTCTACCAGAAGAAGGAAGCAATGGTAATGGAATAATTCCAGTAGTGACTGGATCTCCTCCTCTGTTGTTTGAAAGCAAAAAAAATGTTAACATTGAAGATGGAACATTGGGTGGAAACAGTCAAGCAGCTTTGATCTATAAAGACTCATGTGACATTCCAGCCCCTTTCCCTAACTTGCTCCCCCACAGGCCACCACTTCTTGTATTTCCTCCAACCCCTGTCACATGTTCACCTGCTTCTGATGAATCACCTCTAACACCACTAGAAGTCAAAAAGCTTCCTGTCTTGGAAACCAACCTAAAATACCCTGTGCAGTCAGAAGGCTCAAGTCCATTATCACCACAGTACTCCAAAAGCCAGAAAGGGGAGAATGAAAGACCAGCATCTCCAGGCTTGGTTGTGTTCAATGTTTCCAGCAAGGTGACCCCTCCTTCCACACCACCTCCTCCTCTCCCACCACCCCCTCCTCCAGTACCACCTCCTATTTCCTACCGGGCTTCCACACATTTTGCATTTCCTCCAGAGACTTGTGCTAGTTTTCTGATTAATACAGGGAAAACGGGTACAAACTCAGATCTGTCAAAAGTACCTCAGAGACCAAATCCTGCTCAGCTTGGATGCTCATTTTCTCCATTCTCCAAACTGCCTTACTCCCCAAAGGTGGCAAGAGCAGATCACAGGAAATTGAACTCAAATTCATCATCTTCATTTCCATACAACCCTACAAACTCAAGGTCATTGACCAGTCCCCTTGATGAGTTAACTAGCTTGTTCAACTCAGGACGGAGTGTGCTACGAAAATCTGCAGCAGGACGTAAGATCAGGGAGCCAGAAGGTAAGACAGATCTCTGTGCTTCTGTATAGTGTATTTCTTCTGCACAAAAACTTACTTACATTGGAAGCTGATAGAGTAGGTAAAAATAAAAAACAAACATTGTTTGGTTTTCTTTTAAAGAAAGGTCTGTTGTAGTTGTAAGAAGCACATATAGAAAATACGTTGCATATAAAAATTGTAGGTGTTTAGGTTTTCTCTCAGATGTCAAATTTTCTTTTACCAAAATGTTTGTATGACACAAATTTAAATGGATTATTTTTAAAATTCCATTAGTCTCAGTAAAATAAACACAGATGTTACATCATGTGAAAATGAGTTTATGGTATCAATCTGTAGAAATACTTTGAATGAAATATATGGCTAGGTGTCTGGTAGATAGCATGTACTTTTAATTTGAAGACTTTCCTTTAAGATTTCATTATATCATTTCCATGAAATTCTGGATTTGGTGATACAGCCAGTATTATTCTCCTAAATAAAGCTGAGACGGCGAGTCGTGCAGCAAACTATATTTGCTTCCCTTTTCTATCCTTTTATTTCTACCTTTCCTGTCATTTACATACACCTAACTTACATACCCAGCAATCACTTGATATCCTGGCTTTCTTGCATCTGGAGAACATCTTTTGTATCTGGTGCAAAAGCCAGCTATAAAAAGAAACAATGCTTGCCATTTTGCTAAAGGTTTTTGAGACCACAGTCCTCAGACATTATCACTTAATTATTTGCCTTGTCAGGGTAATAAAGGGTTTAATGTTGTTACTGGAACAAATCTATGGATCTCATGAATACTGAAAATTCATCCTGATGTTAACAGATTCAATAGGCTGCTTTGTAAGGGTGAGATACTTCTGACCTAACTTTGTCCATCTAAAAGCTTGATATGTAGGCATCAAATCTTTAGGCTTTGAAGAGACAGTAATTTTGAGAGTTTAATTCCTCCCGTATATCTTTCTCCATTGGGTATGAGGAAAGCATAGATGATTAAACTAGTAGAGTTGTAATTTCTGAATGATTAAAGTTGAAGTAAATCCCGGTTCCGCATATCAATTACAACACTGACTCTATAGTATTCACATTACTTTTCTGATTAAAAAAAAAAAAGTCGCCTATTCAGAATAGTCAGTGGACTGTATACAGAAACTTCTATCCCTAGTAGCATCTCCCAAACACAAAATTTTGTGAATTTAAAATTTAGAGTAAGAAAACCTCTGGACTGTTTTCTCTGCTTCTTCACTTCTGTCTGTCCAAACAGCTTGTCTTAAACAAGAGCTGTGTGCAGCGTAGTCAAAAATGGGCAGTATAGAATCATAGAATCGTTTAGGTTGGAAAAGACCTTTAAGATGATCAAGTCCAACCGTAAACGTAGCACTGTCAAGTCCACCACTAAACCATGTCGCTAAGCACCATATCTACACATCTTTTAAATACCTTCAGGGATGCTGACTCCACCACTTGCCTGGGCATCCTGTTCCAATGCTTGACATTTTCAGTAAAGAAATTTTTCCTAATATCCAATTTAAACCTCCCCTGGTGCAACTTGAGGCCATTTCCTCTTGTCCTGTCGCTTGTTATTTAGGAGAAGAGACTGACCCCCACCTCGCTACAGCTTCTTTTCAGATAGTTGCAGAGAGCAATAAGGTCTCCCCTCAGCCTCCTTTTCTCCAGACTAAACAACCCCAGTTCCCTCAGCCGCTGCTTGTAAGACTTGTTCTCTAGACCCTTCACCAGCTCTGTTGCTCTTCTCTGGACACGCTCCAGCCCCTCAATGTCTTTCCTGTAGTGAGAGGCTCAAAACTGAAGACAGTATTTGAGGTGCGGCCTCACCAGTGCCGAGTACAGGGGGACAATCCCTTCCCTAGTCCTGCTGGCCACACGATTTCTGACACAAGCCAGGATGCCGTTGGCCTTCTTGGCCACCGGGGCACACTGCGAGCTCATATTCAGCTGGCTGTTGACCAACACCCCCAGGTCCTTTTCCGCCGGGCAGCTTTCCAGCCACTCTTCCCCAGGCCTGTAGCATTGCCTGGGGTTCTTGTGACCCAAGTGCAGGACCTGGCACTGAGCCTTGTTGAACCTCATACAATTGGCCTCAGCCCATCGATCCAGCCTGTCCAGATCCCTCTGTAGAGCCTTCCTACCCTCCAGCAGATCAACACTCCTGCCCAACTTGGTGTTGCCTGCAAACTTACTGAGGGTGCACTCGATCCCCTCATCCAGACCATTGATAAAGATATTAAACAGAACCGGGCCCAACACCGAGCCTTGGGGAACACCACTTGTGACTGGCTGCCAACTGGATTTAACTCCACTCTCCGCCACTCTTTGGGGCCAGCCAGCCAGTTTTTTCCCCAGCGAAGAGTGCACCCGTCCAAGCCATGAGAAACCAGTTTCTCCAGGAGAATGCTGTGGGAAACAGTGTCAAAGGCTTTACTAAAGTCCAGGTAAACAACATCCACTAAGT
This sequence comes from Haliaeetus leucocephalus, assembly GCF_000737465.1. Lineage (NCBI taxonomy): Eukaryota > Metazoa > Chordata > Aves > Accipitriformes > Accipitridae > Haliaeetus > Haliaeetus leucocephalus. The sequence goes on from NW_010972931.1 coordinate 416,407, forward strand.
GGGTCACCTTCTCATAGAATGAGATAAGGTTAGTCAAGCAGGACCTGCCTTTCATAAACCCATGCTGACTGGGCCTGATCCCCTTCTTATCCTGGACTTGCCATGTGAGTGCTCTCAAGACAAACCATTCCATAATCTTCCCCAGCACTGAGGTCAGGCTGACAGGCCTGTAGTTCCCCAGATCCTCCATCCAGCCCTTCTTATAGACGGGTGTCACATTTGCTAATGTCCAGTCAACTGGGACCTCCTCGGTTAGCCAGGACTGCTGATAAGTGATGGAAAAGTGGCTCAGTGAGCACTTCCACCAGCTCCCTCAGTACCCTTTGGTGGATCCCATCCAGCCCATAGACCTGTGCATGTCTAAGTGGTGTAGCAGGTTGGTAACCATTTCCCCTTGGATTATGTGATCTTCATTCTGCTCCTCATCCCTGTCTTCCAGCTCAGGGGGCTGGGTACCTCGAGAACAACTGGTCATACTATTAAAGACTGAGGCAAAGAAGGCATTAAGTACCTCAGCCTTTTCGTCATCCTTTGTCACTGCTTCCCCCCTGCCTCCAATAAAGGATGAAGTTTCTCCTTAGCTCTCCTTTTGTTGTTAATGTATTTATAGAGACATTTCCTTATTCTCTTCTACAGCAGTAGCCAGATTAACTTCTAGCTGGGCTTTGGCCCTTTGGCCCTTCTGATTTTCTCCCTGCATAACCTCACAACATCCTTGTAGTCCTCCTGAGTTGCCTGCCCCTTCTTCCAAAGGTCATAAACTCTCTTTTTTCCCTGAGTTCAAGCCAAAGCTCTCTGTTTAGCCAGGCCGGTCTTCTCCCCTGCCAGCTTGTCTTTCAGCACATGGGGACGGCCTGCTCCTGCACCTTTAAGATGTCCTTCTTGAAGAATGTCCAGCCTTTCTGGACTCCTTTGCCCTTCAGGACTGCCTCCCAAGGGACTCTGTCAACCAGGCTCCTAAACAGGCCAAAGTCTGCCCTCCGAAGTCCAAGATGGCAGTTCTGCTGACACCCCTCCTTACTTCTCCAAGAATCAAAAACCCTATCACTTCGTGATCACTGTGCCCAAGATGGCCTCCAGCCATCACATCACCCACAAGTCTTTCTCTGTTCACAAACCACAGGTCCAGCGGGGAGCCTTCCCTAGTTGGCTGGCTCACCAGCTGTGTCAGGAAGTTGTCTCCCACATTCTCCAGGAACCTCTGAGACAGTTTCCTCTCTGGTGTATTGTGTTTCCAGCAGACTTCTGGTAAGTTGAAGTCCCCCCACAAGAACAAGGGCTAGTGATCATGGGACTTCTCCCAGCTGCTTACAGAATACTTCATCTGTGTCTTCTTCCTGGTAGGGTGGTCTGTAACAGACTCCTGCCATGCTATTTGCCTTGTTGGCCTTTCCCTTGATTCTCACCCATCAACAATTTCACCACAATTGTCAAGGTCTAGACAGTCAAAACGCCCCCTAACATACAGGGCTACCCCACTGCTTCTCCTTCGTTGCCTGTCCTTTCTGAAGAGTTTATAGCCATCCATTGCAGCACTTCAGTTGTGTGAGTCATCCCACTATGTTTCCATGACTGGAACTATATCATAGTTTTCCAGCTGCACAGTGGCTTCCAGCTCCTCCTGTATGTTGCCCGTGATGCGTACATTGGAGTAGATGGCCTTCACCTGGGCTATTGATCCTGCCACCTTTTTGGGGGGAGAAGCCCAATTCCTATTTTTTAAATATAAAACAAAACTGGAGAGTGGGAGAGATTATCTTCTTATTCATTGTCCATTTTCTTAAATATATACTGCTCCACTGATTTTAGTATCCTGATTTACACAGCCATAAGGTAACAGAAGCAACTGTTCATGCTTACTCTGGATATGAGTATGTCTGTCTGTGTGCCATCCTATCTCTCTGTCCTGAAGAACCTTGGCCGCCTTCAGACAAAACCCCTTTCAACCAAATACAACAAGGAGATAAAGGTCTCGAAACTAACTGAGTTTTTACAGGTTTCATGAAAGTTAGTGGCGAGGTGGAGACAAGAGACTTATATTGGCAGTTCCTACCAGCTATCAGGGAAACCATGGTAGACAGTACCCTTGTGAGTCCTCCAGACCTTGAAAAAGCTTTAGCTGGACTTGGATGTTCCTACATGCCGAATTCAATCGGCCATGAGCTATGAACTGAGACTTCCATCAGTTCTCAACCTCAAGAGAATGGTTTTGCTTGCTTTGGCAAAATTACTTGATAGCATTCAATGCCTATAAACACATGTAGAATGTTTTTTTGGTTTTTTTGTGTTTTTTTTTTTAAGTTGTGGGTCTTGTTTTATTATATAGATAATACATTTTTATCCACTTGGAAGTAACTATTAAAGTCAGCTCTTTGGTTGTATCTTCTCAAGGCTCTCTCAATGTACCTGGTGAGGAAGTGTGGTAAGCCTACTCCAACCAAGTCACAAAACTGACCTTTACCTTAAAAAAAAAAGTTGCTTTGGGATGGAGGATTTTTGCAAATGCACTTTTCAACTAAATGTGACCAAGATAGAGTTCAGCTTGTGTCTCCTGTGGGTTGAAGCTAGTGCATTGACAGAGGCTACCATAAAAAAAAACTCTAAATTTACCTTTCACATGGAAAATACTGTAACTCTAAATATTTCATCAAGGCAGCACTAAGTATGAAAGATCAAAGTTCAAGAAAGATATATGATAAAAAACCTGAATCAATATTTTATGAGCTAGGAAGCTACTGTATACTAAGTGCAGTTACATATGAATAGTTCAGTGATGAGCAGATGGATTGAAAGTAACAAAGAAATACAGGTGAATGTATGTGCGTGTTTTTACAATTTGCCTTTTTTCATGTACTAGACGTGTTCAATTAATTTCCAGGGTAACAGCTGGAAAAAAAGTATTTTTTATTTAATCTCTGACGCAAAGTAGTAAGATAGCAATCAGCAGAGTGGACTCTGTTACGTAAAACTAGTTGTCATCCGTATCTTACCTTCTGATTTTTTATCACCTATTGCCTAATGCATATTAAGTTCCTGGAAGACTCCTCCCTTTCTTCTTTTTGTCATTTGTAATATTTTATTTATAGGAGATAAATTAATTTTAATAGAAATTCATCAAAATTGAAGACATGGCCTAGAGCAGCACTCTGTAATGTGCAATATCCTTTATTTCCATAAGTTATAACCTACCAACAACCTTAACTGAAAACAGAAAGTAAAATAGTGGGCCATGTTGAAGTCGAGGAGAGTTACCTATGGGAATCAATAAGTTTCTGTGTGGGATCATCAGCCTTGGAGATAAAAGTCTCCTTGCCAATAAAAGTGCAATACAGACAGATCCCCCAACATGCCTTCCTCTGGCCTGGAGGAGTAGTTTCAAGGCCTGATGTCCTGTTGGCTCCTGACCTCGCTGTGGGAAATGATCATCCAGAATTACAATAGAACAGACTTGTGGTTTTCTGATGGGCTGCAGACTTAACTGTGAACTGAACTGAGAGCATTCTTTCACAAAAGCAACAAAAAAATAATCAGTTGGCAACAACTTTAATTAACTGGTGGCCTAGCCTGGCCATTTTTTTTATACAACAGTAGCATCTACTGGTTCAAGCAATGATCAGGATCATATAGTATGCAATTTCTTGCAAAATACTTCATGTGTAATAAGAGAAGTTTTCTGCTCTGCAGAGCTTATAGTTTAAATAAGTGAAACTGTAACAGGTGGGAACCAAGATAAAGTGATTTCTCCAAGGTTGAAAAGAGTTGTCATTGAAGCTACAGCTGCATTGTTAGACACGGATTTCCTTTTACTCCATGTAAAATGAGATTTGAGTGCAGATAAGTGATAATACATACACACATATTTTTTCTATTATCCCTGATTTCTAGAAGTAGAAATTTTAGTTTGCAAGACAGAAAGTGAATGGTCGTGTGCAGAGCCCTTACTCGGATACTACTATGCAGGACCTTAAATTTGAAACTGGACTTCATGAAACCCAATTCAATGCCTTAATCACAAAAACACACTCTCTAGCAGAATGTACAAATATTTTTACCTATTCAACATATAAGACATTCCTTATATAAAGAAGAGACAATTACATGTTTAAGTATATCACAAGAAATACTTGTGGAGCAAGGACAGAATTTTCTTTTCCTCAACATGGATGAATGATACTCATATTGCTAGGTCACAGTGTTATTTCTCTTGATTGGTACAGTTGATATTAAAATTATTCCATACAAAGGGGAATTGTTTCAGCTTCAGAACAAAAGGTGGAATAATTCCCAGCCCATCATCCATGCTCAGATTGGCAGAGTGAGTATTCATGTGGACCCTAAAGGGAAAGAAGCAAAGGAAATATGATTTTCCTTTAACCTGGATGAATTTTCTTACCATCAGGCTATTGAGATAAAGACGTAATGTCTTTCCTTCCTGCTTATTGAGAAGAGATTGGCATGGATGCTTGACGACTTCTGTGTCTGAGCAAAAGAAAATGTGCAAGCTTGCAACCCCAGATTTAGGTGCCTAAGAAATAAAATTAGGAAGACCTTTTCTTTATGTAGGACACCAATATATAGGCTTCCAAATTTTGTGAATTATTATGTTTCAATGCAAGTAGATCTGTGTATGCAAGTCTGTACATGCTTCAGTGACCTATTCCTTTCCAAAACAGTTTAGTAACTTACATAGTAACAACAGAAAAGGCATGCAAACATTAGATTGTTAACAAAATATTGATGCTGTTCAAATGTTTGCCCAATATCTTTGGCATCCATTAACTGTATGAATCCCTTCGTTACCTACTTCCTAAGCGAGGTATTTCCAAGGCAAGTAGCTTCACATATCAGTGAATTATTCCACAGTCTCCAGTTTAAGCATTGGAAATCACAGGAAGATAGTTACAACTAATACAGATATGACAAGTAATACAGATATTTAGACGTACCTAGTTGGGACTAAAGCTTGCCAAATACTATTTATTGAAATTGGCTCAAACTTGGAAAATAAAAGGATTTAATGTGTATGTATGGGGAGTACTGTCCTGTCAAAGGCAGGTATCCCTTCGATAGCTAGTAAATAATTTCCCTCTATCAGCAGATTAGAACAAGCTATTGTGCAGCTAACATCTCAACAGTGGATTGCAAATTAAATCCCCACTGGGGTTGCTGAGATGGAATCCCAGTCCCTTATCCTCTAAGCCACTCAGCTTTTCCTCTTAAGCAACTTAATAAAGATAATATTCATATCTGCATCTCATTATTCCTACATTGTATTCATACAATGTAACAGTTTTACTTTGTGGCAAAAGCTAACAAATTATGAAACATAAGTAATACAGAAAGCTGTGTTTTCAACTTTTATCTTTTGCCTGTGAATGCTGGAGGAGTGATTACATGAGGCATTGGACTTCTATAACATCTTCCAAGTAAAATTCTCGAACCATTAAAACTTTAATGAATTAAGCTTCACAACACTTCTCAGAGATTAATATCTGTTTATATAATTGCCTTGATTACCAGGGAGTGAGGGTGACTTTCTGTGACTAATTTTCAGATTAGATACCTAAACACAGGAGAGTCATCACTCTGATTCACTATGGACTACTTGCAGCTCTCAGTCTGAATCTCTTGCAGTAGGTACAGAAAAGTGGGAGGAAGCCAAAGCACTGCTAGTAAGAATTCAATGTGCGTCATAAAAAAAGACCCATACTTGGCTAGCCGTAGATGTGCTATGCAGAAAATTGCAAAGGAGGAGACAGAACTGCTGGCAATACAGTCGCCATCCAGCCCATGCTGGGTGATTTTTCTGAGGAAATAATTGTAGTTTGCATTACTTCAGCAGAAAAGAGGGTTAGAAGAGTCTAGAGAAAGTACCCTCCATTCCTGTTTGCAGAATATCTATGAACTTTTTTACAGCCTGAAAGATACCACCTTAACCTGCAGTCTTCCCTTCATCTATAAGTCTGCCATAATCTGGATAATTTCTCACAAAAAAGATCTGTTGTTTTAGGAGAAACACAATATACCAAGAATAATTTTCCATTTCAGAATCTCTGAAAACTAGTATATTTTACTGCTAAAGAGTTTTTTGGATTTCTGCTGTGACTATTTTTTTTCACTGTAGCATTTTTCTTCCAGGTTGATTTCACTGTTTGCGTGTAGAGCCTAAAATCATGTAATGTGTAATTTGCTTTGGTTTTCTGTTCTGACATGGAAAAGAGGCTTTGTGTGTGATTACTATAAACAATTTTAACCTGAAGATTCTTAGAAGAACAAATCAAGTCTCATCTTCAGGTGAAAAAATAATGGATGTTGTCATGAACCTTTATTATATTTATTTTGCATTTTAAATGCTTGTATTGAAAATAGAATCAGATCCTTAGCACTCCTCCACACATTTCCAAAGCCTATATCCAGTCAAATAGAGGTTGGAGGAGACTGGGCAGCCCCAGGTTCACACAGGAAATATCACTGCATTTTTGACACAGTCTTATACTGTAGGTATCTACAGCTGTCAGAAAAGGATCCTGAAGTAGACAGACCCTTGGTCTGACCCAGTACGGGTTCTCCCATGTTCATACCTAGTCACTGGTTAACAGGAATGAACTGAGGAGAAGTAATTGCACCAACTTTCCTGTTCTTTTTACACAGTCTATTTCTGAGAACTGCAGGCATTCCTTTTAAATTACTGATTCTTTTTTGCTTTCTTTCTATTGGTTTGGATTTACTTTATGTCCCCTTTATCTTGGCTGATACTGGAGCCCAATAACCACACCATACTGGTTCAGCTTAGTGCATTTCAAGCCCATAGATTGTAATAATATCCCACCTTTAATAGTGACTGATCATTCAGGTAGACATTTACAGGATTATTATTTTCATAACAATGTCTTTTCTTCACCATATGCTGCAATATCATTGTTCCAAATTCAGCAATGGTTTGGGAAGTTGTCTCATTACTAACAGTGTTGTAGGCTTCTTTAAATAGTAAACAGTCTTCAGTATTTTTTATTTGTGATCCAAGATGCAGAACCACAAAGGACCTTGTTTTGGAACCACTACATCACTAATTGTAAACCAAAGATATGCTAATGTGAGAAATTAGCCATATCTTAGAGAACAAGGAAATTGAATTGTAGCACACTTCCATTTCTGATACCAACCAAGAATATGGCTATTTGGCAGTAAATGTCATATCACTTGATTTTACAGGACTACAGGCATTTGGGACGTAGTGGAGAATGAAATTTGAACACTTATTGTAGTGAAAGTCTGTAATTAATTTCTCAACTCGAGTGAGAAATCTGTTCAGATGCTTTTAACTTATTTAGATCGATCTCAGCATTAAATCATCTTTTGCATAGAGCCTCAGTAGAGAACAATAATTCCATTTCACAGAAAATGTCAAGATTGTGACATTTATTTTTGTTTTGCCCTGGAATGAAAATCAAGCATTCTGAATTTCTGTGCCGAAATAAATACTCTTTCATGTCCAGTCTTTCAAAAATGTTTGGAAAGTATTGAAATGCTTTGCCTCAAACATAGTAAAATTTTTCTTACTGGAAGTGTTAACAATTAAATGTGTTGACTTTTTACTTTTGGACCTAGATAAGTTCAAGAGTGGCCATTTCAACATCGATCAGGTTTTCATGTAGCAGTATGTCTACACAGCAACCAAAGATGTGTTGTAAAGAAAATGAGCTTCTAAACTTACTGGCTCAGGTATCCAAGAGCAATGCAGTTGTGACTGCGCAAACTCCAGCCCCTCAGTGATGACCCAAAGTTCTTGACAGGACTTGTGCAGCTTACCATGAAACTCTATAGACCCACATGTGTGGATTGTGTTCCAGTTCCAGCATCAGCATTTTGCAGGTCTGGATGGAGAAGCAAGAGAAAACTATTGGAAAGAGACTGGGAAAAAGACTTGGTCATAAACATGACCCTCATGCTCTGTCCACACAGCTGCACTCTGCTGTTGGGAGGGTAGGAGAGTGTTTGGAAGTGGAGCACTGGAAGTAGGAGTGGCAGTTGGGGCATCCATCTCCTCCCTGGGCCCACTAATGAGTGGGAAAATAAAGAAGCCTTCAAGCTCAGTGCTCTTTTGGCCGGAGTTTTCAGACTCTTTTAAAATGAAAAACATGAACATGGATTTTATCCTTTGAGGGGTGCAATTTTTAAAAGAAAAAACATGTGAAAAAATTAGACCTGAAGTTCCACATTTCATTATTTCTTTTAGCTCTTTCCTTAAGCACTGGTTGCAGTATGATGCTGACATGCTAGTAGTACATAGTGATAGTTTTTAGCCACAGGTTGGCTATATTTTTGCACAGTATGGATGCTTATCACACTGCATCTGTGATAGCTATATGTTTTTGCTTTGAGGTTCACAGAGGTGTCATTGACCATCACTGTATCCCTTCAAAATGAACTTAAAAACAAGCTAAAGGAATCTCTACATTCAATTTTTTTTTTAGAAGCCCACTTCAAAAGCAAATTGGAAGTGATGTCTGAGAGGTTTTCCAGAATAGCTGTCTCTGGTGGGCAGGATTGCAGGACAGGTGATCCAAAAATACTCCTTGGATTGTCCCTCAGGATCTACTCAATTTATCTGCCTAACACAGTCATATACACTAAGACTTCTGCATTGGAGTTGATGCCAGAAGTGGTGTGAGAGAGATTCTGAAAAATCTCTGTAGAAGTATTCTGTGGGAAAAGTAAATAGAACTGATGTGACGCTGTTGGCAGTGGCAAATCCCTGTCTGTTTGTTTAGGGGTTTTTGTTTGTTTATTTTTACAATATTTGCAACTGTGTTTGAGGGGGAGGAAGGTTGAGACAGCGTCTCATCACATAATTCCTTCCAATAGCAGCTAAAGCCCAGAAGTAATGGCTGTTTTGTTACTGAGATACCACACACAAACCTCAACAAACTTAAATGTCTGCCTTCAAAAAGAACTGCTGCATTGACATTAGTTAGAAGAAAACAGTTTAAAAAAGGGAAGCTGTGTTCTTACCAAATTGCCTCCTCCTTTTCCAGCACATCAGCAGTTTTTTAACTACACAAACACAAGAAATAGACTCTTTGGTCAGCCAATCAACACACCTAACAGTAAACAAAACTATTACAGAGTAAAATCAGCTACTTTTTTTCCATATTAGACTTGAAAAGGTGGGGAACATGGAGGGAAGAAATGCTTCTTCTAGGGCAGGAAATTGTCCCAGGCAGTGCTGCCCTCCTTCTTGCCCTCTGTGGTTAGAGATGAACCTCAGAAAGGCCTGCAGACATAAGTTCCTAGAGAAGATGGGGTGAACAAAATCCCCAGTCTCTGAAACATGGGCTGGCTGGACTCTAGCACACTTGCTACATTAAAATGGTGTTTCAAGTTCTTGCTCAGATACTATCAAGCAGGAGAGTTGGCAGCCTGTCCAGATATTCTTCATCCATTACCAGTATTTAAGAAGGCTCTTTTCTCCACTTCAGCAGCAGTATTCTTTGTCTTATGTTGGGAATGAGACTAATTAAAACAATCTGGAGTCCTCCAGACAGGGAAAGAAGGCACTTGCATTCTCTATCTCCCTCACCAACTCTGAAAGTTTACCTGACCCAAAGATGTCCCTAGCATTAGTTCTGGGAAGGAGGGAAAGGTTTGTAGCTTGTGATGATTGCTACTGAAATGAATGTAAGTTAACAGCACTATCTTCCCACCAGCACAAGTCCATCAGAGAAGAAAGCAGAAGAAACCTTTCTGTTCTAGGTGTATACTTCCCACAGCTGTGAAGTGATTTACAAAAAAGTGATTGAGCTGATGGTTTTTAAGAGCTGAACCAGACCTAGGAGTTCCTGCAGTTGCTTCAGCAACTTCCTTCTCACTACCAGCCTTATCTTCTGAACTCTGGCTGATCGGTGTCACACTAACACAGTATTCTTCAGAGGAGCTCTTTACCTCCAGTAGAGTGAGTTTTGTCACTTGATGTTCTTCATGGCCTGCATCTCCTCTCTTTGCTTTCCAGTGTTGATACAGAGGTTCCACAAATGCAGCTTCTCAGAGCAAAGAAGGGGTCTGTTTCTATATTTACCTGCTCCATTGAAGAATGTGGCTTCTAGAGTGGCTTGTAACACCATCTGAGAGCTCCACTTACACAACTCAGAGAGAAAGGGTGCTGGAAGTGACAGTACAAATTCATTGCTGCCTATCCTAGGAGCATCATTGCAGGGGGAAATCCTAGACAATTGCTGCTGTAAGGGCAGGCTTTGTGAGGTGAAATAAATCAATGAATAATGATTACCTCTGATGGCAGCGGCAGCCAGCAGCACAACTGTGAGGGTGAGACAGGCAATACATGCTAATAGGCTGGGGGAATCCTGTCTTGACAGTTTTCATCCTGCTCCATTTCTTTCAGCAAATAAGATGCATCTGTTTGCCTCCAGCTCTGGGCAAACAAAGTAAACAGTCATGCTACAGCAGGTCACAGTGTGACTTCATGTGGGTAAACTGAACTACTCTGAAGCAATATGCGTTTATCCAGCAAAAGGACGCCCAAGACAACATGTGCTGAGGGTAGTTAGCAAATGCCATGGACAAGGAATGTCTCAACAGTAAGTCAGAGCAGAACAGAAAACGCCAAGTGCAATTGTCAAGGTGCAACGAAACACAGTGGTAAACACTCAAGCCAAAATAAAATGGCCTGTTATTTAAGCTTCCTCTCCCTTTCTTTCATCAAAAAATATCTGCATAATTTCTGTAGTTGCCATCTTTTTTTTTTTTTTCCCCTCACTTCACAATGTCCACTTAACCACAGTAAATGTAACAAACATTCGGGGTTGGCCTCTAGGATTCAGTGTATTCCTGACTCTCCTAAGAAAGAGCGAGAGCATGGATCAGGAATCCCTTCTGTCTGCAACATCTTGTCTTCAATATGCTGCTTAATAGGATCCATCAGTTCTCATTCACAGGTATAATGACAAGCTGCTTCATTTGAAATTTCCATTGTTCTGGATGCCAGCCACAGGTTTCAGGGAAATCAAGCTATTTAGCTTTTAGATTCCCTGATAGGCCAGCTAAAAAGCTTCTCCTCCTGTATTACATTAATTTATCTGCCAGAATGTATGTGTTTCCCAGATCTCATAGTTGCTAATGAAGTGTGAATAGCTGTGGATCTTGATAACTAAAACCTTATATTGATTATTGGTTACAGAAAGCCATGTTTTCCATGAATGAAGAAATAATGTTTGACATTATCCTGGGATTTATTAAAGATATTAAATTATAAGAAGGGGAGCTATTTCTCCCTTTTTCATGTATTTCTTTCCATAATTATATGTGTTAGATATTTTTGTAGGTTTTGTTCCTTTGTGGAAAAGCTTTTAAGCTTTTTCTATAACATTTGTCATTTCTGTTTTATGGGGCTGATGTTTTTGTTGACCAGGACAGAGACTGTTTCTACTTTAGGACCTAGATACGTCCTGCCTAGCTTGTGGCACAAATTCCTCAGCTAGGAACTCAGCCTTAGCTCCCTGTTTAATTAATGAAAAGGCACGTGTGCCTTGAAAGAATGGTCCGGGTACAAGTCAAATCAGATTAAGAGGGGTGTATGACTTCTATTTACACTAGAGCAAAACTAGAGAGAACCTGCTCCCCCCGTACAGTCAGGATGCAACTTTTAAATGTGGCTTCAGCAGAAGCTGTACAACTCTTCTGTGCCCCACTAGCCCCATCTGGTTTGAGGTTGCTTTTCTTCTGTATTTTTCCTTTTTTTCCTGAGATGGACTTATCTTGACCACTATTTCTGATTGTGATAACTAGTGCTGTCAAGGTGAAGGGCTATGTCTGTTTTAGTAAATGAGCCTGTGCCAGGGAACGTCCTGGGTATGGCAGTTCAATCCTCTGTGCAGTCAAAGTGCTAGAGCAGTCCCTGGCATCATTTTGGACCTGGCAGGCTGGCTCCCTTCCAGACAGATCTGGGCATGGTTCAGGAAATGGCACAGGCCAAGGACTATTCCCAGTAGGCAACTTGGGTGCATCCTCTCTGCTGTGGAGAGCAGGAAAGTGTAACAGCATAGACATGGGTCTCTAACCATTTGCCTTAGGGCAGAGAACAGTTAAGGTCGCATTTGAGTTACCAGGACAGACAAAGCAAGAGGCCCTCCATATTTACCCTGTATTATGAATCCCTTGGTGCTTTAGAGGTGCTGCACAAAGCATCCAAGGTAAGCATGAATGATCCAAAACCCACTGAAAGCAGTGGATGCCTTCTGTTGTTACTAATGAGTTTTCAGTCAGACTGTAAATGAGCACTAGATGTTAAAAGGAGAAGTATTTGAAAAAAGAACATACGAGGACAGATATATGTTATGGATATACATTTAAAGAAAGGAGAGGAAAACCGAGGACTTTGACAGAAAAGAAAACCACAACCCAGCCAGGTGAGTTACTGCTGGGCTTTTAATAACATACTGGTTTTTTATGTCTTGCTGCACAAGAGTCTATGGTGATTCCACCTAAACACTGATACCAGTCATCGATCTATACTTTGCTTTAGACTTTATTAAATAGGCTAAATATATAATTTCCTTACAAAACTAGTAGTTTCTCAAAATGTTTCAGTATTGCACTTTAATCTGTCATCTGAATAGAGCCTATACTGGCCCATTTTCTAATTTAGCGATAACAGCATTAGTTCAGCCTAAATACTACTTATGAAATAACTATGATGTTTGGATCCTATATTTTATGTTTGGGAAAAAAGAGCTTTATAATAGGGTATTTGGAAGTCATAGCTAAATTAAAAGAGTTTAAGTTACTCTTTTGACAAAAAAGTTACATCATGTAGACTTTCAGTGCATTGGGTTTCTTTTAAGAGTGAAACAATGACTCAAAAAGGAAAACAAAAAGCAGGTATATTAAATGATTTCCATGATTGCTATACTCTGACTTTTCTTTCCAAAACAAGTGAAATTTCATTCCATCCTGTGCCTTATGACTTCGCTGTGAGTTTTAAAGTCCGTCTCTTCCAGGAACACTGAAAAGAAGAGGCAACTGTGGATTTCGTGAGCTGCCTCTTTTGCATACCTTTCCTCTTCCACTTTTAGAGTAATGTTGTTGATGTAATTATGGGTTTATTGGAATACAGAGCTTGCTTGTAAAGAAATAATTGTTACACTTTGATTTGTCATACTCTGATTAAAAGCACTGTACACTTGATTGCTTCCAGCTATTAACTGTGCTGCAGTTGAGGGGCAAATTATGCCCCCAATCCAAACATCCATACATCCTTGTAGTCCATACATCCTCATTAACTGCAAGATTAGTCAGAGCAGAATTTGACTGAGTCAGAGATACCTTTTTGGCAAAGTCAGTTTATCAAAATAATAATCCAAACACTGTTCACTGTTGCAAAGAATCTGTAGGTTTCACTTAAAGCTTATATTCCTTTTATAATCGTGAACTCCCACCATGGTCTTACAGCTGATACCTGTCTGTAGCTAGTCTCTCACAAGTAGGGATGGATGACTCTTCAAATAACATTTATTACGAGCTGGAAACTGTTAAGATGCTGTTACTTGAAAAAAAAAAAAAATTGAAACCTGGTAAATAATCCATCTGTCTGGTGAGAACAGCAGAGCACAAGTCTGGACAAAAAGCTAACATTCAGTGGGTTGGTGAAGATGTTCAACTGTAGGAACCACAGTTTTTTCTTTTCGTCTCTCCTAAAGTGTTTTTGATTGTTTCAGAAGTTGATAAGGAATGAGAAAGCAGTGCATACTTGTATCTGCAGGGTTTCATGGCAGCAGGGAAAAGTTGACATTAATGTGGAGAAGAGTCCAAACTGCTATATTAGGTGAGAAAGCATGAGGGTGAAGTGAATTTCAGACCAATGCTTGACTGCCTGGGGAGCAGCTCTGGGGAAAGGGTGCTGGGGGCCCTGGGAGCCGGGCAGGAGCCGGCAGCAAGCCCTGCAGCAGAGACGGCCAGCAGCATCTGGGGCTGCATCAGCAGGAGCACAGCGAGGAGGTCGGGGCAGGGGTTGTCCCCTCTGCCCAGCACTTGTCGTTAGACCACGTCTGGGTACCGTGGCCGGTTCGGTGCCCCCCGGTGCAGAAAGACACCCATAACCTCCTTGGAGCAGGGGTGCGCGAGGGACCTCATGAGGTCCCTTCCAACATGAATTACCCAGTGATCCTAGGTGAGATTTGCAGTACTGGGACAGTACACTGGTTACACCTGACTAAAGCATCCTCTTGTTATCCTATTTCTAGAAAAGATTTTCTTCAGAAACTCACCCATTTGACACAAAGTCCAAAAGAAAAGAACTGTACTTTTTTGCTAGGGCTACACTCTGGCTTCCCCAGGAGTCTTTTAGAAGTTACACAACTTATGCAGTTACACTTTTTCCATAGACTCACATGAATCTGCTCCAACGAGGAGCTGAAGATGCCTATATATAGGAAATTAGTACAAGTACCTTTATATAATCCAGAATATTTTGAAACAAAATACAGGCTTCTTTCCCACATTAAATAAGACTCTATGAAGTATATTTTCTCTATATATTCTTCTATTTAGAAACTAAAGGTGTGCAGTTCTTACAGTGACTGAACAGAGCAAATGGGATAACACATCTCTTATCTAGATAGCTGTCCCAAAAGATATGCTGCATATCCATCCACTACTTGTTTCTGCCAATTTGAGATGACACTTTAGCTCAATAGTAGCTATCCACAATTCTTTGTAGTATTTCATCTTACAGATATAAAGAGAAAAGATGACCTTTTTTTTCCAAGAGCCCTTCATGAATGCCATGAAAAGATACCAATGTACCTATGAAACAAAAGGCCTCTGGAAATAGGAGTGCAAGAAAAATTCTTTTGACTTGCACATTCTCAAATGAATTGCGGATGTCAGACAAATCAATAAATCTTTCGGATATCAAGAAAAATAAGGATCCCAGCTGATTCCCCTGAGACTCTTTATGTAAAAGGTGGTACAATAATTACGTAGGTGGATTATGATCTATAGGCAAGTGCACTGACTATTAACATCTAAAAGTGACATTTCCTTTTCAGATAAATTTAATATGAGCTGCAAAGATGCATTTTGCAGTCAACTTGCCTGTACAAAAGCTAAATCAGGCATGCTCTTATAATTGTATTGTATGCATTTTCCAGCTCAGACTCTGGTTCTACTACCTCTCCCAAGTCAGTTACTGTGGGTAGAGCTGGCCTAATTTTTTCAATGCATAGCACATCTGCCTAAATATGTAGTTTACGAAACAGTGCCACTGAAACACTCCAGTCAGGTCCGGCAAAAAAAAAAAAAAAGATCGGCAATCAGGGCAAGGGAGGAAGCAAAAAAAAAAGTTGAAATGTTTTATTCTGACAGCTTGGAAATGAACTTTTTGACTTTCCAAGACAGCTTTTTTGTTAGAAGAGGAAAAGTTAAGAAAGATTCAGAGTTAGATAACTGAAAGCTAAACAAAGCCAAGAAGGCCCTGTTCTATGAAATGAAACATTTCAAGTTAAGCAGATGGTTATATAGTTTTTATTTCATTAATTATTTTTTTAAATGTTGGTACTTCATAAACCAGGTGGGTTTTTTCAGTTCAGGCATAAAAATGAAAAATTAACCATGCAGTCAGCATTAAGTTTGAAAATCTGCAGGAAAAGTACCTGTTACCTGGTGAAAAAATGTTTTTCCTGTCCCCTTGAAAAAGGTTCATGTGCTCAAGACTTATAAGAATATATTTTATGTTTGGGAGAGCTGAGGATGTCATTGGAAGTATGGATGGATGCTGTAATGTTGGTTTTAATAGCTAGTCTTTTGACCTCCATTGGTTCTTGCTGTCATTATGACAAAGCTTAAATAGACACAACCAAAATAAAGGAATAGCTCTTTGAGAGCTGTCATAGAAGAAAAATTTCCATTTTAGAGTGCTAAATGAGGGCCTCGGCACCCGGGTCAGCCATAGTATGTCAGCCCTGTAGCTAAGGCCAGCTCTTAGCAGGGGGTGGAAGGAGGAAAACTGAAATGGAGTTAAACAGAGAGAGAACTGAATTCATCTTTGTATTCCATGAAACAAACCTGATCCTGGCAAGGAAAGAGTATGTATATATGTTCACCAAAAAATGAAGAGAAATACAGAGAAGAGAGAGAAATCCTTCAAAAAATGCATAGCCTTGCCAGTGCAGCATCTCATGCAGCCTTATCAGCCCTGCCACACAGCGGTGGAGTGGAGATAGCCAGGGACACCTGAATTGCAGTGGGGGTCCCTCCTACCATCCCCAACCCGTTCATGGTCTTATCTCCTGGCTCCGAACCTGCCTCCGGCCCCTGAGCTCCAGTGGGGAGCACCACTCAGGCACAGCTGATGGCTGAGCCCCGTTTCTTGTGGTGCCCTGGGCTGACAAAGCCAGGCAAGCTCAGAGCCAGCTCCGGGCACTTTGCTGTGAGCTGTTCTGCTTCATGCGGATGTGCCGTCGGTCAGAAGGGGAAGAAGAGTTTTGCCTTTCTCTCTGAAGAAATGCCTGTGCATTGTATATTGCTTGGGAACTCCTTCAGGATCAAATCTCCTCTTGATGCCTTGAAGACATTTAACTAAAAGGCTATATGACATGAAAACCTGGAACTTTATAGAAAATTACAATTGATGGCTGGAGAGCCCTGAGGCAGGGTAAATAATGCCCACGGGGAGGCTCTGCTGGGAGGAATCTTGCTACATACGGTTTCATATCAAAAGCCATTTCATTTCTTGTGGGAGGAGATAAGAGAAAAATATAAACCCATGTTATAGCTGTTGCTAGTATCACCTAATGCAACGGTGAAAGGCATTGCAGTGATGACAGCAATATATGAACTCGTGAAATAGAGTAGAATCTAAAATAGGGGCAATACAAACATTTGTTGAGTTTTATCAGCTGATATTTGTGTGAAAATAAACAGTACAAATTTTGTTAATGCCTTTCATTTCCATGAACTCTAAATGGCTTCAAGTGGAACACTAGCAAAAAAAAAGAAAAACCCTGAAAAAATCACTGACTTAAACCTTCCACATTTATCACTGCACTTGTGAATTTAGTGATTAATTAAACTAATTTGGTAAAGTAGTTTGGTTTCTGTGTGTTAGTTTTTTCTACTTAGTGTGAAAGCCACTAGTTAATAGGAAGCTCACAAGCTTTTTCTCTGTTTGTGTCAGGTGCTGAAACTAATCTGAACTTGAGGAGCAGGGAGGATCCAAATACATTAGATATTGGATCAGAAACCCAGGATAAAAATGCAAATAACCATGGAACTCAGTCATCAAATCCACTGTCCAGTTCTGTGATGGCTGAAAATGGAAATTCAGTATCAAATGGTAAGCAGTTTCTAATCCCAAAGCCCTTCTAACATAAAATTGCTGAAGTGTTTCGTTGAATGTACTGCTTAAGATCTGGTCGAGCTGGAATCTTCTGAGTTGCGAAATATCTGTGTTTCTGGCACTGGCTTAACTTTGTATGTGTGAACTGATAAGCCCCTTTCCAATAAAAGCTGAATGTGAAGAAAATAAAACAGCCTATGTTGAGGAATTTGTAATTAGCTCAGCTTCGAGTCTGTAAGCAGCCAAAGGCATGGAGGACTGAGATTTGAGATTTCTGATCCTATAATCAATACAAATGGGACAGAAAAAGGAGAATCAGGATCTCCCTTTGCTACAGGTGCCTTACTAGTGAATGACAAATTGTTTATCATTGCAACAAGATGATCAAAATGGTGCAAGAGCAATGACAGAAAGAATGAAATCTTTCAAGGTCCTAAAAGCATAAATCTTAAGGATATAACACCTGTATTACATAAAATCACACAATACAAATAGACAAGTATGAATAGACACAAGACAAATAGAAAGTATTTATTTCAATGGAATGTGGAGAAGCAGATGTCTAAATACTTGCATGGCACTGCGTACAATTATCTTCATACTGAAAACTTAAGTCTAAATATGGGTTGTGTAAGCAGAACAGTTGTATAGCCTTTACTGTTAAGGGTAGAACTACACATAATGCAGTTGGTAGTTAGAGAGCTATACTGGAAAACTCAAAGGGAAAAATACTAGGTCAAGTGCAATAACTGCATTTTGTTTTCCAAATATGCTATCCTTTAAAAAAAAAAAAAGGCTAGAGCTGCTTAATATGCAGTGTTTTGAAATGAAAAATCAAGCTTTATTATCAAAATTGAATACTTGAAATATTTCCTTTCTTTTCAAGAAAACCTATTCTCCAAATTCTGCAGTGCTTGGCCAAAATAATTCTTCCTGTTCTCTCTGATAATCAAAGCAGAAAGCTGATCCAATCTGAGAAGTTATACGAATGTAAAGGTGCATTCGTTCCTGTGTGGAACCAGGAACACACTGACAGAAGAAAAAGGCATCTTTGTCGATTGTAACCATGTCCCCATTTGTATCAATATAATAATTTGGGGAGGAGGGGAGCATATTTTCAGTACATATAACAGTCAGACTCTTAAATTAACACAAAAACTGTGGGTAGACCAAGTCTTGATTCCTTTCTATGTAGTATTTTAACCATATATTCTGATGTCCTAATGGGACCTGTGGGAGATCAGCTTTTTATAAGAGCAACCATTTTATCCCCAAACCCCTTAACTTGGAGTGTAATCACAAGAGCTGTGTTTCTTTCAGCTTAGAAATGAAATGATGCTTTAAGTTTCTTATTTGTGATGATTATAGTTAGTTAGGAAATGATCTCAGTTACTGAAATAAATAGTCATTGCTTGAATAAAAGGCCAGCTAATACATGAGAGGTGCTTATAATTGTGTGAAGTTTTAATCAGTCTGTTTGCAATCACTAGTAGCCAGGGCTGTTCATATTGATAATATACAGTATCTGCTATGCATAAACTAATTCTTTTCAAACTATTTGTAAATCAAAAGTTTAATCATAAATGTGTAATGTCATGCAATGGAATTTTCCAGTAAGGTATTTTTTCCATTACAAAACACTGATTCATCAGACCCAAACTTTTCATGGAAGGTTCCCAATTTTGATGCAGCTTTGATAAGGAATTGTTTTGATATTCACTGTATACTATGAGTAGAAAAAAACTCCCTTTAGGTCTGGCAGTTTCCCACTGGGTAAGGAATTAACATTATTTGTGGTATTTCAAGGTTCAAGTCTATGTTTTGCCTATCAGACTGTTGTAGAAATGATGCAAGCTTTGATTTTATACTGATGCAGAGCAAAATCAGGTTATAAATTTTGTGATACAGAATGCTGGTTTTCCAGCCACGCTTAATAATAATTGAAAGAGTTGACAAGATGGAAAGCTCTGGTGTACTTTGATTACACGAATTCAAAACCAGTTTGCCAGTTTGCTTAGGAAAAATATCCTTCCAAGATTAAACCTTAACAACTTCATAGTTTTGCAGTCTGTGTCTTGTTGGATATATCTAGGCAATATTGGTATTTGAGAATGTGCCATGAGATGTTTCCATGTAAAATACTTTTTCATTTCTTTGTTACTGTACACCAAACTCCTCTAGCTTTGAGGAAAATAAAACCTGAAAGGCATTATTAAATAGTTGATACTGAGATTACAAAACTCCTGAATATAGAGTAATCTGCTTCCCGCTGTTACACAGTGCAACTATATAATCTACTTTCCACTGATAGAACTAGTCATACATTGCTCATATGAGTTAATGCAGAAAGCAGTTTCTTAAATAAGACTAGTCTTTTGCTGTCGTGAATGAAGTGTCAGCACCACTCCTCTGAAGCATCATGAAAATTAAAGTCACTATCGTCGTAAGAATAATCATTTTGACGAAGATGTTGATGTTGATGAATTCTGTAGAAAACCATTACTAAGCAGCTAAAAAGCTGGCTGGCTCAGCTTCCATGCAGATTAATGCTGTGCTGCTTTCGGAAGCAGAGTTTAATTTCTCGCACTGCTGTTAGTTCAGAATTTTAATAGAAGTTGCTTTTTCATTTTATATAATGTAATCCTCCTCTTCTTTATCTTTAATATTAGGAGTAACACCTTTCTACAGCTCTGTGCTATCAAACTGTGACTTTTCTGCCACAAATCTTCCACATCCCCCAGAGTTTTTAGTCTGAAAGAGCTCTTTTGCTATTTCTTGTCCAAACACAAAGAGTAATCAGAAAGCCTATAATAACCTTTTATGTTACAATGCTGAAAGTTGTGATCCTAAATCACCCAAAACACAGATCCTCTGGTGGGAGACACTCAAACACTGCAGGTAAAAGTTTGTCATTTCCAACTAGTACCTAATAGGATATAGAGGAGTGTTTAATCATTAAGTGAAATGTTTAAATACAACAACTGTAATAAGTGACTGAGGTGACCTAACCTTTGGTTAGTGAAAGGGAAAAATTCCCCAGATATCTGACCATTCTTAGCCCCAGTGTAGTGTGTTATAGAGGTACTTACTCTATGTAGCCCAAGTGAAAATTAGAGTAGATACTGTATAGGTAAGACAGCCCTGTTGGACCGAAGGAGCATTGTGCTGCATTGTGCCTAATGGTCATACAGGCACACACCTTGCACTGTGCTGTTCATCCAGCTCCATTGGCACGCCACTGTCCCACGAAGGAAGCCTCTCTGGTTATTCCTCTCCAGTTATAACTGAGATCCACTCCTCATGTACAGAGATCCTTGTGAATGGACTCACTATATAGTTCATGCAGATCGGCGTAAGCAGCTGTCTGTTTCACCAAAAGCCCTATGCATTATTCAGGTAAGGGGCTTAGACTTGTCTAACTTTGGCTGTCGAGAAGGTAACTGTTCTGCCTATGCAGGTCACCCGGGTGCTACAGTCCTACAGTCTGCTGTCTAGTCTCTTGAAACTTGCCACCAGATTTAAGCACATCTGCCTGAAGTCGCAGAATGGGAGAGGTGTCACAGCAGGTAACCTGACAGAAAAGGGGCATGTCACCATGACACTGGCTACATGCTGTTGAGCACAGAGCCTTACATCTTGTCCTTCCTGGTGGTGCCTCTTTCACACTATAGCAGCCAATGTGTCAAGTGGAGCTGAGCAGTAGACCCAGCCTGTGTGAATGCAGAATCACGGAGGAAGTTAGGTGGTTCGGGGAATGATGTGTGGCCACAGTTGCAAAGACCCAGAGACTCTGTGGTATTGGTGGTGGTCTGCAAATACAGATGTTGGAGGCCAGGAGGTGCAGGGTCTCCAGTTCGGGGTAGCAGAGCCTATGAGACTGGAATTTCTCTGGAACCACAGAACGACTTCCAGATGTCCAGTGATCTAGATCTCAATATTTGAGATGCAAGCTGTTTATCTGAAGGATTCTAAAGGGAGTATCTGAGAACAGGGCTAAAATGGGAAATAGTACAGAAAGAAGATTGGGGATTGAGTGTGGGATCTTCTTTTGAAGCAATATAGAAAAGGCATTACAGGGAGTAAGTGGGTAAAGGATCAGGTTTGTAGTTTGAATATACATATTGCTTGGGACAAGGCTGTATTCTTGATTATGTGAAAAAAATGGAATGCATTTCTTTCACTTCTCCAGTTAATTATTGATTGAATCATATTCCTTGCTTTCATTTTCACGACCACATGTAATTGCAGTAATAATGTTAGCAAGCATATTTTTGCCCCAAAATTGACAAATTAGACTTACTTTTGGTAGCTTGAGAATAGTTGCAAGAAAGCCCAGCCCAGATGATGTAATTTGTGTTCCAGCCTGAACCCCTGATTAACTTATGTTCTTGTAATTCTGCCCCTGTCCCTGCTAAACTTTTGCTTCCAACCTTGTGCTGAATTAAGCAAGGTCTTATTCAGCGCACAGCTGTGGTATCCTAATATTTACTTAGGTGTACGTAAAGGAAAACTCTTCAGGATGTAATCAGCTACTCCATTTATCTTTCCAAACTCCACCAAGCCTCTGCTTGCCATGTCTATGATGACGTGCTGTTGCTTACTTATTTGATAAGACCTCTTATCAAAGTGCTTTTCATAGAAATAAACAGAAAATCATTGATAACCTTATTCTTAGCTCAACGCTGTCATGGACGGTAGATCCTGAACTGTATAAATATAGTGCAAAAGCAGTATCTTTTTCAAAACATGCTGCTGGCCTAGGAAAGTATTTTCATTCATTTATGGTGGTCTAGAATCATGCAAATATTTTACATTATGTCTTTTATTTAAATTAAATGAATAACACCTACTTAAACAAGGCATTCTGCATTAAAATGTGGATATTTTTTAATTTGTTTGAGAAGTATCCAAACTGAATCCATGTGAATAAATTATTAGTTCAGGAAACGATTTGGAAAAAAAGGGATTTGTTTTGTGTTGACAAAAACTGTATTTTTGGAGGGAAATTTATTTCAAGCATTTCATTTGACCAAAAATACATGATTTTGCTGAGGGAGAATTTTAAGTTGGAGGACAGGGAATTTAATATGGGTAAGAAAGGGATAGTGGTAACCTAATATATATTTTACAAGCCTAGTATACTGGAGACCTTGAACATCAGACCTTGCCCCAGTACATACCTAATATATCAGGGACCAGCTTCAAAAAGTGGTAACTCCACCTCGAAACAACACATAGTTCAAATCACTGAGAGAACAGGGTCAGACTTCCTCTCTGCACCAGGCAGAAAAGTACTGAAGTGCTAGATTCTCACAAGATTTGACCTGGCTCCTGAGCTGCAAGCAGGGGTTCTATCTTCTTCACTGCCTGTGTGTGTCGAGAGGAAGTCCAGATGATGTGAAGCTGTAGAAGAAGATCCATATTTATGAATACTTTACACAAGCTTTATTCAGAAGAACAAATAAAAATCCAGCTGTCCATAGTTACAAAGCTGTGGACATGCACCATTATAAGGAAGAAACTAAAAGCAGGGTAGGGAGGCCAAAAAGGAATAAGCATCATTGCTTCTCTTTAAAATTCTTGTTCTATTTCTTTTGCAAAGTCAGGTTATTTTATAGGATTATTCATGCAACTTATATTTTCATGAGTTAAATCATATATCAGTAACCATGTTAAGAGTTAATGCTCATTTATGAAAATTAAAAAATTAAAAAACATTTTTAATACTGAAGATAGCAGGTTGGAAGGCAAGTATGTTTCACAGTGTGTTTCTATGCCAGTTTCGTGATGGAACAAGAAACTGAACATGAACATGAAACAGAACTATGTCTAGTAACAGTGCATAATACCATAAGTAGTTTATGATTCATTGCATTTGAACTTTGAATTGTTTCCATTATGATTCTGTGTATGTAATGTACAATATGCAAAGAGCGGGGCTCGCCTAATTTTTTCTTACCTAAGAGTTACATATCTAGGTGCAGAATCACCTTACCTAGTTTCAGCCACACAAAAGGTCAATGCATAGTCTAATCAAATACTTCAGATTACATGTGTTCCATTTCTAGTTAGTATATCTCAGGTGGCCTACTGAGAACAATTCAACTTGCATATCTCTTACCAGGATGAATCCTCTTGTGGTGGCTAGCTCTGTTCAGCTGACTAAAGAAAGAGTAGTGATATGCTGTTTATGGATGCCATAGTAGCATGAACATTTGGAAAATATGCTATATGAAGCAATACCAAAATTGCTGGATACCAGACCTAGCATGGTGTCTGCGATTCTGGTTTGTGAGGGGCTTAATAACACCTATCATGGACTCACTGTATTTCTGCTTCTGCCTTTGCTTCCCGTCATCCCACCTTTCAGATCCTCTGTAGTGCTATGTGAATGGTCTTTCCACTCTGGCAGAAGTGATGGGGAAGCGCCGGCAGTGAGCCTTGCTCTAGGATCACTGTGCACAGGTCTTTGTTCCTCTTGACTACAGAGGGAGTCTACCTGGCTCTTTTACACTGGATGACTGGTTTTTACATGGCTAAATTTTGGGCAGCTAATTCCCACATGGAGAGTGCACAACAAGTACAAGAATTACAGAAAAACTCTGTACTGAGGAGATGAAGTTGTAAGTCCTGGACCTACTATCAACTTCCCTTGTAACCCAGAGACATTAATATGAGAGCAGACCGCAGGCCTGTTTTACATTCCCTTTGCATTGCTTCTGCGATGAAAAGGAGCCAGGGGAAGAGGAGCCAGGGATTTCTGCATTGCAGGAGGAATCCCTGGCCAGTGCATAGGTAGTGTGTTATTTGTAGGCTTTCTTAGTACAATTGCTGCTTCTGTAAACCAGCATGCATACCTATGATGCTATTCATACTTGGTAAACAATAATTATTCCAGTTCCAGTAAGCATGGAAATAGTAAATATCCAGGCAAATGTGTGATATTTTCATTCTTTTTTAGTAAAACATGTCAAGGTCTTTTGAATCTCATGCTGAAATCAGGCGATGCGTAAATGGCAGGTTATAAATTAGTATTGTTCTGCTTTAGGTTTACCAGAGGAAAATGAATATTCAAGACTGTCGGCCAGCACTACGGCAGGCTCATCGATTCAAAGACATAAGGAGAGCCACACTAGTCAGGTAAATATTTCATTGACAGTCTACTAGAACCAGTAAAAAGAGAAAAAATCATAGTAGCTGCATGTTGAAAGCTGTCTTGAGTCAAATTTGTGTGTTGGCATTGAAAAATGCAGACTTCTTTTACAGGTTTATATTGAGCTAAGGCAATAATGAACTTACTCTTAACTTTTTTTGCTGAGAGGATAATCATCCTGAAAGGTTCTTGTAGTAGAGTTCAAAGTTTATGAAACTTAACTGTTGCTGGTTGTGAGGATGCTATTTTCAGGCAGGAAAAATGCCTCTTCACCCTGAGAGGACCAAGATGTTCTCTCTCTCAAGGTATTTATTCATACCAGAAAGAGTTGCATGATAATGAACCTTATAGGAATAAATGCATAATTATATCATCCTTTTGTATATAAAAGCAGTGAAGACTTTAAAAGCAGTCTTCACTGTTTTTATACAAATATCAATAAGTAAAAATGAAAATATCTATCAATTAAAACAGCAATAGGTACTGAGGTAGTGTGAAGCTTACACTTTGGTTCTTTTAAAATTTCTGTTTAGTTAATGTAATTTAAAATAACACAGAATTAAGTTTGATGTGCATTAAGTGAACAAAAAGGAATAAAATTTGTCAAAATATCTTTTCTTCAGCATTTTATATATGATGTGAAACACTTTACTTTCTACGTAGCCAATTCAGGCATAAAGGCATTCAAGAAATTTTGTTTCACTTAAGTGGCATTAGTGTTTTCTTCTGTTGTCTTTATGTCTTCAGTCCACTTTTCAAAAAGGGCAGTCCCAAGTCATTTTTTTACTTGAGATGACTGTAAGAATTTTACAGTAAAGACAAACATTGTCAAAAGAGAAAATATGTTGGAGCTGAGAGGAATTTCCTCAACAGAAACCTCTCATTAAGCAGTGGTACATTTTCCAAACTATTCTACCAGAAGGTAAGGGAATGCTTTGTCACATTTAAAAGCTACTTGTTGTCTGCAAGGGACAGCTGACATTTCATTACAACAAAACACTGTCCACAATCAACATGAATGAATGTTTGGCCATTGACTCCAACAGGACTGGAGTTCAGCCTTCAACATCGTATTTGGTCTTAACGTAACTTTGAAAAACAATAGGTTTTAACTGAGTAAATATGTGAGCAAACTAGCACAAAAGTATTCACTTGTTGGTTTTCTGCCCCACTGTCGAAAGCACAGGCATAACTACAGCGCCTATTCTGAGTTGAAAAATTGTGCCGAGACAGCACTTGGCACTACACTAACCTCTTCAGATGCAGAAGTGAGGCTGGCCAGAGCTGCCCTGGCACACACAGGAACATACCTGTCTTGGACACAATAAACAAATCTTTGCCATCACTATACCTCTCAGACTCTCAAATGTATTTTGGCCATGTTGTGAAAAAATACTATCTGCAGATCAGTGTACTGGATGAGGGTACGGAATTACGAAGATGAGTGGAGGCAATGTTTTCAGTTGTATCTGTTACATTTTTTAACAATCAACCAAATACTTATGAGGCGTGGGAGTGGGCAAAGAGCCCTCTCTAGTGAATGAAAAATCCAAGACACTGCTCCAGTAATAAACCTTACACAGTGAGACACTTTTGTCCTGGAGCACCTTACACCTCTATTGCTAAAATGCTTCCATGGGGTCAAGCAGGATCATGTTTAAATTACTACACCAGTGCAGTACATGGAGAGTTAAATGAACTGGGTATAGGGCAGCCATTATCATCTTCTTATCTTTGCAAATGAAAACTGTATCCTTACATGAAATTAGTCTGCAACATTTAAATGCTTTATTTTAGAAGCAAGTCTTTAACCATTTACAAACTTGTATTTTTGATTTTTCTAAAACTACTTGCCAAAAGCTGAACACAATTTAAGTTCAGTACTTTGAAATGTCACTTTTCACTAAATAGACATTTTGCCAAAGTGGTTCACAAATCTTTAAAATAGATTCCATGCCATGTACTCAGAATTACATGCAGGGACAATCCTTAAATGCAAATTCAATAAGAACTGTGACAAGTTTAGAGAAGAAACCTGCAGTTCTATATTTTTGATACAATTGCCTCAATGAATAAACATCTTCCAAAATGGTGTTGCCAAAAGAAAAAGAAAAAAATCTTCTTCCCACAAAAAGAGAAAAAAATCTTAAAAAAAATCTGTGCTCACAGGGCTGAGAATTCTTACTGTAAAAAGCATTCCTCACCATTTCCAAAGCATGGCATACATTTGAAAATGATTGGGTTTAATTACAGTTGACATTTCTTAGCATGCTGCTGGTGACTCTAACAGCATACAAGCCTATTGTAAAAGTGTTTGCCAGGTTTCACTGCAGTAACCTTATCACTTTAAAGTAATTCTTGCACAGACATATGAAATAAGACAGATTGGTTCACAGATCTGTGAAGGTACTGATTGACTAATTGCTTTAGAGAGAGGAACATAGACTGGGTCCTTGGATTTCTTGGCAGACACTCTGTCATTTTAGCAAAGGGAAACTGGTTCATTAGCTTTCAGGGACTTCTAATATTTGTGGGTTTTAATACCTCCCTGCTAGTTCCTTACTGAAGTGACAGAAGTTAATTTCATTTTTGTCACAGGATCTCAAGGCTCATATACATGCAACTAAAGTTTAGGCATTGTGGCTTACGGTACCATCATGTTGTCACATCAGGTGATGATTACCTGCATCATTGCCTCATACTTCCTGCACAGTGGAAACCTACACACTTGAGAGAGCAAATTCTTCAGCTCAGTATCTGTCAACATGCATCATAAAGATAAATCTTTTAACAAACACTTTTGGAAGCAATTACCAAGTATAAAATAGCATGCAGATGTGAACTCAGCAACTTAACTGACCATCTCTAAAGTCAAGTCTGCTGAAAACAAAAAAAGAAGTTCACTCTTGGCCATAAATGCTACTTTTCTAGGGCAATGGCTACTTAAAGGTCAGTTTTTATCAGAATGAAAAGGACAAAAATTGAAAAAAAATTGTTAAAATACTAACAAACTATTTCTCATTTGAAAGTTACGGAATAAAATTCTACTTTCTTCTGCTAGAAAAAGGGGAAGAGTATTAAAAATAAAGTTTGATTTTTGTCTTAGCAGAAATGAAAGAACTTATATCAAAATAAATTAAAGTCTTGAATGATAAAAAACAACAAAGTATGGGTTTTTTAAACTAATACCTTTTCCTTCATATTGTTCTGTGGCTGTACAGTTGTAGATTTCCAAGTGATTGTATCCATAGGTTGTAAGTACCACATAAAAACATGAAGAACCTAACATCTGACATAACACTGTAGCATCATCTTCATCCTCAATTTGGGGGTCAGACCAGTTACCAAGAAGTTTCCTGTGCTTTAGTTTGTTTGGATAGTAGGTCTTTAAGAACTATTTGTTAGCAAAGAGCCACATATACTTTTTTTCACCAACCCAGCACATCAGCTTCCGTGTATTTTGTGCTTTCCTTGTAAACCGAAACATTCTAGTCAAGGCAATCTTCAAAATGTAAACTAGAAATCTACAGTAAAATGACAGTGCAAGAAACAATATCCTAATCTACCTTTATGAGAAAAGCTACTTTGCTCTTAGCAACTAAGCCCACATGTATCAGCTGCAAGGACTGCATCTAACTCAGCTTCTGCAGAAAACCTTTTGTTAGTTGTGCTGCGCCTCTTGCTCCCTGAACAGCAGAAAACTAGGAAACTTCCTTTTCCAAACTTGATTTAAAATTACTGATTTAAAATTATTTAAATGCTTATTGTTTCAAATTGTGTCAGTGATTTGTTTAAACGGTTTGGGATTTCCAAATGTGGCTAGATCTGTAGTCTTGAATTCTTGTCCCATAATTTCCTTCCAGAGGCAAAGAAACCAGCAAAATGAAAGAGATGTTTCTTCTGGTTGTTTGTGTCATAATCTTGCTTAGATAGAAAATTTTGTAATGACTAAGAGTCATTTCTACTCAGTCACACTCCAGGAAGTGATTCCAAAGCATGCTGGAGACTCCACAAATGTTGAAATTGCTTAGCAGGGTCTAAAAGCCAAAACCTCCTCTAAAATAAAAAAGCTTTATAAAATATTACCTCTTTGCTCTTTTTCTTTTACACAAAGCATTTCTCAGTTCCTTAGCCAGTCCAATGGGCTCTTTTCTCCAGACTATATTTATTGATTCCTCTGTTCTCGATAGCTCCTATGACTGTGTATGTTTAAAAGATAGAGCATAAAGACTGTTGAAATATGCAAGTTCTTTGAAATGCCAGCAACAGCAGCAAGATGAAATAGAGTTAACAAAAGTAAGACTGTATCTTTGGCACCTCACACAAAAGCTAACCAATCCTGTCGTCTTCTTTTTCACAGATCCAGGACTGTATTTTTTTTATTTTTGGTAAAAATATTTTAAAGTTGTTATTAACATTCACTATGAAGTGGGATGTGGTGTGAGAAAGATACAGTGGAATGAAGAAAAGCAGGCCAGCTAAAAGACTCCTTGTTTCTTATGTGGGCAGCAAGAAGCAACATGGTCTGTCTCTAACAGGATGAGATGGACAACCTGGAGATAATGAACAGATGGGAAGTGAGGGGCAGATTAAAGACTAGAGTGATAATAAGCGTGTGTGTGGGGCGGGAGTGGGGAGTAAAATGGGCACCAGATAAAGGATGATTCAGAGAAGGTTGGAGGAAGAATAAAATGACTGAGAGAGAAGGTAAATAATAAAATGGAATGGGGGGGTTAGAAAGAGGAAAGAGGGAAAAGCCAGAGAGAAGAAGAAAAACCAGAGAAGTGAGAAAAACAACTGAAAGGAAGATAAGAAAAACAGGAGGGAAAAGAACCAAGGACAGAGCACAGGGCGGTGGAGTAAAAAGAGAGAGGGACTGAGGAGTAAAAAAGTAGAAAGTCTATGTGATGTTCCAGATATGATATTCCTCTTCATACACATATCAATGTGATCTTTTATGTTGCATAAAATAAAAGCAATTGTAATAATCCGCCTACATTTATAGGTGTGTTAGTTCGCAACCATACTTTGAAGATTCAGCCATCCAAGAAGAAATGTGTAAAATCTCCTGTTGAAAGTTGCAAAGCTTCTTTGTGCAGTTTAGCTTTCTAATGGCTGAATGTTGGCTTATTTGTAATCGGATGATGTCACATGCATTCAGCATTTTATGGAAATACTCCCAGAACAAGACACAAATAAGCAAGCAGTTTGCCATCCTAGTAGGTTAAGTAATCGCAGACATACAGTACATCCTGGTGTAAGATTTTGGTCACCCACTTCTGTTTTATCTGTCATGTGCTCAAAGAAGTAAGATGGAAAATGATGGTTATTTTTTCACATACTGTTATATTAAAGAATCTGCAGTCTTATCTCTTCTATTTTGTTTAAACCCCATAGTGCAGGTTGGCAGATTGCAGTAATATAGGAGCAAACATCTGACAATGAAAAATTGAAAATGTCTTTTCATATTCGTGAAGAATGTATTTATTGTTTCATTATAGCTTAAGCCATAGGTCTTATTTCATGAAATCTCATTGCTTTCAGCAGTCTCTTCTCTAGAAAGAGCTGCATATTCATTATAGTTTCAAGGGCCTTCTTTGTTCCTACTTGATTTAATATTTGTTGCCAATCACTTCTTTTGTTGACTGTTCAAAAGTTTAAAAAAATGAATAGTCAAGAATGCAGTGTGTTGCTACCCCCCATCCATTGTCACAGTTCTAAACACTGGGCTCTAACATTCATTATTAATGTCTGTCATGTTTGCCTATTAGGTGGAAGTAATCTTTGATCATCTTTGAAGCAAAACGTGGCAATCAAACAAGTATGGTGTAATAAAAAAATCACTAACGCTTTTGTAAACACATAACATCCAAGAAAGGACATAAAATGTTAAGTATTTATCATTGATCTGAACTGGTATATCCCCCTGAATTGTGTTTTGTTTATTGTTTTGACAGTAGTGTGAAAGAATTCTTTTTGTAATGTCACATTCAGACAAAAATCAGGTCTTACAACACAGTGCAGCTTTATTTTTAGAAGACGTACAGTCAAAAACATGTGACATAGATAAATGATATGAGGTAACACATAGTATGAATTCATCAGTAGGTGCAATATCTTGTGTTTCTGTATCAAAGGCTTTTGGAGGGCTGATGCCCCTCTCCTCAGTAAGTATGTCCTAGATCTGTCTGCTGCAACCTCCAAAAGGGAAAGCGCAGATTCTCCTCTTTGAAAGACTAGATGCCACAGTCAGCTCCCTACATACTTGAGGCCCCTTTTCTGTCTCCACTGCTTCATCCTCTTTGCATTTTCCCCTGGTAGAAGGCTGTGATTGTTGAGGAGAAGGGAACAAAACCTCCTGAGCATCCCTGTGCCCTCCCTGAGCCCAGGTGTTTGGCTAAAGTGTGCAGTTACTCCCCTTGGGCTGCCACTGTGGCAGTGGGTCACCTTACAAGGCTGCTTCAAATCTGAGTTCAATGGGAGTGTGGCCCACTACCCCACTGACAGCACCTGCAGAGAGTTACTTCACTTCTGACTTGGTCGTAAGTGCCTGGAGTGAGAGAGAACAAATTGGTCTCTCTGCCCTTCATTCTCTTGCTGTCGCACACTGCCGCATACATGTAGATCAGCAGAGGTTTAGACTGCGAACAGACCATAAATTAAGTGCTGTTTGCCTCTAGTGTTGTTTGACCATAAGTGTGGTGGTTTTATACAAGAAAGGATGATACACAACATTAGCAAATCCGAGTTGATGATTGGTTTTGGAGTTGCTTCTAAAGCATTGTGGCAAACTTAGTCTCCTAACGGATCAAGTACAATATCTCCATTAATACCACAAAGCAGCAGTGATCAATTAAGTAGCAACATGATTCATTTTTTCAGATACTTTTTGTTAGATGATGTACAAAGTGGTATCAGCATTGTTCGGTCAGCTGTTCTGAAGACCTCTATGATAAATGATTTCTTTTTGGAACTCATCTTGAGAAAGGCACAGTTGCTGTCCTGAACATAATCTTTTTCTCAAGTGTCAGGGGTGAATTAAGAGGGTGCTCTGAAGGTTTTAAAGAGCATTGGGTAATCAGTTTATCTGGAAAGAGAAATACTACCTTAGAGAAGAATGTAGTATATTTCAATATTTGTTGATGTTTTAGTCACTCTGGGAAGGTATCATTTTGTAGTTGATATCAGAAATCCAGAGTTGAAAGAAACTCAGCCAAAACAATTAATAATAAATAAATAAATAATTGAAACCTACAAGACCCAAGTAAATGAGTAAAATATACCCCTATTTTGAATGTGTAGACTTGCCCAACTGTATTCCCAGCTCAGGTAATAACAGTGCCTGACATGTGTACTGTCATATATTATTGAACATTGCCTACCTTGCTCTAATACTTTCTGCCAGATTACACATTACAACTATACTCAGGATTTGTGTAATGATTTTATTTTGCAAAGATAAGATACAATATCTTTGCTGAAATACCTCCAAGCTGTATGGAAGATGATTAACCTAATTAATTGAGAATATTATTGTCCCAGGCACGTTACTACTTCACGGAGGGAAAGGTACAAAGGTACGGAAGACCAAGCCCTGCTGTTGCAACTAAAATGTATTCCTGCAAAAAAAAAAAAAAAAATCACCTACCCCCCCACCCCCCCAAAAAACCCAACAAACAAACCACCCCAAACTAGAAAACGCCAAGAATATGAGAGAAAATCAGAAAACTTACACGAGAAATAGAATTGTGTGGTCAGATGAAGAATATAAAATTTTCTGTCTGAGGCACACCAGAAGTGTGTGTAGCCCAGGAGTCTCTTGCTGACAAAAACAAGAAGGCGCAGGTGCCTCAGGAGAGCAGAGAGGTGTGGGGTGCCTCTTGCCTCTCTTTCCAGTGGTCTGTGAGGAAAGGCCTTCTGCAGGCAGAGTTCATTTTGTAGCTAGTAATCCTTAGTGGACTTTTCTTCATGAATTTTTCTGGAAAACCCTTTCAGAAAGCCAAACCAAGGCAAACAGTGGAATTAATTTTTGTAGGATGACGCTTGAGAGTTTTCCAAATGCCACGTGATAGCAGAGGGCTAGACTGGGCGATCAAAGATGCCTGTGCCTGCGTGGTCTCTGACACCAGAATATCCTGCTTCCAGCATTGCCCAACGACTGATGTTTGGAAGAAAATTATATCTGTCCCCCCAAAAACCGCAGATAGCTGAAAAATGCTTGCCAGAAGGGAAAGCGTTTCTTCCTGACTCTTGTGGTGATCTGATTTTGTTCAGAAATGTAGTCCCTTTTTCGTTTTATTTTAAATACAAAGTTACTTTTAAGATTACCCCCAATTTTTAAGTATCAGCAAAGTTATAACTTCCTTTGGTATGTCATCTATATAACACCTGTTGTAAAGGTAGTTTATTCTTTTGATGTAATAAGAAATTTTAACTGAGAGAAAAAATATTTTCTTGTTTAGAACAAAGCAAATGCAATACATATATCTCAGTTATGGATCTCATGTTTAACTCTATTTAAGCTGGCATACGTCCTCCAGAGCAATTCCAGATTTGCAGCAGACAGAGCACCTGCCGTCTTTGCCATTTTCTCCTTTCCAATGAACCCATTTGCCATCCATTTGGAGAGTTTTATTTTTGGAGATGGTAAGGTTGCTCCAACACAAAAATCATCAGCAGTTTAAAGGAACGCTTAACTAAAATCACTTTATTGTTGCGTATCACATATCAAGTTACTACGTCTGGTGGGTCTGCTTTCGCAAAAAAATGCATGTCCCAGCACTCACAAGACAATCACATAAATCAGCTTGGATCCCAGTGGTACATTTGTATTTGAAGATTTTTAATTGGAATTTAGAAGCATGTAATCTCATTTCTCATAGCTGCTCTCTACTCCCTGCTGGGTTCTTACGTGGCCAGTGCAGGTTTCCCAATCAAACACAAATTTACATATTGATTTGATTTATGTTGAATGCTTGCCTAGGCTTCTTAACACACCCTTGGTTTACTGTGTGCTTTCCCCCTGTATCTTTTAATGAGTATTGTATTGCTAAGTAACATGTAGGCTGACAGATTTTTTTTTTCTTGGTTCAAGAATTGGTAGAAAAGCAATCTCTTCCTGATTTATGCTTTTTCGTAACATAGAAAAAAAACAAACATACCTGTTTGAACCTGAAGGGTCAGGATTTTTTGAGAGGTTGCAGTGTGCCTGTCCTGTAGTTTGAAAGAAAGATGAGACATGCATGTTTGGCAGCAGTCAGTGTAGGGGCTTATCAGATGCAAAAAGAAAATGGAGAAAGATGAAGCCATTAAAATGAGTTAGAAACATTTTTGTGAGAGACATGCATGTCTGTCACAGGCTGAATCAAAATGTGTTGGTCTTGCTAATAATCACATACAGTAAGAATTATTTCCAAAATTACTGGATGAAATTGTGTCTTTAAACTTGAAATGAGATGTGAGAACATCCTGACCACTTCTGTCTTTAAAACTGATGATCTGCAGGAGATCCACTGGGGTTTGTGAACTGCTTTTGAGGACTGTAATAGAGATAACTGTGGGTCACCTATTGGTGGAAAGTCGTTCTGCTTACATTTTTAGACAGCCTGCAAACTGGAAAAAGTTAAGAACATGGGTTTTGTCCAGGCAGTTCCATTTCTAAGATAATTATGATAACTTACCAACATTTTACATTTATTGCATAATTGACTTTAGATCCTGATCAAATAGGTATTCTAGACTGAGTGTCCCCATGGATTCCATGATGGGACCTCAACTTTACTAATGGAAGAGAAACATAATAATGCTGTAATAATTGTGAGCGTCTACTAACAGTTACTTTAAAGCAACAACATTGACAAATCTATTAAAGAAAATAATTGGCAATGTTTCTCTGAAGGAAAAATATGGACTAGCTACCTCATGCAAATGTCTCAGGAGCACAGGTTTATACACTATACATGTCCTGAAATTGTGTTGTGATTTAAAAATCTGTTTTCTGTTGTGCTTCTATGTCTGTATTCAGGAATTTTACTAAAACTTACAGAAGCAACTAAAACCAGAACTGTAATAAAAAATGAAGAGCTACGTTTTGTGCAAAGAAAATTATTTGTATGTTTAAACATCCAATCGCAAATCACCAAAAAAATGACTGGAGTATGATACATATTTTTGAAAAAGTAAACTCTACATTTGGTCAGGGAGAGAGCAAAATAAGGTGAAATACTCAAAAGAGTCTACTAATGCAAATTAATAAATCTCTGTTTGGCAGACAGTTTAGAGTCCTTTAGCCATAGCTTGATGATTAAAACTGTGTAGCATTTGACACACAAATAGACAATATAAGCTCTTTGTTGCTTCTGAATATCCTCTGTAAAGTTAGAGCAGTTGATCTTTTAATGCAGAATGTATTTCCTGAGATTCTAGAGACAAACTTCTAAATAACTCAAATTAAAGTTAATTTTAAATGGACCTGTTAATCTTTTTATCTGGCATACCTTTTGTCACAAAATGAACTAAAAATGTGAAACCTTCAACTTTCCATAATTAAAAACTCACTGAATTTTTTAACTAGCCTAAGAAATAAGACTACAGTTAAAATTATTTATTGACTTATAGCAACTCATCTTGATTCTAAGACAAAGTTGAAATCCAGTAAGTCTGCTTCAGGCTATAAAGTGAAATGCAGGCAGAATTTAGAAGCCTAAATCCAGAAAGCAATTCAGGGGCTCATTCTCCAATGACTGTGCAATACTTAAATGTGTATAACTCAGTAGGCAAATAGTACTCTAAGATCTTCATGGTTGCCAACATACAACCCAATATGCTCTAACCACGGGATAATGGTGGAAGTCCTTCCATGCATGTCCTTCTGGAACCAAGCCATTGATGCTCTGTCACCAACCAAAATCCCTTGTGCTAGGAGGAGAGGACTTGCTTCTGCGGTCTGATAGTTTGGGCTGGGAGGTGGGAGGAACGAATCCTGGGATCTCTTCCCTGGGCTGCTCATTACAAATTTATTTTGTTCTTCTTGCCGTATTTTGCAGTGGAAAATACGGATCTTGTTTAACTGCCTCAATCCATTGCAGTTTCCCATGAATAGCTTTGGTGACTCCACATGCTCTTCTCTTGTGCGTCACTGTCTTTGAGACTTCAGCTTTTCTTGTTTGACCAGGACTCTGGATACCAAACACAGGGATGGTGTTTCCACCAGGTGGCAGGGCTGTTAAATGCTAGGTATTCAACTGCTATATGGTTTTGTGGGTCTAGCCCAAATGCTAAGTTGCCCATGTCTGATTGACCATTGACGTTGGGTAGGAAAATGCTCGTCTGCAGCTGGTACCATCTCTACCCCTTAATGGTTGAAGTAAGTTGTTTGTTCAGTGTTCATTGAAAAGATCAGTAGTCTTAAAGTAATTACTTCCTACACACCTCATTCACCCTTCACAAAATACCTCTTCAGGATATAGAATAATAACGAAGAAACATAGCTTGCTGTTTTACATTGTGCTTCATGTAAAATTATTCAGCAAATCTTTTCTATAATGAATATGTATAATAAATCTTTAGCTTGTCACAGGTCTAATCATGAATGGAAAAGAGAAGAGATATCATGTTATTCAAATAGCTGTAATTAAATTAATTGATTCATTTAAGGCTCTGCCATTTCTTGTGCATTTTCCCCATTTCATTTCCACTGCATTTCCACCGCATGTCCTTCATCCAGGTTGAAATACCAACTTTTTCCAGCTTACTTATCAGATCAATCTCACAATGAATAAAGATTTGCGCTACTTTTCCATCCTTTTTTGAAAAATACAATAAAAGATGTACACTTATTTGTGGACTGGACCAACATTTGTCCACTATACACTGGAAAATGAGCTCTGTAGTGAAACTGCTGACCCAACATTAATTTACAGCTTGCATAAGCAGGGTCGGTATAATAAAGCTTCTTCAGTGCCTGTAAGCTATAAATAGGATGCATTTGTCAATTGCCTTGCCCAGGCAAAATGTAGTCACTTTTCATCCTGCACCTGTGTGCCTTTATGTTTCTTAGAATAGCAGTGGCACTGTCCCTATTGAAATACCTTGTCCATCTTTCAAAACTGAAAATTCCTGCGTACTTCATTAGAGTCATGCCGTCAGACTTTTGTCACCTGAGCACATCCAATAACACAGAGTTTCAAAATACCTGTTTTCTTATAAGCATATTTATCTACCAGTGTTCAGGCACGTTTTTGATTATTTATCTCTGAAACTCTTTCATGTGAAACTGTTGCAATGAGTCTAACACAGCTTGCTTTGTATATATTCCAGCACCTTTTTGAAAAGAAGCATAACTAATACAGGTTCATGAAACGCCTAAAATTTAGATGCAAATAAAGTGTCTAAATTGGGAAGACTGGATTCCGATCTACCCGTTTTCTAAACTGGGTTATGCCCATAATTTAAACCTGCAAAAATCTGTGGAAGTTGGCCACAGGGAGCCCCACTGCTTCCCAAACTATACAGCTGTTCTATAGGATAAAACTACCTGACCTGTCTTTCTTGATAAATTGTTTCCAATTACAAACTTCTCATTTGCCTTCTAATGTTTCCTAGCCACACTGGGGGGAAAAAAAAAAGAAAGGTAAAAAAAAGGTAATGTGTTTAGGTACACAAGAAATCTCTGATATCTCTCTAACAATATCTGTGGAACATTTCATTTTTCTTTGAGTCGCTGAGATGCCCTGTTGCATTTTGTGTAAACATAAAAGCAAAGAGGTTTTTGATTTCATAGTAGTATGCAATTGGGATGGCACCGAAATATACTCTAATGAAGTCTTTCAAACACTTTACATTTTTCTTCTTTTTTCTTAAAAATGCAGAATTTACAACTGTACTTGAAATTATAATACCTTTTATTGAGATATTTTAGAGGCTAATACATTTCTTTGTGAAGTATCAACCAACCAGAAATTAAGCAGATTCCCCATCAATCTTCAGGCATTGCCATGTAAGGGCTCATTCCTTCTCTGACAGCACGTGTGAAAGGTCTGACTTGCACAGGACACATTTGAAGCAGCAGCGTAAAGCCTGTGTAAGCCTCTGTACCCAGGTACCTGGTACTCCATGAAGGAACAGCAAAGTCTTCTACCCCAGGAGCCTCATTGCCCATCAGTGACAAAAATGCCCTTCGTGTCACTCAACCCTCCTTGCAACTGGAACCCACCACATGCGTAGTGTCTCGTGAGCATGCAAGAGCACTGCACATCAGTTCCTTTGTCATGGTAACCAATGTGCAGCCATCTCTCATTATGACAAGGAGCATAAATGCAGCCTAGACAAGAATAGCCATGCTTCTCAGTGAGCCCATTGTGTGAGGTGAAGTATGGGCATTTTAGTCATGTCATAGGTGCCTCTGATAGGTGGCCCCACGGGGTCCGTAAGAAGGAAGGTAGCAGGGTCAGGGCCACGGGCCCTTAGCTGTCACGGTGGGTTTGGTTCATATTCCCTGACAGGCCCCTTCTGCTACAGAACACCCCCAAGTGAACAGCTCTCTGTACCCCCACTGCGTGCTGCTGTACTGCGTGGGTGCTAAGTAGGTCTTAAAGGACCGTGAGATGGACTTCATAGCTTTGTGGACTCGTGCTGTCATGAGGGCTTCAAACTGCCTTGAACAAAATAAATAATCATTGGAACAGAAAAGTTAAATGGGAGGGAACAGTTTCTCCTAGGTGGATTATGAATCTAGTAGAGAACGGTTTGGCTACTTCAAGACGAATTTATAAATAGTTTCAGGCCAAGTGAAACTACATTTTCTGTTGTTAATGTATTCTCTGGAGGAAGATAAGGGCCAGCCCCTGGTTCTAATGATAACACCTATCTGTGATAAGCAGAATTACTAATTCTAAGCAGCAAAACAGGTTATAGTTTCTTGGTTATGGCTATTAGGGTATTTACATTTAGGGGCAAAACCTTACTACTCCTAAAGCTGCTATTTTCTCTGTGTAAATGAGTATTTTGTGAGCATAACACTATTATATGAAAACAGTTCAAGTTGTTAGAAATATGAACTACTCATCACTGCAGGCAGTCTGGTTTGTGTGTTTCAGAGGATTGTGTTCATGTACCCTTTGCTGACATAGGGGAGTTTTTTCCATTTGTTTCATCTTTGGCACCTGCTTCATAAAACTTCAGCTCCATGACTTTCAGACATGAGATTGAAATAAGGCAATTCTAAATCACTAATTTTCTTTATTTTCAGTGTAAAGAATGATAAATGGGGAGTGAGGGCAGCGAGTTAAGCACAAGGTCTTAAAACCTTTTGGACAAAGTTGCTTCAAATTATTAACAGCTGTTTAATCTGTTTTCTTTCAGCTGTAGTACAAATGAGAGCAGCTTTCCCTCAGCAAAAGTGTAGAACTTGAGTGTTTACCCACATACACCTATTTATTTCTTTAATTGTAAATACTAGAACGGGAGTACTCACAGCCACTCAACATCTAACATGACTAAGCCAGGGCACACTAGCATTCTCAGGATTTCTGTTCATCATCCTACTAGAATGTGTAGATAAGCGTATAATGCTCCATGTTGCCCTTTGCAAATAATGGATGCAGAACAGAAGGTGGTTCCCTCCTCGCACAAGGCTTAGCAGCATAAAATACCTCTCATGAGTTCAAGGGAAGATTATTTTGCTGAAAGTCACTATTATCGATACATCATTATACACGTCACTGAGCAATTTACAAAGGAGATGAGAAACTGGGACCTGAGTCTGCCCTGCCCACAGGTTTATGTCCATGACAAAAGAGGCAGAGGATCCCATGTGAAGTATCATTCAACATGGATGTTGCAGTTTTACACTGCCAGGAGAATTAACTTTATCCACCTTTTTTATTATTATTTCCTTCTCACTAACAGGTTATTCATCAGCTTAGACTTTCAGAGAATGAGAGTGTGGCTCTGCAAGAGCTTCTAGATTGGAGGAGAAAGCTGTGTGAAGAGAAAGAAGACTGGCAGCAAATATTGCACAGCACTGAGCAAAGAATCACAGCCCCACCTCCACCCCCTTGTAAAAAGCCAACACTGTTGAAGAAGGTAGAAGATACCTCCTGCAACAGACTCTCTTCAGGCATATGGGATACCACCATGTGATTCAGATTTGTGTGTTTGCAAACTGTTAGGAATGAAACCATCTAATGAATTCAATCTGCACAATCGGCAAGTTTTCTTCCCTTCACAAAGTGTGCAGGGATTTTTTATAAGCACTCATTCAGGAGCACAGGATGGAGGAGCTATTTAGATCTGTTGTGCATACATGTACATTGTGTTTGTTCTTTTCATATATATATATACACATATACATATATGTGTGCATCTGTGAGTCTATATATGTATGTGTGTGTATATATAGAGAGAGACAAACTGCACTATAAGTACTTAGTTTAAAAGTAGGAGACAGTCACTTAGAGTTCTCCCATGGACAATAAGAAACTACGTTAAGCAAATGATGATGGGAAGAAGTGACTGACAGGCATTTTAGAGACATCAGGAAAGTCTGTGCACACTGTACAGCTGTTTTATATAGTACAAAAATACAATGTTTCTTGTTCTCTGATGAATGGTTTTATTATATTACATGTATACATATATATATTTCTTTGTAGATGTCTGTGTTCTATTGGCGTTGCAAACCTGAAGATTATTTACATGTTTATTACTGGTGTTTTATAACTTAATGCAATTGGTGCTGTCGTTCTTTCTTCAAAATACAGGTAATAAATTCAATACTCGCATTTTTCTTTCATAGTTTATCTTTAACAACATACCAAACAGTTTCAACACTATGTTGTTTTTTCAGAACTGGCAATATCCTTTCTAAAATCCAATACTGAAATTCTTGCAAAGCTCCTATATGCAGGTGTGATTTGATGCTGTTCAGTCATGGATTAGAGAGCATGACTTCTTTTTGGTGGACCTGTGTTTCTGAATGTGTGAACCGTGAATTCTGCAGTTACATGTCAAATCTTATTTCATTCTGGGTTATGTAAAATAATGAGGCACTCATTTAGATTATAAGTATGGTTTGAAATTCGTACCTGATTATGCGTAAGGTCAGGTGTCAGTGGAAAGATACATAATGGTAATGAGGTATGAAAATAGGGCTGTGATTTACTGTTACAAGCCAGAAGGCTTTATGGAGATGGGTATATCAAAGGATTATGTCCTTACGGTGGTACAGTGATGCATTTATACCTCAAATTTCATGTAATGGAATGGTTTCAGAAATTGGAGCATTCTAGTTGGCAAACCTGAGTTCTGAACAGTAATGTTAATTTATCAAAAACATGCTGCTGGAAGCTTGTTAGCTACTGCTCAGCAGCCTTTGAAATACTGCTTTGCCACTAAAACGTATAATTTATATATATACACATGTATTTTGTCAGGGGCCACTTATTTTAAGTTCTTGGAGCCTGTAGAGCTAGCGTGAAACACTTTCCTTGGCTGTTTGCCCCATTCCTATTGGGAACCAGGAAGAAGTGCTTGTAATTTTGCAAGTGGATGTAAAACTAATATTTTCAAATGTAAGCTAGGTTTAAAAAAGTGAGATCACTCTTGGTTGGAAGTTGTTGGGAAAGGAAAAAAACCTGCTTAGAGCTGCAGGTTTTTCCATCATGTTTGACAGAAACTTCAAGCAGGCTGAATGGCAAAGAGCTATCACATGCTTGTTTGTTTGTTTTTACAGGGAAGCAGCAAAACTCAAATTATTCCCATGAGTATCATCAAGCTGTAGGCAGAATTAAGCACCTTCTCTTGCTGTTGATAAAAGTAGAACTTTTGAGTGGACAAGGAAGGGGAGACGCCAGGTTAGCTTGGAATTTTACCTTGTTACCACTGTTAGCTTCACAGAAGTGCTCTTTGTAAGATTACCCATTTTGTTTCATGGAGAAGCAAGGACTCAAGACTCTGAGTCTTAGCTTCAGCTGATGTAAATGGCCATGGGTCATTACTTTATCCAGGAGGGGCAGCTAAACACTGTGAGGTTATGCAGAAAACAACTCTCACCCACTAAATTATGTCAGAATAGGCTTTGCCTGGACGAATCGAGGTTTCTGTCTTTTCGCTCAGGTAACCAGGCACACACAGAGATGCTTGTGTGAGAGCAAAATGAAATGGCTCCAGGACTGGACACAAGAGAGCTAATGAACCTGACCTTGCAACTACATTCCTTCTAGGATGCAAGTTGTTATCCCTGCATGGCACAGCATCACTATACATAGCCATAAGAACATCTACCCAGCTAGCCTGGCAATCCGGAACACCTCCCTGCACTCAGACATGCAGACATGCCCTCGGGCTTACCGCTTCTCAGACAGGCCTGGCACATGGCCCTCACATAAGCTCTGTGGTATTGCTAACTCTAATGCCCACTAGCCGGCTTGGGGACTGGTAGCAGTCAATCCACAGCAGCCTGGAGGTTTAGGGCAAGCTGTAAAAACTGACTGAGGAGCCAGTTTAGATCATGCCAAGATCCCTGCTGCAGCAGTGAGCTTGCTACCGGTCACTGAGCTAGCTGTTTGTAAGGTGAGTTTGTGCATCTCCAGATGACACTGTTGTCATTGCTGCACTTGTGATGTGGGATTACGCAGAGGGGAGAGAATACATCTGTCAAATGGAGGTTAAAATGGGAAATAGTATAAATGCACATTATAATATTTTCTATCCTTACTAAAAGTTGTGTTGTAGACGTGATCAGCCTCAGCTGCAGGAGCTAAATGGAGTCTAAGGAACCTTTTTGCTACTCTTTCAAAGTCTGTATTGTGTCCTGTTATGGCAGTATGAACCAAGTGTGGAAAAGAGGTATGTAGATTTTCTAGCAGTTTCATCAATACAGTTACACAGGAGAAGCCAGTACAAACCTGATTCAGGCAATCTGATTCTCCAGACAATGAGCAAAGCAGATTATTTCCCTCTGTGCAGAAGGCCTTTGTTCTAATTTTTTGCAAACTTGGCTAAGACATGTATTTTCTGGGGCTCTTCCTTAAAGTGTGTTACCACAGTGCAATACAACAAATTAAATAGCAGAAGGTATGAGACTTTTTTTTTCAATTTTGTTATTAATTCCAGGTTATATAATGGCTAACTTTTTACTTGGGAAGATTTTTCAGGGTATTCCATTAAAATACAGTACTATAGGAATAAAGTATTTGTGTTAAAACATGTTTTAAATATTTCTCTAATGGCAGTAAGACACTCCGGAGTGTGACTTATGATGTCATAATTCACACCTAGTGTGTTCATTGGTCCCTTGGCCTTTGGCCTCGTGCCTAACAATGCAGTTGGTAGGGAATTATTATACCATAATTCACACCCTACTGTGTCTTACTGCTTAAATAACCATACCCCCAGAGGTGTCTTAAAACTACCATTAAAGTTTATATTGTGTATCAAAATGTGTTTACAGGGCTGGGAAAATATACTATTGACATTTTGAAATGTTGAGAAGTAGTTTTAGCAGAACTGTACAGTGCTTGTAAATTAATCTCCCCAGTGGAGTATGCACCAGCCAATTACAGTATTTCTTGAGTATATGAAGTTCTCTCTTGCACGTTAAAAAATAGCTCAGACAAAAAAAAGCCTTATGAATTTAATATTCTAAAGGGAAAGATTAAACTCTATGAGCATGCTAATGCTCTTAATATCCAATGAACAATCTAAAATATATTTATATTTGCAATAAAGCAATTTCAGGAAGCTGGGGTTATCATCAGATAATCACTCCTCCACATTGTGCCTTATTGCTTAATTTTTAATATGTGAAACAAACAAAACTCCTAACAAATCAGCCTGTCCTTCAGTATAAGGTAAGAAGAATCAGATATGTTTTACACTTTAAAAAGTCATTGGTCTTAAAGCCAAGGGAATTCTGAAACCATATTAAACCACAATAAAAGAAAAACAACAGCTGTTGGCATGAGAAATTTTTAAAGCTTGTAAACCTTACTTGTTACTCCTGAAATAGCACTTGGTGTTTCTTAGTTGCTGTAGTTACATTCCTATTGCAAATTATAAGCAAAACTTCGCTTTTATAAACTGATTTAGACATTCAGAGAAATACATGCACCAATATTTTACAAAAGATCTGTGTACAGCATGAAGTGATAAGTCTTTTAAAAATTGGTATTGTTTACAAAACAATAGTATGATTGTTGAATAAGTGAATTACATTTGCCTTTTTGCCAGTGATCCTTTTTTATTCCTTCTAAGAGGCTGACTTACTTTCATTAATAACTTCGTTATACTACAGATCTTTTGTGTGTGGGACAAAGAATTTCATTAACTTGCTAAGAAAGCGTAATAAGATTGTAGCATAGTTCTAAAGTGATAGTAATAGCCATATTCATTGTAGTTTTTAATTCTGCTCTATAGTATTGACAACCCTAGTAATCCTGTTATTCTTATCTCTATAAAGTCTGCTAATAACTGAAATGCTCTTGAGGAACCTAAAATAAGTTTTGCCAATCGCTTGTTAAATAATAAATGTAATTAAACTCTGTACAAGTCAGTTTTCCAGAATGGTATTAAACATTTCATGGCTTTGTGTTCTAAACATACAGTTTTTAAAAAGAAAACACCACCTGAGCATAACTATTTGACAGTAGCTGAACAAAACAGAAGGGTGTATAAGGAAATGCTTTTCTTCCAGTTCTGCTGTTCTCTGTATACTCAGGATTTTCATTTTGAGAAGAAATAAATAAATCCCAGTGCTGGCTTATACTGTGGCTGTGAGAATTAGATCATTATCAAAGACTGTCTGTCTTCCCACCTGTGGTTTGGCCCTTTCCCTGACCACATGAATGTATGCTGGATCTGGCTGAATCATGGATTTTGCTGTGAAGTGTCTTAAGCAAAAATTTCGTCAAGTTATGATTTGACTTTCTGAGGATTTTTGATTTGTTACAGTAAACTAAAAATGCCATCTTGAGTTAGCTAGAAGTATTTACTTCAACCTTAATACCTTGTTTTGATTCTCATATATGTGAATAAAATCCCCTCTTAGCCCTTTCTTATTTCCTTTCCTGTTAACTGAGGTTAAATTTCAAACAGACTTTGTGATG
Organism: Haliaeetus leucocephalus; assembly: GCF_000737465.1. Lineage (NCBI taxonomy): Eukaryota > Metazoa > Chordata > Aves > Accipitriformes > Accipitridae > Haliaeetus > Haliaeetus leucocephalus. The sequence continues at coordinate 461,015 of NW_010972931.1, forward strand.
AAAAAAAAGTGGTTAAATGAAATTACAGCATAACCTTTAGGTTTAATTTTTGAAATGAAACATTTTCCTTTAAAAATACTGAAATAGAATATTTCGGTATTTTCAACATGTTTTTCACCTTTTCCAGCTGAAATTGGTTGTTGGATGCAGTCTGAATTTACACATAATTTCAACTCTTGACACACTTTTTCGTAAATCCACTCTTCTCTGAAAAGACCATGCTAACGAATATTTGTTTTGAGGTGCAGGAGAACTACTGAGGTCCTTAGAAGCATCAACAGTGAAAATTTGACAACCACAGGTATATTGTCATCATAGCAATGTTCATGTGACAGCTGTTAGCTAATGCTTGTGCCCTCACTGTTTTTATTTGGGCTCTAACCCCTTCTCAGTTGACATGGGTATGTAGTCACCTGTCTCCTGATATTCATTAGACTGCAGAGAGGAAAGTGCTACATTCCCAAAGAAAGGAGAGAGATGTGCTTCAGGCTCTTTCTAGTTACTGCCTAATATAAATTACTTAAATATTTCTGAAAATGGGAATTGGAATGCAACATTCTCACTGTCCAGATGTGAACAAGCTGCTAGGCTCGAAAGCTGTGGCAATGAAATAGTCACAGCTATTAAATGAACAGTTATGCAGGTATAGCTCTTCAGTCTCACAACATAGTCAGGAAAATATTCCAAAAACTAGGGGAGCTGATTTTACATCCTTTCAGGAAGACAACTGCATGTGGATTGTTTGTATTAAAACCATCTCTAGCTGGTTTTAGTGCAGACCCTCCCTAATAGAGCAGTCTGAGCCTCACAGATCAGATAGGCAAGGGGATGTCTACTGTTCAAGTGTGACAGGACTAAGATAGAACAGCCTGCGGATGGCTAAGTTTGGGTAAGTGCTTTGGGAATCTTCAGACATTATGTCCTTCCTCATGGTTCCAAGCAGCAGCCTGAAGATAGATGTCGTCTAAATCCTTGTTTTATGAATCTAGTCCCAATCAGTTCTGCGGTTAAGAATATCTTGAATAGAAATTACTCTTCTAATAATCTTCATTTATAATATTTTAGTAACCTTATTACTAAAAATATTTATTCAAGTCTAGCATTTACTGATACAGTTCCCATGTCTGTAATATGAACTTAGCATTTAAAAAAGAAAAAAAATAATTTAGAAAGGACAATATGAAAGTAAGTGCATTTGAAACTCATCTTCTGGGTCCATGCTGAGATCTGGGCTCCCTGAGCCTTAGAGTTACCAGAAGTAACATGCTAAATGTCATATCATCAAAGATCAAGACAGCAACCCAAAAGTAGCTCTCAAAGTTTAAAGACTTCTGCCTTGATTTTCTGCCCCATGTAATCCCCAAGTCCTCATCAGGCATGAGCAGTTTCCAAGGTCAGACATCATGCAGCTTGAAAAGCATGCATCTTTTGTCTCCTGGGGGAGACAACAATACCAAGACCTCAGCTTCTCTGAGGTGGGAAAGAGATTCTGTTTAGTTGATCAAAGGCACAGTGATGGATGCCTTATATCAGATATCTCATATAGATGTGCTTGCTTTTCTATACCAGTTATCATTCCCTTAAGCATTCTGCAGCAGGCTTACTTGTTCAACAGAGACGTTGGTTTGTAGCTTGGGAACGTGGGTCTAGTTTAGGTCTGTGATTTTACAAAGATCTTCAGTTAAGTTCAGGATTTGACCCCAGCTGATTTTTAAGGCCCACAGATGATTTACTTCTATCTGTATATGTACAAAAGTCCTGCCTGAACATACAAATAAGCTCTGCCAAGAGAAAAAAAAAGCAATGAATCATGGCAAATCTATAGATCTAGTCTTTTATTTAATCCCTGTATAGGAATAAAAGGCCAGATCCTGGTGAGGATTTGGATCTTGTAAGGAAGTTAGCACAAGACCTGCATTTTAGGTGCCTTGTCCCTGGATAAGCATATATGAATCAGCTGGGTTTCCATACTGCCTGTTCTGGGCTTCCATTTCTGACTCCATCTGACTTGTTTCTCAGGGTGGAAGCACTATAGTTTAGGGAGAAAAGGCAAGGACCTCAGCAGCCTGGAACCCATGGGATTTATAATGGGCATATCTCTGCACACAGGAGGAGCTGGAGGGAACGGGGACTCCATCTTCCCGGGAAGTTTGAGAATTTCTGAGCCAGCACAGTAAGTTTTCCCAAAGTTCCCAAACCTCCATGCTCCTTACCTGCTAAAGCCCTGGGACACTGTGTTTAAGAGAAGTGATGCCTGACCTTTAAGAATGGGAGTATAGGCATGTATGAAGATCAGTGTTCTTGAAAATACTCCCAGGTAAAAGTAAAGGCCTAGGCAAGGACAAAATAATCCTTGAGGTGAACAAACAGCTGCCCAGGATTACGCCGACAGTTAGCAATTGTTATGCAGAACTTGTGAAGTATGTGGAAGATTATAAAGGATAAAGATGAAAAACACTGGGGGTGGGGTAGGGGGGAGAAACCAGACTTCTAGTAAGCTAGTCAGCTTTATTTTATTTGTTTTGTTCTGTTTTGTTTTGTTTTATGCCATTCTAGTACTAGGAGAAAACAGGTAGCAAGTACCTGGAAGATGAGAAGATTAACATCCAGCTCATACTGGTTCCCAGAAACGGTATGTATCATTCCACCACATTTTCTTCTTTAATAAGGTAATTGAACTCGCAGAGAGCATCAGAAGCCTTATTAATGTTAAAGGAGAACTCGGCAACTGGGTTGGGGATTTTTTTGCATCCTGTCACATCCTTTAAACAAGCTGAGGAAGTAAGCGCTGTCATAGAGAAGTTTAGGTTGGAAAGGACATCTGGAGGATCAGTTCTCTCAGTTTCTCTGTGGCTGCACTTCTGTTAGCAGAGGCCAGTATGGGGCTGGCTTTCTTTGCCACAGAGGCATGCTGTTGAAACATATTCAACTTCTTACCCCCATGGACTCTCATGTCCTTTCAGCAAAGCTGCTTCCTATCCAGTCAGCCCCCAACCTGTACTGTTGCATAGGGGTTTTCCACTGAGGATGTAAAACTTAAATTTGTTTTTGAACAATGTTAAGTCTCTGCCAGCCCATTCATTCAGGCTGCCACCATCCACTGAACATCAGCCCCATCCTCCAGAGCTTCACTGAAGTATTGGCTCCTCTTCATCCCAGCACACGTGCAGAATTTGCTATTATCCACAGATTTAATGATTTTTCAGCTTATTAAGGAAGACAATATTTTCCCCAGTATTAACCCTGGAAGAATGCTACTATTTGGCTGACAATTGGAGTTTGTGCTGTCATCACACGCTTTGAGCCCAATGGTCCAGCCAATTTTCTACCCAGCATGAAATCCACCTGCCTGAATCATATTTCATCAGTTTGGCTATAGGGTGCTGTGGTAGACAGCAACCTTGGTTCACAATGTAGATAAATAGAAGGTTGAAAATAAATTCTTAGGAAGAAATCACTGGCAAATTGGCAGGAGAGTGAGATTCCACATAGGATCTCTTCTTAGGAGGCATCTCACGCCCACTTCTTTTCCAAATATTTGTTATCTGAGAATATATATAAAAGAAACATATATAAAAGTAAGGATGGCACCAAACTCAAATGAGCTTGTAAGAATGCTGGAGCAGAATTCAAAGTGATGATACAAAAACTGCCAAAGGTTCTCCCACAGCATGGGAAAATAAGAGATGCTCATGCATCCCTCAGTGGAGAAGAGCATGCCCACAGTCTCAGAGACAACAGGGCTTCAAGCCTCATAGCTCTCCAGAGAGGCAGGGAAAAGATCAGTTTTGGAAGACCATGTTTAGGAACTGAGTAGACTGGGGAGTCTGTAATGTGCTGAGTTGGTGAGCTGTGGTGCACAGTACTCGACATGAAAACAATTGTATTGTCATAATTGTGGTATCAAATGGAGATACACTTTGTGAACGTGTGTATGTGGACATGTCTCTTGCTGTCTGCGTTTGTAAATTTAACACGTGCTCCTTAGTAGGTATGACTACAAATAAATCCCTTATAGGAACACTGGAATTCTCAATTCAACCTTGACAAAGAATCTGCAGATGCTATTCCATTATAAGTCTTCATGGTGTTAAAAATGTCCTCCTTTCCCTGTACAACCCATGCATGATAGCTCTGAAACCTTTCCATGTCCCCTTTCACCCTCTGCTTTTCATATAAGGGAATAAAAAGTGGGTGGCTGTTCTGTGAGGAGATAAAGCAAGATTTAGCTCCGTTTGGGTACAATTGGAGAACATATCAATGGTACCACTGGTCAAGGAAGTAGCTTCACAAAACCATGACAGCTGAAAATGAGGACACAAGTGATTTTGTCTTTCCCTTCCAGTGTTGCTTTGCTTAGAGGAACAAGACTTTGTTTTAATACATTTAAGTTACAAATGGTGACATACTTAATTATGTTACGACAATGAAAAGGTCTTTAAACAGCCAAGAGCCGGGAGTCATCTTTTTACTCCAGATACTGCTATTACAAGATCTGTTTTGCTTTGTTGCAGCCTTGACATGAAGATGCCACCTTTAAAATATGATAAGGTAAACCATCTCTTAATCATTCAACTTTCAATGTCTGTGAGATTGCTAGCTAAGGGTGAGCTGTGATAGCTCTCTAGCAGGTGATGAAGCTGTGCGCTCATTTCTCCACAGGATTTCAAACTGCCAACAAGTTGTAGCAAAAGTGCTCACTTAGTTTAAGCATTGCATGTTGTCCCATATATAGAAGACAAAAAAACATGCTGTTGCTTTCATAAATGTTCTTCTGAATTATAAATGGTTACTTAATAGATATGAAAATGTCTCTCACCTTTATTGAGATTAGTTGGTCTTGAAGAGGCTACTTCACTATCAGAAACAAGTGGGAACCACCACAGAAAATCATTCCCACAGCTTGTCAGGGTCAAGTGAGTGACTAGCTCTGAGAACTCATTATGGCCTCTAATAAAAGCACAGCTCTTGCTTCTAATCACAGAACCTAGCTGAGCACAATTCCTAATTTAAACACCTGTAAACACATAGAGGGATATAAAACCCACAAGTTATGGCCCAAGAGCACTTGCAACTGGAAGGGGTCACTCAGACACGTGGAAGTTTCTGATTTCAATCTCATCATTGACCTCCGTAGTAGTGAACTTTATGGAAAGTGTGCCCTGAAGACTTCTGTAGACAAGATGGTTGTGGTTTTGGAAGTTTTGCTTTTTCCCCTGATTACAAAGTAAGAGTCAGTAAAATAATCCAGTTTAAGACATCAACCATTAAAATGTAGTGAAGTGCAAATGTGAAGTGGTGAGCAATCAGGTTCAGCACAGATAAAGATGCAGTGGATGAGTGTTTTTGCTGCAGGTTGTGCAAGATGGGGCTGAAAATTACTGCTGAAAGATAGTTTGTTTTGAGAGCTGACAGGAACATTCTTATTCGATAGATTTGTTTATTCCATGTATTTAGCTTTACCTGTTCTTTTTTTAATGACAAAAAGCAGTTTAGCTACTTCTTGTACTGAACAGTCAACACATAAATAGCTGTGTATTAATTTTTCCAGTTGTGCTTCATCATTTCACTTCAGCTCAGTTGAATCATTGAGGCTTTTTGCAATGGGAATGAACGCAGTTACTGATCAACAATTTATTCTTCAAAAATTTAGGTCTGCATGTGTTCAGGCTTAGTTGTCTCTGTGCTTGTGAAAAACACTCCTTTCATTTATCAATAATCTGATGCAAGACAATTTGTTTCCCTCATTTGACTCTGATCTCCTGGCCAGGTAGAAGTACTCCTACTTCTACTGTGCTGTTCCTAGTGTACAATAAGGCATCTACTAGCAACATTTTGAGGCATCTATTGAACATGCTTGGTGCTCCAGATTGTTTTTCAGTGTAACAGACATAATTTCTGTAGCAATATTAGTAACATCAGTAAATTCACAGGTCTATGAACTTTAACAAACTGTTAGTACACATTATGGTCCTAAGCACTGTGGTTAGAATGAAATCTCTTTCCCAGCCATGCAGACCACTGTGCACTCACACTCACCATTTTAAGAGGAAACGGAGTTTTAGCCCTGTCATCTTGTAACTATTAAACCGTATCTTCACCTTTCGTTTACTTAAGATGTCTCAAAAGAAGCTCCATTAGCGCCTTAAGAGAACTGTATACTATGAAATAAAGATAGAAGAACACCAACCACAAATTCCTAATGGTTTATTAGATGCAAACAAATAGGCAAGCAAACAAATAAAAGCAACTTGGAACCTTTCTGCTTTCATATTCTTATCACTTTTCATTCAAATGGCATTTTTTGCCTTTCAGTATCAGTATAAAATGGAGTCGAAGACACATTCCTACTTCATTATTTGTGACAAAAAAGCATCATACAATAGAGAACTATTTTCCATCTCTCATGTGGATATGGTCATTATTTACTGGAGGCTGTTTTGTAACACAATGACCATCTGTCAGTAAGCACTGAAACACTCAATCATGCTGGCTGTTATTGTTAAAATGCCACAATCAGTGACTGCTGTGAGGGATTAATAGATTTTTTTGCACTAAGAACAATTACATATTTAGAAGGCCAAATGAGCTTTCGTTGGAGTTGGTATAAATCCAGAGCTACTCCACTGGAATCCAGGTATCATCTCTAGATTTATAGCAGGGTAACAGATATCAGACTTTGACCTAGACCTTTAATAGGAAGATGTCAGGGAAGCAGCTCCTTTTGAATTGGTTATTTTTTGAAATATCTTTGACTGAAAAAAATACATTTACATTAAATTGCATAATGAAGATAACTGAGACCGTGTTTTCTTCCCACATTGAAGGGATAGCTCAGAATTATGTTCTGCTATTCTGCGGAAAGGTACATATAACTGTGGTTAAAGAGGTTCAGTTTGCGGTTATGTTCATTAAGCTTTTCTTTTGAACATTGTGTCACGTTTCTTTGTGCACACTTGGTCAGGAGCATAGATGCTCAATTGAACAACCAGTCGCACTAGCAGACCCCAGGATTACAGCTGGGTGTAATTCTGCACAAACCTGTATAATTAAACCCTTCAGGGAAAGTCTGGAATGAGATTTGTTCAAATGCAGCCATGTGATTACAAGTGCATCATTAACATTTTTTTATATATATATAAAGGGAAGTGGTGCCCTCAGGGTGGCAGAGTGAGAGAGAAATATGGCCTATACATTGAAGGTCATATGTTATACAGCGGTGGGAAAACATTTCTTAATCAAAAAATCCCCTCTCCGTATCATTTATTATGACCATAGGCTATAATTACTTAGCCTATTAAAATGCTTAACTCAGTTAATGATTTAGTTAGTAAGTATTAGACATTTCAACTGGAGGAGGAACTGGAAGGCAAAAGGAGGGAGTGATGGGGGACTCTAGTCTTGAAAGAAGCTGGGTGTCTCCAAGAAGTCTTTGGAAACCCTCAAATCCTTTTGGTTTCATGGGCTGCTGAGGAGCTTGCAGATGCTCAGCATTTCACACAGAAGGCTCTGACGTGGTGGAGCTGGTCCTTATGGTTGCTACCTCAGAAGCCTCATTCCCTTGTTAAATCCCATCTTCCTCGTTTCCTACTTTGGCGCCTTGCTGCCAAATGGCACATGGCACCCAGACTTACAAAACAGGTGAGCTGCATGCAAGAACTGTTAACGCTCCCCGCTGTTTCGCAATCCCCTATCACCCCATTACACACGTGAGACAGTAGGCAAGGCGTGAGTGTAGCAAGGACAAGGAATGGGAATATTCCAGCATGCAGCCTGGCAGGAGGGGTGCAGCTCTGCATGTTCCTTCTGTCCTTCCCTGCATGCCCAGCATGGAGTGGGAGGAGGAGAAGGGAGGCAAATGAGGATGTTTCTGTCATGTGGCCTGACAAAACCATGCTCATTGGAATGGCACCTGCCTGTACTCACAAGACAGGAAAAAGAAATGTAGCTAGATGAACAATCAGAAGCATTTGCTTTGAAACCCCTTACTTGCAGGTCTACACAACTTCTCTGTGCCCAGAAGCAAAGATCTTTTGAAAGCAACTGCACCTGCCCACCCCTCTGCACTTGCCTTGAGAAGGCACAATAGCCACAGTCCCAAAGGGCCACCAAGTGTCATTTAGCAGCTGCACACAACTTACCTGTCCCTAGAATGCTAACCCTTTACTTTGATTGCATGCAAGTCTCATCAGAGACTAGCACTGTGTGGGCTAAGTAGGCCTGGAGAGATCCCTTAACGAGTTTGCAGGATGAATGTATCCTTTGCCTGCCGCCTTTTCCAGTACGTGAGCTTCCCGTGGACTGATGATAATTTATACAAACCTGTGTATTGCTCACAGTTGTTTGTTAGCCATTTGTCTAAACAAATTGTGTCCTGTGGCAGTCAAGCTCCGTGGTCAGTCATTTTTTGCTACATGTGGCTGGTCTCCTAAGTCAGAAGGGATTGCTTCACTTTCCCACTCGGATGACATAAGCTTTATAAACAGACACATGCTTGATTAGATTGCTAGGCTTTGGCTCATAGGCTGGGAGAAAGCTAGGAGCCTGGTAAGCAGGGCAATCCCACAGCCCCGCAGAAGACAAGGATGATTTTATTGGCCAGTTGCCCTCAGGTGCCATGCTCTTTCATCTCAAACATGGTAATAATTCAGGCAGTCTTAAGCAGCAGATTTCCAAGGGGTCATGATTCTAAGTATTGAAAAGGATTGTTCAAAAGATTTATTAACACACAGCAAAATGATTTATGGAAATAATACTCAGTAAATAAGCCCCAGAGAGGTTCCAAATCAATTATGCTATATCTGTTCATTTGCATGAATATTGCCTTCAACTTCTTGTGTGACTGCTAAAATAACCTATGAGACAGTGTATTTACTGTGCTCTTGTTACATGATACTGAATCTGAAAACAGTGGGTCTGATGAGCTGTCTTAGGTTAAGATGTGACACTGTATGACATTTAGCTTTTGTGATACGATGAGGTAATAGGACATGACATGAGTGTATGCCATGAACCAAAGGTCAGATTCAAACAGATACACCTGCTTTCAGCCTGGCCAGTTACTGTCAATTTGTAAAAAAGGCTTCCAGACCAGCACACATTTCTGACAAGAATTGATGGTCATAAAGTAGGTGTATTAATCCATTGGCAGCAAAGCTTACTACCTGCTTATCCATAACACATTTCTACCTAATGGAAATTGATTAGAAAACATTTCTCCTCAGAAGCTTACTTACTTGAATGTTTAATTTTGGGCAGCTGCCTAGGCCAGATTCAGAGATCCCATGTCTATACTGAAGGACAGAATACCCCTCCCTCGACATCCACTACTGGCTTGTGCAGGAAGAATGAATATATTGTCTCTACTCATATGGCCTGAGGGATCATTTATTCTATGCTGCATGTCCTCGATGATACCCTACTTCACCCAGTCCTGACCCCCCCCCATTCATTTAGGGGACTTGTTGAAACTTGCTGTCACTGTCGTCTTGCTTGTATGCCTGAATATTCTTTGGCTGAAGACCATAGCCTGGGGAGGAAAGGCAGATGGTATGTGCCTAGGTTCAGTTTCAAGGATGCAGAAGCTGGCAGGCACTTTCACATCCCACAACATCAGCAGAGCCAAAGGGACTTACCAAAATTGGGACTTGCGCAGAACACATAGACACCCAAGTCCAAAGCTGTGATCCTGCTCAGCTGCTCCAATTTTGCTAAATTCCATTTCAATATTTCAGTTTAAAGTTTTCCAAATACATTGAGTAACACCTCAGTTCATGCACAGTCCTGCTCAAGTCTTGGCAGATGGGAACAAGTCAGTCTCTATTCTGCAGCACTGGTGGGGAGTTATACAACACCACTGGACCTTGGCATACGTGTCCTGTGTGAGCACAGAGATGTTTCAAATGGAAAGGTTAAGGCTTTTCACAATGTTGTAACGTATGAGGTTGGAGGTCAGCAAGCCAAATCATCCTTTCATGTACTGAGTCAGGACCAGTAGGATCTACTGTCCGCAGATCATCGCTGACAGGTGAGGTGACCTGCTGTTACACACTGCCGGTATGTTACACACTGCTACAACTTCAGTTTCCTTTTCCATTGTTCCACCCTTCTAACAAGTTAGGATGTGTTTCTGGTGCCCAAAATAATTGTTTTGTATTGAAAATGAAGATTATTCCTTCCTGCCTCCCCCTGTGACTACGCAGGTTCGTTGCTTATTTTCCACTTATAATGCATTTTCAGCATGCTATCATGCTGAAATCTTACTTGAGTGCGAGGATGAAAAAAAAAGAATGAGACCAGAGAGAAAAGCTATTTCAGTAGTGTGTCTTGCAAGAAGTGCTCATGGATTTGCATGTTTCATCACAGTGTCCAAAACTACCAAGTGTATGAACTGTAGTATTTTGAAGCCAGATCTCTCAATGTATTACCACTGAAATCAACAGATGCCTTTGTAGCTCTGGATGTCAGACTGTGATTCCTCTTACTTGTCTTTAACTGCCTAACAGTGCGATAAGCACTTCAAGATTTTTACATTGGCTGAGAAGCAAGCACATTTAAAAAGCAATTCATTTCACCTCCTTAGATACCTGCCTTAGACATCCAGTGTTTTCTGTTCAGAACAGAATCAGATTGGATAAGAAACTTAAACCATACACTGACCTTTTAGATGTAAGATGTGAGGAGAGATTAACCCCAGCCCAAGTAAGTGAATAAAAATATTTTGTGAATAGATGCTTCACAGTTATTAGGAAACAAAAAAGCAGCAGTCCCAGAGCTCTGTCTTTCAAAAATCACAGAGATTTGTACCACTGCACATTCTAAATTTACCCATTTTTCTCTCAATTTTTACTTCTAATACTGAAATCATGCTCACTTTGACTAGAAAGTCAATGAAACTTTAAAACTAGTAACATAATAAGTTAAAGGTAGAACAGATGTTTTCATTATGCCAATGGATTGTTTTTCTCTCATTAGTTTTTTTTAATTATCTTGCTTACAAAATTTAGAGCCACAAATCCTAAAAGATCTGAACACTACCTGATTCTCTACTTTTTACACACTTGTCTGATCCAGGCTTGCATATGGACTTTGTTCTTGATGTAAAATGTGTTACAGCAGTCAGAATAATTTGATCACCTGGAAATGTTAGGTAGCAAGGTAGGAGTTAGGTGAATAAATAAAAATTCCTTTGCATACCTGGTGTTAGCTTCCAGCCTTTGGAATTTTAACTGAGATATTGGATAGGCCCATAGGTGTGGTCTGAATTTATCCTCCATTCTGTTGAGAAGAAACATATTTTTCATTTTCTATGCCTCCTTAGTCCTGCTCTGATCGATATATTGCCAAATCTGAAACAGGCTTGAAACTGACTTTTTTTTTTTATTCACTACTACTAATTATTCTTTCAGTTCTTTGATTGTTCTTTTGATACTTTTAGTTCTCAAAACTGAAACTGGTTTAAGTGGCTTCTTGTTCTTATTTTTATTTTATTCTGACATAAATGACAAATATGGTGTATGGCACATCCTCAGCGGAGAAAGTAGAATATCAAGGAAACAGATTCTGAGAATGTTTTAAATAAGGACACCATTCTCAGGATCAAATACTAGAGAGAGGAGTCAAAATTTGTTTTCGTCTCTATAATCAATGCAAACTTAATTGGATTCAGTACATGCTTTTTTTTTTCTATTGATTTTTCTGTTATTGTTCCTGTTTGACTGCTGGTTTTCTAGCACGTCCCAGGCTTTTTGGATATTATTTTCTCCATGTGTTTTTTTGGCTTTTTCCCATTTAACTGCCTCTGAATCCTTTTTACTAAAAAAGTAATCAATCACAGACAACACATTTTATCTGATTTTATAAACACATCTAATTCTGTGGAGCACCAGAATGCTCACTGGGTATGCATTATCCCCTTTCCCTTAAAAGGACCCTCTAGGGTCAAAAAGGGCTATGTGGTGAATTTGTATGCGTGAGTTGTAAACCTGAAGGTCACTTCAGCCATCAATGCCATCACAGAAGAGCCTTTAATGAACACTCAGTTTATATGAAAAAAGAAACACCTTCTAAGCTGAGGTCTCTCCTGACTAAACAGTATCTTTCAGTACCCAGGACCAGAGTCTCCAGGAAACCTGAGCAATGTGCAGGTACAAGATGACATGCTCGCTCTTCCTGTGGATGAACATCTGAGCCATGGTCTTCTGTACGGATTGTGCGTGCTCTGAAATCTCTTAGGAGCTATATCGAGTGTTAAGACAGATAGTGTACTGGTGCTCTCCTGCTGTCCTGACCACTTGCTGCCCACCTGCCAGCTGCCTTGTATGGATATTCTTGCTGCCTTGTTCAGTGGTTTAGAATTTACATTCCAGGCACAAGGAGGGCTGGGAAAAAGTAGAAGAGGAGGAAACATAGCAAGGATACCCTCTCCTGTTGTTATGCAAACCCTGATTCCTCTGATACCCCAGTGACAGCTTCTGGCTACCGGGGTCTGCACATTATTAGAATATTTTACATAAGCCTAAATGACAGATAAGCACTCCAGGAAAGTGAGTTAGTCCATCCTATTTCCTTATCAATTCTCTAGATTAACACTTGCTGCAGCTGCTGTTCCACAAGTAACTTCCTGATGAGCTCACTGTGCAAGGCTGAGACATTGTGTCTTTATTTGCTGGAAGGTATCATGGCAAAATATTTATCACAAAGCAATTAGATATTAGAATAAAAGCGTATCTGGAGTTCATAATTCAAAAAAAAAAAAACCACAGAAAAACTCCGAAACAAACAAACTGAAAATCCATACATGTCATTAAGTGGCTTTACAGTCCTGTATGCATGCTTCCTTATTTTCATTGTTGTGTTCAGACAATGTGTACAGTGGAAAAAAAGCAAAAAAAAGGCAATGAGCCTTATTCCACCATGCCATGCACAAAACTAAACCTTGTAGCAGCATTTCACAAATCTTCTTGATGTCTGGATACTTAGTTTATGAGGAAATAAAGTTCCTTTCATATCTACCAAGAAAGTATGGCCTTTTGAGGTTCATCTTCTCAATGGGCACCATTGTCAGCATGTTTTGGAAAGCCCAGAAGGTCCCTCCCACCCTTCCCGATACGGCACTGGCAAGAGCCTGCACATCAGCTCTGTAGCCCCTGGCACTCTGAGACAGACCTAATAAGGTGTCAAACCTGCCCATCGGTTGCTATTTTCAAACCTGCCCTGTGGTACCAGGCATCTGAATCACTTCAGCAGCAATGCAAAACTCACCTTTTGCTCTCTGACCTGCCTCTGCAAAGAAATCCGAAGCAGGATCCCAAACAGAGGCTTTATCAGAGAATTCAGATCCAATTGTATAGCTGGGTCCAACTCCCATTCAAGCAGAAAAATAATGTGTTTCTAGTGGAACAAACTTACAGGGAACACAGAAGCACTGTTTTATCAAATAAACCGTAAGTAGGGCTCTCAGGGTGATTTCACACTGAGAGCAAATGAAAGAATAATAAAAAAGTCAATTGCTTTTAGAAAGCAGAAGCTCAACATTTGTAGTACTTTCTGCTATGCACAAAAAAAAAAATAGTATCTTCTCTTTCTAAGTCAAAACTTAAAGGTATTTTAGACCCAGTAAGTCGAACTGGCAATTGGTGCTAGGCCCTTAAATCTAGAATGATGAGGAAAGGTCAGAAGGGAAAAAGGACAGAAGGTGAGCCACTGTGCACAAATAAGCACCTGTAGTCCCTACACAGCCACTGTAGACAGGCAGGAACCCCTGAAGATCTGTAAAGGAAATTTCGCCCATGTTATATGCTTACCTCTTTACATTGGCTAACCCAGCAAAAAAGGCTGTGCAGTTTTGTGTACGTGTAGAGATCACTTTAAAAAAAAAAAGGAAATAAACAGTTTTCAAACACTTAAGCCCACCCCTTATCTTAAAAACCCCCAGACCACTGAAGTGTCTGTAGCCAGCATCATTACTATCAGGCAATTCAAATTTCCTGGTTTACGAACCCTTATTACTCACACTGAATAAATACTGTCCACTCCTCTGGAGCAAACCATGTCACTTTCTCTGGAACAAACCCCAGCTGCTGCTCAGGGTCAGGCTGTGCAAAGCACGGCCTCCAATAAGCAATGTGAACACAACTGCATCAGGTTTGGTACCTCAGACTTTCTGCTAGGTGGGCTATACAATTTGAATCTATCTATAGTAAAATCCCTCCACGGGGAACAGCTTCTGTCAGGTGGTGTGGGAAGCCTTGTCTTGTACCATCGGTCCCATGGGGAGCAGTCCACACAGTCTTTGGAGAACAGGAGCTGCTAGTTGTTCCCTTTCTACGTCGGAGAGAAATGAAACGCTACTAAACTTGGCATCCTTCCCCTCCCCGGCCACCCCATTGCTAAGTTATGTTGAGATAGCATCTGCCCTTTAAAGAGTTACTGTGTTGTAACTAACAGATAACATGGTACGGAAAAACAAAAGGTACTATGTAGATTATTGAATCTGTGTCCCCTGAAATGCAACATTATTTCAACATTTAACAGGCATCAATTCTCCTTTTATCTGGAGAACAAGAGAAGCAATCCTCAAGTTTGGGGTAGAAATACAGATTTATTAGCTATTACCATACACCTACAATTTGTCAATGTCCTTTAACCCTTCCCCATCTCCTCAAGTTTGAAGTAGTTTTACCTTAGCTTTACCATGTCCTCCAGTCTTACACTGTCTGCCGTCCACAGAGAGTATACATACGCCAAGCTTCACTGTCTTGAGAAACACAAATTGTTTTCCAAACCTGCAGAGTCTAGGGGCATTAACTGGTAAAATCTTACTTCTCCAGAAAAAAAAGTTCTGCTAAGAAATTCAAACTTGTCAGTGTCTTAGCCCGTAATTACAAAAATACTTTAAACAGCATAAAGCAGTGGTGCCGCAGGTGGAGTGGGTTCTGCCCGCCTTCCTCCCCTCCCTCACCCTCCTCACCTCCACCCCGTGCTGCCCACTACCCTGTGTCATCTGGTATGGCTGAATGGTGAACAGCAGCGGGAAAAAGGCTCGAGCCCCTCCAACAGTTAGTTTCAAACTGAATCAATTCCCCGATCTGCTTTTCCATGCCACTGCATGGATAGTTGTTGTGGCACAAGAGCCAGCGTGGTGCAAAGGGCAGGAGCCCACGGGAGAGGGAAGGAGGTGTAGAAAAGGGGGGGCTGCTGCTTCCAGCAGCACTGCTAGCTTCGTCCTCCTCGGGGCATGGGGGAAACGGCCAATTTGAAAACCCAGTCTTGAAAAATGTAGCTAGGCTCAGTCCAGACTAAGGCAGTTTAAGAGACACTCGGGTTCCCATTTAGCGGTAGAATGGCAGCTTTTCAGAAAGCAACCAACCCTTGCTCTAAGAGGAGTGAAAAACTGAATCCTTGTTTTCTGCCTGGCTTCTTAGTCCAGTCTCTTTGCAGCATTTGGCCGGATCTTAGCTGAGTCCTAGATCAAACTTGTGGAAAACACAGTGTCATTGACTAGTTTAGTGAGACAGTCAATAAAATGAAGGGACTTTTATCTGAATGTGTAATGTCTATTTCTGTGCAAATAAGATGAAAAATAATGACGCTTATTGATGTTTATACCAATTGACATGTATTGATCACAGTCCTAACTCAAGAGGGAAGTAAATTTAAGATCTTGCCTATGTCTAACACGTTATTGACTACTCAGGTCTGTTCTGTTTCTGAAGGATAGAGACAGAAGCCTGGATTAATGTCCATAATCTGATCCAGAGTGGAAATTCCAGTGTTCCTCTTCCTGGGCAAAAAGTGAATCCCTTTTAAAGTGATTGCAAAAGCCCCAAAGTCAGAAGGATCTAAGAAGGAGTAAATAAAGTAGAAGAGGGCAGCCAACTTGCATAGTTTCCATGTCATATTCTCACAGTCTAACATTCTGTTCTCTCCAAGGAGGAAATAACAATATAATGTACAGCCCTGCCACTACTGCTATTAATAACTTGGAATGTGTCCAGGAGCACATGGGTGCAGGAGAATATGCTGTTCCTAGTAATCACATAAATGTTTAGATGTTTGTCTTTATGAGGCTGAGCCTGGTTCTCTTTTGTATGCTGCACCACATAGGTCCTTATTTTCCAGCTCCTCGAATACTGGCCCAATCAAGCTTCCCTTTTAAAAGTCAAGTTGCAGTGTAACAGAAGTACTACAAGTTCCAAAACAATGTATGAGCTATTTTAGCTATTCTAGCGCACAAAAGAAAAAAAAAGAAAGAAAAAAAAAAGCGGGGGAAGATTGGAAAGTAAAAGAAAAACAGAAAAGCAAACTGGGACATAATGAAAACAATTCTTCCTAATGTTTAGCAGAATATGCATGTGCAATTACCCTAGGAAAAGTCTTAATGATTTAAGATTACTTTAACAAGGTAAAGCTTCTTCTCAATACACAACTACACATCCTTTTGGTGTCTCTGAGATTCTCTCCTTAGAGGTTTTATATGGTGAAATTCCCCAGTGCAGCCTGTGTGGTGAATGCCTTAATGGCCAGCCAGGGACCTTCACTCCAGGCTGCATTTGTCCATCATTAGGTACCCCTGAGCCCTAGAAGGACAAGAGGAAGGGCTCACTTCTTCACGGTAGAGGTGAAAAGTGACTTCCAAGCACAGGCTATAGTTAGGGAGCACTGCTTTACCCATACTGTTTGAAATTTTCCTCTTCCACTAGTTTAAAACTGAAACCTAATGGAAAAAGTAAGAGGAAGCCAGGGAGACAAAATCCAGTCCCCAGGTGGCATCTGGGCCACTAGCCGGGCTACTTGGGCATATTGTACAGTGCCTGAAATGGCATATGCCCTTCGCAACGATGATCCAAAATTGACAGCTTTCTCCATGTGCAGCTGCCAAGGGAGAAGGAGGAAGTCTTAAAATCCTTGCTCGGCAAGCACCAGTAATGTATTGCTGCTTGCGTAAGATATATGGGTCAGATCACTTTTAAAGCTGTAAAAAGTGGTTGTACGCTTTGTATCCTACACAACTGTTCATAGTGCTGAGTGATCTGAGGTCTTCAGCCCTGCCAAAGCTGTGCTGGGAGAAGACAGCACAGTGCCTCTTGCACTTACCTCCACAGCTATATGACCCTGGTATGGGGCCATAGGGTCATGCCATATGCCCTCCCTGGGGGGGGCTCTGGGGTCCTGGAGCACTGGGAACAGCAGTGCAGGTAGACCATTGCCCCAAGGAATCTGAACTCATCCTGGGAGACAAGGTGTCTGTGAGCCTATAATAGATCCATTCCGCTACCTGAGCAAGCTGTTTTGAAGCTTCCTTAGGCATTCCTACAGTAGTGCAGACACACTATTCAGAATAGCCTCCACTTATTCAACTGGATAACCCCAAGGGTACAGTGTCTGTTTTCATAAATTGTAGAAATGTATGGAAAGGATACAGTGAAAGCTTCTTCCCCCCCTAATATTATTGTTACATCAAAATGCCTGAAAACACAAAGAAACTTTTATGTTTAGATACGAGTTTTCTCTGAGATCTCTATAGCTACAAAGATATTAACCATTTTGACACCTTGGGCTGAGTTTTTTCATAAAATCTTTTCCAGACAGTTTTCAGAAACCTTATATTACAGTCCCATGCAGACTGCCTTAGACATTAATGGGCAGACTGCCTTAGACATTAATGGGCTCACTGCCTTAGACATTAATGGGCTCAAAGACAGTTTTGTCTGAAGCAGAGAAGCATATTTGGTGCTGGAGGGTAGTCCATAAAGGAGAGGGTACTGCATTACTGGTGCCTACCACAGGCAGGTAGCAGGGGGCTGAATGAAACCTCTGAATATTCTGCCAATTGCCAAGGACATTGTTTGGGATGCTCATTTTGGCTCGCAGTTTTGTTTTCTAGATCGGTGTGTTAGTTCCTTTGTTTCTGAGCTAGTTTAATTTACGGTGACTGGACCACTCAGTAAATGCAAATCAAGTATTGAACATATTGAAACAAAATGCAAAGATATGAATAGATCTATGATCAGTTCATTATAGTTTCTCAGGGAAAGAAAGACAGGGAGAAAGCATTGCTTCCAGGACAGTGTAAAGCGACCTTTTGGATTTGCCATTCCTGATATCACAATAATTAGGAAGGAATCTGAAAGCAAGGCAGCTCAAAGAATCTGGCCATGAAACTGTCCATGCACTTTCCTGGCCTCAGTATGAAAAAATGTCTTGCTCCATCTTAGGAACAAATTGTCCTACTTAAAGAAATTCATCTTCTTATTTGTGGTCATTTGTAAACAGGACAAAAATGTCGCAGATTGTGTTATCACGGTATTTCTCTTCCTGTGAAGGTAAAGGGTCACTATGGACCTGACCAGACGCAGATGCATTAGGGCAACACAAGGTCAGCATTCCTGACAGGACTTGTGCAGATCACACAGAGGTGACAGTCTGTGAAAGAATTATGTAGACTCCTAGTGCTAACAATAACAGACATGTCAAATAAATATATGTAATTAAGCCTGAAAAGCACAGTCCAAGTTATCAACAATTTTGCTTCCATTTAATAAGCATGTTTCAGATTCACAGGAAACATGCTTAAATCTGCTAGGTCATAGGCACAAACAGAGATCGAGGGAGAAAAACATAGTCTTGTTCATAAATACTACCCCGCTTCAGCAGTCTTCTCTCTGCCAAGAGCAAAAGAGAGCTCAGAACACTCCCAAGGGCAGAACAGAAGAGGCTGAAATGGTGATCCCTCTCATGCTGGCCTGATGAAAAAAAAAAAAAGACAAGACAAAACAAAAGAAACATTCAAGCAGCAAAGCACTCTTCACACAAAAACCCAAGAACTCGTGCCCATTTTGACACACTGCCATGTTTTGGAGGTGGATAAAGAAGAGACATGAGCAATTAAATGAAAGCAGCAAATACTTGTGCCTCATTTAATATACAGTTATCTGTTGCAAACACCCTCAAGTGGCTAGTGCCCTTAGGACCATCTGTCGTTGCTGTTGAAGCCTGTGGGCAATATTTTTGCCCATAAAGTAACAAGGCACACTCAGAGCAAGTCAACGATCCTTAGTAAAGAACATAGGTGTATCATTCTGCTCACCCGGTTTTGAATCTGTCTGGGCAGAAGATAAGAAGCTTTTATGTTGGTTGCCATTGCTAGGACCCTGTACACAGTTAGCTCAGCAAACTGGACCAAAAAATACAGAAATGCAGGAAGCCAGAACTCCAGCCAGCGTGACTGTATCTAGACATAGGCAAGGACAGAGCTCTGTATCAAGTGCAGTCACTGCATTAGCCACAGCATCAAGCAGTTTATACTTGGACCTGAGTCCCTTTCAGTTCTGTGACTCCAAATGGCTGAAATTATCACTGGAAAGAGAAAGCAATATGAGCAGTACTTTTTACAGTGTCCTAGAGGTCTCCTTAAGAAGACTAAACCTCTAATACAAAGCAGCTAGGGTCACTGTGGATAGGAGCTGGAATGAAGATGATCTATTTCTATTATGTATTTTCACTCTGCCAGAAGTGACCTTCTGTTACAGAAGCATCCCCTTTGGAAGAGGAGATATACTTGTGATGAGCTGCTCATTTGTCTCCTCAGTGTTATGAATGGGTCACTGCAGACCCACTGAATAAAGTTTAATGAACATCTGTGGTACAGCCACTGCTGTCAATGAAACATAGCATCAGGAAGTTGGAGTTACATTTGAAATAGCTACTCATGGTAGAAATGTTCCAGTCAGAGCAATGCAAGGTTCCTTAGAAGCTACAAAAAAGAAGGGTACATATTCAGGCCCAATATGCTCTGAATGTTGCAGTTACAGCATTCATAGTAACTACCTACAACTATCAAGTATCTCTGATTCTGGTTTAGACACGTCTCTATATACACTTCACTGCCAACTTTTGAAGATCCTGAAGCTATCATTACAGTGTGCTTGTGAGTTGCACAAACAAGATATAAATATGAACCTTACAAGTGTTATTGCAAGGAAAGATAGACCAATTGGATATGAAACCCTTGTTTCTAATTGCAAACACTGCACTAAAATAAAAACCTGCTTATCTATTAGGTTTTGCTTGGGATACTCTGAACAACTTGGAGGAAGCAAGACCTTATTAACTGAAAATGAATTATAATGAAAGCATTTATGGCTGTTTTACCCAATTTGGAAGCAGCTGGGAGAAGGATTTGAGGGTCTCTTTGAGGGTCTTTGTTCTTCCCCAGGCATGGACTGAGAGAATTTGCAGGACAAACTGGAGTCCTGCTTTTGCCCATGATACTGTATGCACATAGCTGTTCATGCGCCAGAAGGGTTCAAAGCTAGACATGGGCATTCCTGAGTTAATGCTGACCTAAATTAAACTATCCTCTGTGGAAAAAAATTTATATACTTTGCCTCAAATTAGCTAACAGAAACTGACCACAAGCTTCCATTTACCCACAAAAAAGGATCCTTTCTGCAGTGGCTCCAGCTCTACTTTCAGAAGCTTATGGGCAAGTTAACAGCAACTCCTAATTAAATGTATCATCCAAGTTAACAGGCTTATCTAAACTATTCCTCATTGATAACTGATCATACAGCAGAGACCACCAGCCAAAAATCTCTGTGCCATGCTGATATTTAGACACCAACAACTGAAAACTCCATGCCATAGTGAAGAAGCTTTCATGGTTAGTTGCTTCAGAGTCGATTTTGGTTAGTTACATGATCCTCTATGGAACAGCAGGAGGAAATATGCTATTTTATGTATGTATTAACTTTGTGCAGAAGGAAGCAGGCAACGAGTTTAAGATCTGAACTTTGACAGAAGCAATCAAGCAGCTCAGTAGAGCTAGGGTGATTTATGTCAACTGTGTATCTGATCTTATCTTTGGTATTAGTACTAAATGTCCATTTGGCTCACAAAAGATGAAAAGAACCTCCAGATGAATAGCGGTTACTGTGCCAGATGCAATACAATTAAAATAAACATACACATGAAAACCAGTTCAGATACCTGTGTTGAAAGGTAAAGAACAATATGTGCTTTCTAAATGATCTCAGGGTTCTGGATCAGCATAACCACCTATAAAACCAGAGTTATGGCTCCCTTTGTACCTATAGAAGGCAAAATTAACTTTATTTTTCAGACCCCCATGGATCCCATTACTTAGCAAATAACAAATGAAGAGTCAATTCTCTCAGCATTGCCATCAGGTTCAGAGAAGGATTGAGCTGATGCATGTCAGAGCCCCTCACCACTCAATGCTATTTGACATTTTTTTGGCAGACTGAGGAATCCCAGGCAAACTGTCAGGTTAGTTAAGTATGGATTTGATTATCAGGGCCAAACAGCCTTATGAAAAGGTTATGAAGAGGGAATCATCTGCTTTTTGCTCAAGAAACAAAATTTAGCTATGAGTTTTGGAATCTGAGAAAAGGAATCCGCACACCTACATCTGAAAAGGTAAATTTGCACATCTCTAATTCCCCCTTCCAGACAGTGTAATTCACTCACACAAAGAAAACAGGTACAGCATGCACAGACAATAAGTAATAAGATTCTTTGGCAAGACTGAAACAACCAGTGGTTGATGATGAAAGGACTCAAGGGTTCTGAGCCCTTATTGAGCTCAAGTTCAGGGCCTCTCCAGACCTTTTTTACCATCTTCTATAAGGAAAGGGCCTTCTGACTGTGCACCATCATATAGCAAAAATCACTGTTGCTTATGTGATGGCTTCTACTTTTTTTGTTGCATCTCAGTAGTCAATGATTAGCTGTGAGTATACATATTGTTAACACTAAGTCAGTCAATGCCATTACCTTGTAGAACAAAGGGAAAATACCATTATCTTTTCTGGAATTTAAATACACCATTTTGTTCTGGTGAGAAGCACTTTGAGCATGTCTACTTTGAGTCAATATTGTTATTATTTTTTAATTCTTATTTTATGACTGGTATACTTGGTGCTCAATATGGAATGCCTACGCCTAAGTATTCCAAAACCAGTTTTAAACCAAGTATCTGAGGTACAGCAACAGCCAAACTATGCTGATGAGAACTTTGGAGCAGTATGCCAACTCTGCCCATGAACCCAAGGGTGTCGGTGAACCAGATGGGAGGTTAGCCTGCCCTCACCTACTCCTGATTTGGACTGCAACTCTGTATGCACACTGTTGACTTTAAAGCCAGCTTTCATATGCCACAGTCACAGCAGTCATAAACCCTGACTCAGTTTTGGATCAGCTGTGAAAAATAATTTTGATAAGACCAATATAACCAAACATATTTTTAATGAAAGGTGTTTCAGAAAAGAGATAAGTAAGCCTCTAGTCTTTGCATATCATAAAATGCCATAGAAATGTGACTTCAGAAAATACATACTTTCAATTTTTCTTCACATCAAAATGCATCTTAAAAAATACCCATGTTTTGCAGCTAAAGCAGATGATGATTCAGATGTTTGTTCTATATTTCTACTCCCTCAGACTCTGTATAAAGAGTTGGAAATAGTGTTGTGGTGGGTTGACCCCAGCCAACAGCCAAACACCCACCTAGCTGCTTGCTCACTCCCCTCTCCCACAGGACAGAGAGAAAAAAGAAGGCAGGCAAGAAGACTCATGGATCAAGATAATAATAGTTTAATAGGGAAAGCAAAAGCTGTGTGCATAAGCCAAGCAAAATAAGGAATTCATTCACTACATCCCATTAGCAGGCAGATGTCTGGATGCTTCCTGGCAAGCAGGGCCTCAGCACACATAATGCTGGCTTGGGAAGACAAAAACCATCACCACAAATGTCCCCTCTTCCTCCTCCCTGCCCTGACCTTTTCTTCCTAAGTATGACATCGCGTGGTATGGAATACCCTTCGGTCAGTTTGGGTCTGCTGTCTAGGTGGTGTCCCCTCTCAGCCTCTTCCCCACCCCCCAGCCTAGTTGCTTTTGGGGGTGTGGGGGAAGAAAGGAAACCTTGATGCTGGGCACGCGGTGTTCAGCAATAGCCAAAACATTGGGTGTTACCAACACGGTTTAAGCCTCAAATGCAAAGCACAGCAGCATACAAGCTGCTATGAAGAAAGTTGACGCCATCCCAGCCAGACCCAGTACAATTGTTAAAGTTGGTAGCACTTTATTCAGAGATAAAATGAATGTAGATGACAGAAACACTGTACTAGAGCATTTCCAGCATGTGTGTACTCTTGATACTACAGAATCATTCTGGATTCATCCATGTGATGAATTTCACACTGGTTTTGAATGCTTTCATTAGGGGTTTTTTTTAATTATTATTATCTTGCCCTTAATGTTACCGATATTTCCAGAAATCTGCAGTTCTGTTTTATCCTGAATACTAAGCTGGACTTTGCAAGCAACTGCTTAAATTGCATAAAGCAAAAGGGTTGTTTCGGGAAAACAGGCCCAGTAGACACCGTACTTGGCTAATAGAATAGGTATTCTACCTTTTTTTTTTTTTTTCCCTCAGTTCTTGCGATTGCTAAAGATAAAGGTCATCCTGACAGATGATAAAGCGGTTTTTATTTTCATAAGGATGACTTTAGTTTCAGTTATTTGCTATTTTAACCATGTCAGCAGAAGTTGCAGATAGGCTTGTATGTGGCAAACTACTGTGACTTTCCACTGTCAGACACTTTGTGAGCTTGTTTGCATAAACACGGGAACATATGACATTTCTGTGCAGATGCCTCAGGTTTCCCCTTCACCAATTCTCCCCAAGTGTTTCGTCATTTCTTGGAAAACAGCATCAAAAAAAAAAGGACTGAAGTAGGAGACATGGGGAGAGACTGTTGTTCAGTGTCTGCAATTAATACAAATATATCCTGTGACAAGTGAGATGTACAACAGGAAGCAGTACTCATCTGCTTCCCTGCCACTGTGTGGCAATTGGAGAATGCAAGATTGCCACAGGTGATGTCTTTTGCAGGTATCTGTAATTTACTCCCTTTTGCATCAGGCTTTTTGGTGTGGCTCGTAAAAAGGCACATGGCTAGAAGAGCTAATAAATAGAAAGATTCCCAAACTCAAGAGTTCCCTTCCAGAAATGTCAATGTGTTCTCCTTAAGATGCTTGTCTAAATCATGTTACTGCAATTCATTAAGATCCTATCAAAAGAAATTTCAAATATAGGTGAGTGGAGAAAAATAAGCATGCTTTTACTGTATACATAAATGAGATATCTTCCAGAATACTATGCAGTTAATCTGAAGTTAATATAAAGGTAGACTAAAACACTAACTAAAATATATCTAAAAAAGCCCATACAAATGCTAAGCCAAACTCCCAAGTGAACAAAACCAGGAAGACTTATGAATAAGGAAAGAAAAATTATCCAGAATCCAGCTTGTAAGAACGTGACGCATCTGTAGAAACCCTACCACTGTAATGAATGTTTTCTATCAGTTAAATGGATTGGACTAAGTCAGCTTACTAATGTACCAGGGTTGTGGGACATTTTGCATATCAGTTTTATAGGAACCATCATTCTACCTGGAGAAGATGTAGCTTATAATACTCCCCTCCTTATAATCTACATTACAACTGAAGATAAGGTAGCTGTCGTGTTGTCCAATATAACACATACATAGTCTCCATCACATGGCACCTTCCATCCAGCAAACAGTTGGGTTTTGGCCCAGCTCAGATATTAACTGTAAACTGGAAAGCAGTCAGCAGTCAGTTCTATTTTATATTAAAAAAAAAAAAAAAAAGCCAAGAGTTTGCATGACATTACTGCAAACCAACCCCTAGCACACAAAAATATATTCTGTGCTGCAATATTATGCTATCCTCAGTGAGACTCCCAGACAACTTTCATAGACATTCAACGAATGAAAAATAGTGGGTTTTGAAGGATTTTAAGAATTCAGATTACCCCGAAGTTACTTATACATGTGGGAAGTAATAGGAACTCAAACCATTTTAAAGCAGCAGTTGAGAATAAAGTTTCCTTATTGACTTGACCTCTCACTATTATCACCTTATATCCAAAGGTGGAAATTTTTTTGTACTATTAAACCAAGATCTTTTCCCCTCCCTTCCCTTTCTTTTTTTTCTGAAAGCAAAGGCTGTGGCCATTTCATTACCCTGAAACCTGATGTTATGAGATATTGCTGTAATATTAGCAGTTTGTTCATTCTGAGAAATCCCTTGGGATAGAGTTGTTTGTTTAATTGTGGGACTCGAGCCAGCTTGATTAAAATATTAAATAAAAGCAAGACAATAATCTATTACTCTTTTCTCCTTATGGCCTGTTTTCGTGGGTGAATACTTTGAGGTATAATTTTCTAATTTCAGTTCATGGGAGATTTATTTGCCTAACTACCGTTCCATTAATAGATGTCATGCTGAATTTTTAAACACATTGCACAGCTATGTTTGGACATTTGCTTTAGTAAAAACCTATCTCCAGACATCATAGAATATAAAAGTATTAAAAATATGGTATTAATAAACAGAAAAGCATGATGGTGGGAAAGCAATGGGTTTTCACAGGAGGAAAAAAATTAGGTCTAGGTAGAGTGGTGGAAAGAGGTATTGCACCAAGTTGAGAAGTCAGTCTTTTTTCCTCTGTTTATTCATGTTTAAATCACAAACTGAAATGCCTCACTAACATTTTACCTTTACCAATTCTGACCCTAAAAGACTTGGAAGGCTGTTTCAGCATCCAGCATTACACCCACTGGTTTCCCAAGGATTCCCTGGAGGACTGGATCAGACCCTGCATTTGGTAACTAACATCTTTTTTTGTCTCCTTAGTGGCTGCATGTTGCATGCACACCTGCAGTGTTAACACTCATTTTAATGTTGTAAAACAGTGGGAAAGGAACAGGTACTAGAGTAAAATAGGTCTCACATGTCTTTATCTCATTGTGGTGAATCCCAAATGGATTTGCATGGGGTGAGAGTAACTGAGGCTTATTTCTGTCATTGTTTAAAGTGCTTGCATTAAGATTGGAGTAAAGATTTTGGAAGACAGTAACTACACAGTAGTTCAGATGCACAACATGAGTACAATGACCTAATGTAATCTCCTTAAGAATTGTACATAATTGAATAGATTTATTCTCTCAGAGATGAATACACTTTCCAGTAGGGAACTGACACTCCTTATCATTACCCTTTAGAAATCATTTCTTCTTTCGGTTTATTGAATCTAAATGTTGATACACAAAAGCCTGAGCCTGAAAACTTTCAGGATGACTGTGTAAGAAAGATGAATGCAACAAAAAAAACCCCAATACTGCTGCAAAAATGATGCCATCTACAACAGTCACTGGCAAAAACACCCCAAAGTAAATGTTGCCTTACGCAGCCTAGTGAAAGAACAGATCACAAGGCCTAAAGAAACCTTTTACAAAGTTTGTCCTTACAGCTGGTCAAAATTTAAATACATATATATGTGTTTACATGTATACAAACATTTTAATGAGAAAGGCCAAACTAGGGGTGGCAGTGGAAAGGAAAGAGCATGTCTACTGCCTTCCCACACAAGAGTTTTGCACAGCCCGATGCCTAGAGCAATTCTGTGGGTCTTTAAGTTGAAAGCTGATAAGTCAGCCTAAATAAGGGAAGTGATTTGTGCCTTCATCTCAGTGTGAGTGCTTTCTAAGGTGGTATGTTGTTTCCTAAATGAGAATTGTCAAAAGGTCATAGCTTTTATCCTGGTGTGGAATAGAAAATATTTTGAAATTTCAAAGATTTCATGGGAGAGACAATTTGCTTTGCTGCTCTGTGTGGTTTTCCTGTCTAATTAAACTGTGAATTACATAGCTCAGGTAATAACACATAGAGAAAGCTTTAATATTAATAACAAGTACTATAAAGTTACTAGTGTTTGTCAAGTTTAGCTTCCTGGGGATTTTGTTTGTTTATCCTGCTATGAAACTTGAATTCATCTCCATGTTATTACTTCAGCTATTTTCAGTGAATGATTCTATAACAATTTCCATTTTCATTATTCCATTCTACAACGGAAAAGAAAATAGGGATTCAAAACTTTTAAAAGTAAAAAGATGTTCTTCTCCACGGAGTGGTGGTATCCCAGCTAAAACCTAACCTAACTAAAGAATTACTTTTTCCACCAAAGTCATGTTCTATATGTTAATACATGCAGCATATTAATACTGCCCTAGGCTTGCTACAGTTCAAACCAACAAATCAAGTTAAGTACATATCAGGCTATTGGCACTAACAAGTAGTTAGAATATACTCAGTTAGAATATCAAGATAAAGGCATGTAATTATCCTAAAGAGGAAAAAAAAGATGAAGAGAGAACAGTACAGAAACTTGTATACATATAGTAAGCCAGTTTTACCATATTTAGACAGTTACAGGACAAAATCTTTGTTCAGGAGCAGAAAAAAATGTGTAGGCAGCTTCTGCACCCCATGAAGCACCCATAGAGCGGAGCTCCTTTCTGGCCGACAGAGGAGGTCCTGCCCACTGCCAGGACTTGAAGAGACTTTATGGTGGCTGAAAGAGGAAGATGGTTCAGACGAGCACCCACAAAGGAAGCAGTATACCTAACTCCAGGTATAAACTAGACATTTCTGGCTATAGGAAAACACAGTGCTGTTTACCTGTAGGGAGGGGTAAGGCCCACAGCTGGGTGCCTACCAAACCAGACACATCTATACTTAGAACGGCACCTAGGTGGGTGTTTTCAAAATCTTCAGTTTGGACTTAGATTGTAACATCAGAGGGCTGCTATAAGCTTTCTGGGCATGGTCTTGCAGACAGTGGTGATTAGGCCCACATAAATGTCAGCGCTATCTAGATGGTTGGGGATGTGGATGTCTGAACAAGAAAGGTATGGAGGGAATGACAAGAGCTGAATACGCCAATCATGCAGAAAGACAGAAGGAAGGAGTGGAAATGAGAGAGGAAAAAGAGATTGAGAGAAAAAGGGAATTGTCTGTCTTCCTTGCTTTCTTGCCAACACCCTAGTTTATCAAATGCCTATTTGACCAAGATATGAGTAACATCTCTTGCTCTTACCCAAAATGGGGTTCAAAGTCTTTATTCTATTCTGAAGCCTAAATACACACTCCCAAGTGTTGTCAGGGAAATTGGTCCTGGGCACTTCTCTGAGGATTTACATGCTTTCACTGATCTCTGGCTATTAGAGATCCCAGTCTTTGGCTTACAGTACTGTCTGCATTGTAATGCAGGGAAGAGGCTTACTAATGTTAAAAGCTATACCTTGTGTTTTGTAGGTTTAGGTGTGGTTTAGAAACGCATGTTGGCTTTCAGTGATAATAATGCCTTCTTTCATCAGGAAGTGCAAAACTGCCTGCTGCATGGAAAACCAATTACTACTGCAGAAATGTGTATTAGTGATGAAGAGGTTGGTAGGCATTGGAAGCTCCTCTTTCCCGGTGCTTTGTGTAACACTTGCTCCTTTTTATCCAAGATGCTTCTGTGTACACAACTAAGTTCTCTGAAATTATGGACTGAATTCATGGCAGGAACAGTCAGCAAATGTTTTTTACATTTGAATTTAGATGGATAAATGATAGTTCTATTTGTTTTTTACTTGTTTTCTGAAGATAAGTGAACATAGTCACAATCAACAACTTTCTGCAGGTGACACACAGGTTGTGACGTTAATAGCCCACTTCAAAATGTATTCAGTAAACTGATTTTTTTGTAAACAAGCACTTCGCAATTATCCCTAGAACTAGTTGTTACACATTACAAATAAATGTATTACGGTGCCATTTATTTGCTCATATTTTTCAAAAATAGAATGCCTACTCATTGTTCTTTAGATGGATGTCTTTCAGTGCACAGCATGTTCTGTGATTCAAGCTTGCATTTCAAAAATGTTGTGAATGCTTTCTTTAAAGCTGCTGAAGTGTGGTTCTGCTCTGAACAGTGAGTACGCAAAAATAGCACCTCCTTGTACATCTGATCTTCTCACTATGTTTACCCCAGATCACTGGGAGTACAATATTAATATTGACCATGCTTTTTCTGCTTTCTTCTGTCTTAAGACTGTAGAGCCAGGTCAGGCAGGGAGAATAAGGTTATTTCAATTCACTCTTTGATATCTTCACCAAACACACTACCAACAAAATGGTTTATCAAATTGAAAACAATTCTGCTTGTGCAAAACCATTCAAATCAAGGGAGTGAGTGAAAGTGGCAGTGGAAATAATACATTTTGTGGTCAGTGTGATCATAAGTTTAATCTTTTTCTGTGTGAATTGTTCAAAAAGTATCTACCTAACACCAGAGACAAGTGAAACTGCAAATATCTTGAACCAGCTCTGACAAGGGAAATATAAATCAATATGCAAAACAGAAAAAGATCCATGATTGTTTGTATACTAATTCACCCTATAAACAAATCTCTAAGTTTAAGAAAGCTTAAATAGTTATCTCAAAATGCTTTACTTACTTTTAAATGGGGGTTTTAAACCTTTTTTTAGAATATAATGCTTCAATATCAGATGTGTGAGTAAAAAATACTTTGTTTTACAGACCTCATTTAAGCTAACCCAAATATATTTTGTACTGACAATTAAAATTCTGAGTTTAAACATTTTAGGTAAGTTACAAGAAGATATTTTTAAGAAAGCAGCTAGCATAGCAATTTTCAAAGTAATTTTGTCTACATTTATGATTTTTTTAAAGTTAGATTAATTAGTAGATCCAGACATGCGAGTGTGAATGTAATAGCAGGCCTTTAGCTTCATGCCCACCTGAAGGTTACAAAGGCTTCCTGGTTTCTACCAGATCACCTCATGACCTTTATGGTTTTGGCTGCACATGGTCAATGCTCTTGTGACTCCCTGTAGCTTGATGATTATTGTAACCAGGAAGAATAGGTATTAGTTTTCTCTGTCCAAAGTTTTCTGTTGATGAGTGCTTTATTTAGTATTTTATTAAAAATATGGGCAGTGAACACTCTTGCTTTCAGATCAAAGCACCTGGTTTTTAGTAGTTGTGTTAGAATTGTTCGGCGTGATCTGAGCTTGTCTATTGACCTAGGCACATGAGGAAACCCATATACAGGGATATCTAGATTTTGAATGCCAAGTGACCACATAGGGAAAGTTAGTCAAGCTGGTGATATTTGTAGCAGCCTTGTAAACACCAAACACTTAGGTGAGTTCCATGTTGAAAACTTTGGTGCCTAGGTTTATGTTCTCCCAGATATGAGGTGATGGAAGAAGTGCTGCCAGGCAAGCTCTTTCATACTGGTTCCTGTCTACTGACTTTTCAGTCCTCATGAATTGGTTGTCAGCTTCCTTCATCTGTTGGAGACACTCAGAAGCCTGAGTTACTTGCTTCTGAAAAGGTGCAATCATCTTCTCCTGAAAAACAGGAACTTGCAACTTATCCAACTGGATTTGAGAGTATAAAGAAGTAGAATCTGAGAGCTGTGCTGCTGAAGGGGAAATTCAGCATCCTGCTACTGACAAGTCATATTAAATGTGTTTAATGATAATGGGCTACTGACAGGTCCCTGGACTGCAAACAGCTCTGAATTAGCAATTATGCCTCCCTTGTATGTGTAAAAAGCAAGAGCCACTTGACTTCTCATCTTGGTATTTTCTCCCTGTCTTGGAAGATAGTCAGGAGCACTAAAAAAATGCTTCACACAGACCTGGAGGAAAGGTGGAAATAAGAAGTGCCTCCCTTTGCTGAACAGTGAGCTTTAATGTGGCAAAGCCCTCAGAGGGATTGTCCCCAGACCTTCCAAGTATCTGCCCCTGTTGCTTTCAAATATGTAAGTCTGCTGAGAATAGTAAATTATTCTTCAGCTTCTAGATTAACACAGATGAGTAACCTACCTCATTTCATGTGTGGTCCTCCGTTCCCAAGCCAGAGGTGATATACCTGGTCCAAGAGGGAGGAGACCTCAAGAAGAGGACAGTTCTATTCTGAAGTGAATATCTGGTTCAGAAGAGTTAGGTTTAGACTTCCCTTCGTAGAAAAAAACATGTCTGAATACCATTTTCTAATAGATTTCCCCAACAGAGAAACTGATGCCAAGCATAAAGTAAATATTCAACAAGTGAGACCATTTTAGGAACAACCAGTATAGCACTGTAATGTCCATACAGAAAATCAAAGGAAAGCAAAGCCAAGAAAAGAGAAGAAAATCTGCAATGCATTAAAAAAGTTGTGTTTCCCTACCTTGTTGCGCTTTTTGCAGATGTTTTCAGCTTTGGTTTTCTATCCCTGCCTTTCACTGTCTCCAGGAGGAAGACCTGAGGAAGTGTGCAGATTTTAGAGTACTTAGGAGAATCCACTTTTTCCAAAAGGGAACTCCCTGGGTTGACTGTAGCAAAGCTGCAGCTCTCCTATATTTTTGGTCATCACACTGAGACTGATAGATTGACTCACACATACTGTGTATACACAGTTATATGGATAAAAACAGAACTTGAGGAAAGTAAGGACTAGAGTTGGGGCTAGGTGATCTTCAATGCAAGGAACATTGGATTTAAGCAAAATGAAATTGAAAGCTTAGTATGAAGCTTATTTTAGAATTGTTATTTTGCTAATGGAGAAGTATTCAAGCAGGAGGCAGTTTTCCTTTAAGCGTACATGCTCAAAATCAAAGAAAACAGAAAGAAAGTAATATTGTTTCTCATCAGCCTAAGCCTCCTTCTTCCTAATGCTTATAATCAATCTATGAGCAGATCTAAGTGTTTGTTATGCAACAGTAATGCTGAGACTGCTTGTGAACAGTTTTCTGTATTTATGCAATGCCTGATATTTGTTTTTCTAGTTGTGTTGATTAGTTGTGACTGGTCAGACAAGTCATATGGTGTTGTTTCTGTTCTCAGATTAGAAGAGTGCACAAATACTCTCTCATGTGTCAAGTAGTTTTGCTAATACTTACTCTGGCAGCTTCAAGCCCAAGATGCATGGTAACAACCCATACTTTTTTGAAAATGGATACAAAAGGAGAAAAAGCACAGCTGAAAAGAAAACAAACCCTGAGCAAACAGTCACATAAAACTGCTTGCCGTGCTTGCCTGTGGAGCTATACACATGCACATTCTTTTGTTTCTTGTTAAATAACATGTGCATGTGCTAGGAATCCAGGTCATTACTTTTGCTCTTGAAAAAAGTATTTCAAAGGGATCTTTTGTGTTTGCTTTACTTTACATGGTTTGTTGTTGTTTTGTTTTGTTGTGGGTTTTTTGTTTGTTTGGTTTTAATTTTTATTTTAATGATTATAAATCTATACATCTTAGCTCTGATACAGAGTTCTGGCTTTCCAATGAACACCGGTTTGTCTCAAATCCTTCACAGTTTTAAACAATTTTTTGAAAAGGTGACATTTTCCTTATTACTTTTACAAAGGTTAGTTTTGTCCCTGAGCCACAACATCTATAACAATAAAAAGATATTTTGCAGGATCTCACCAAAGATGGAAATACTTTCCTCAGAAGGACCAATGAAGTATTCACTGCCAGATCAAGGCAATGAAGTTTTGGCTCTAATTTTAACTTCATTACTCTCTATGACAGATGTTTTGACTAAGGGCAGCACTATCTGAACTTTTACAGAAACTTATTGGTTGCACTCTATTGTCCAGATGGCTGATTGTTTCACGAAAACGTTGCACCATACATTTGTATGCAGGCTTCAGATAGCCTGTGTGGAAGGATACAGAGAAGCTAGGGGATGGATGACTGTAGCTGACATTGAACTGGTTAGCGAAAAAGGGAGATGGGAAAGTGATCCATGCCCCAGAGATCCACGGCAGCTGTACAATAAATTCTCCTCACATCAGCAGCGGAGAATAATGTAACATGACACACCAGAGGGAGCATGTTGAAGGAAAATGTGAGGATCCACTTTCTCCCTTCTCCATCAACACTTCCCACAGGCTGCTATAATAACAGTGATCATTCTCAGTGATTATATCCAGATTTTGGTGCTTCTATGAGTGCAACACTTCTCAGAGCAAGGTGCAGAGAAGAGCAGGCAGAGCAATCTCCAAGTGGGGAAGTGGTTAAATGGCAAAGACCAGAAAAAGTTAAAAATAAAGCATTTCACAAAACATATTAAAAGAAACATCGGAGTTGGACTAGATAATCTGGGTTGAACCAGGTGATTTTTAAAGGTCCCTTCCAACCCAAATCATTCTATGGTTCTATGATACAAACTCAGAATTGTTTCCTCTACACTACACAACTTATTTAAACCTAAAAAGCAGGAACTAGGGAGGAAAAGCATATTGTACTGAGACAATTACAGCCCAGAAACAAGAAGACATTTAAACATCCTTCTATAGTCACATCCTATTTGAAAGGAACAGAGATTTTAAAGTATTTTGTGTACAATTAGATCAACTTTTTCTTGGAAATTCCAGGAATTATTTTTTCCTATCCTAATAAATCCATACTGAAAAGAGAAGAAAGTGAGTATCTTTAGACCACAGAAAAATCTAATGAAGAGTTTGCACTCCTGTTCTTGTCTTCACAGGAAGCTTAGTACTGGGTATAATTTAAAACAAACAAAAAAAATTTTGAAATAAACTTCAGAATACTTGGGGGATTTTTTCTTTTATTTTTTCCAATTTGAAAACTGTGATACTTAATGCTTTAAAGGCTACTTTTTTTGGGGGTGGGTGGGGGTGGGGTGGAGCGTAGTCTTATATTTGAACCATGACCATGGAGTATATAATCTGTTCCAATCCCTTCTGGCTGTTCTTCTGCCAACTGGTGTTGAACATTTGGCTGCCATGACTTTTGTGCATTGAAAATGGCTGTGTTATTGATACTGTTACTGCTACTGATCTCCAAAATATTTAGCTGAATTGTACACAGTTCCTATGCTGGACACACCATAAAGCCATAGCATTCTAGCACCATAGAAATGCTGGGTGAAAGGGATTTGTGGAGACTCTACTCCAAAGTCACAGTCAAAGTGGATTGCCACTGGGTCAGGTCAGCCATGTTGTGAAGCTCTTTATTAATGGATATTGCACAAAGTGTTTGGGTAACCTGCTTCAGTGCTGTAATACCCTCTTGGTGAAAAACTAAGGACGTTTCCTAACGTCCTGTCTGAACCTCCCACGTCAATCCTTGTGGCTGTTGCCCCTCCTGTATCATCTGATACTGCAGAGTAGCTCATCTCTCATCTTTGTAGTTATCCTTCAGTTATTTATTATAATCAGTTCCTTTAGCTCATCTTCAGTTCATTTTAACCAGGTTAAAGAAGCCAAGCTCCCTCATCTTCTCCTACATCATGTCCTACTTACTAGCCTGCAGTTAGACCCTCTCCAGTTTCACCTCAATAGGGAGGCCCAAAACTAGACAAAATATTCCAGCTGCAACCTCACCAGCAGCAAGCAGAGTACAAGAGGACAAGGTCTACAGAGTAGATCAATGTTCCTTGACCGTGTACCAGCTCAGCACTCAATTTGCCTTACTACTGACGAGAGGGAACTGTTGGTTCGCACCCTGTTGGGGTTCCCTTCCAGCACGACCTGCCTGCCAGGCTGTAGCACTGCCCAGAGCTGCTGCACCTGCCACGCAGAACTTGATGCTTCTCCTCGTTGAATTTCATAAGGTTTTTGCTGGTCCAGTCCTCCAGTTTATCAGGGCCTGCTCTTTGTTACGGTAATCATACCCTCTAACTTAAATTTGCTGAGGGTACATTCCAAAATTGTCTAGGACTTTGATGAATGCGCTAAACAATAAGGGTCCCAGTATCAATCTCAGGGGTACTCTGCTAGCTGCCGACCACCAAGCAAACATCAAACCATTGATTATTACCCTCTGAACCTGATATAGCTGCCATTTTCAACCCACCTAACAGTCTGTATTATTTCCTGTATTCTTCAGAGCCTTAAAGGCAAGATTATTTTACTGTCAATTGAAGTAAGCTGATGGGGAAAGAAATTACATGTGGGTGCTTTTCTGCCATGCCTACTCTGAATAGCACCCTTTTAACATAAGACAGGTAGAACCAGGCCCTTCTTTGTTGAAGTTAATGGCAAATGTGTAAGGAAATGGCTGTAGAATGGAAGCAATCATCTTACTGTGGCTAAACAAGCGACTGCTTCTCTGCCAGGCTGTGATAAGTGAAACACATTAGATCAAACCACCAGTTAAACCACAACTGCTTGATGGTGATTTTCTTATGCACAGTTTCATAGTGGTTTAAGCTAATGGATTTTACTTATCAAATGGATTCTTCTAGAGTATGCACTTTGCCAGTTACCACAGCTCAGCTGTTGAGTGGTAATTCAATAAGACAAGGTAATTAAATAATTTCTGACTTTGTAAGTATACCATATGTAAGGATAGATGTTGACTTCATTATTAAAAACTTTATTCAGAAGATCAGATAGAATTGGTTTTGTTGATAACTTGGCATGCTGAATCAGGCTTAGAAGGGCCTGATAGTAGGCAATGTTATCTTTGGAGGGTTTTAATAACAAACTTAAGTGTTGGAGGGGTGCCATTCTACAGATATAAATTAGAGACATAATCAGTGCATGGCAGAATTAGTATAATGGCAGAACTTGCATACAAGTATTTTAAAAATAAATAGTGTTACTTTCACCACTTTTATTTGCTACATACTTAGGGATATAGCTATTGTGATATATGCCTTCTGCAAAAAAAAGTTGTCTATTCCTATGT
Organism: Haliaeetus leucocephalus; assembly: GCF_000737465.1. NCBI lineage: Eukaryota > Metazoa > Chordata > Aves > Accipitriformes > Accipitridae > Haliaeetus > Haliaeetus leucocephalus. The sequence goes on from NW_010972931.1 coordinate 496,631, forward strand.
TTGACCTATTTATCATGTGATTTTTTAAAAAATTATTTATTTTAGTGTATGGCTCTGCATTTTTTTTTTCCTATTTTTATTATCTATACTTAACATGATGGAATGTTTGCTGTCCTTTTCATGAGATATATTTTTCATTCTATTTCAAAACTGAAGTATTCCGATAACGTTTCTCTAATCATAACACTTAGCATTGTTGTTCGCCTTTTCTGAGATGTGATTAGGATATTTTTAAGCAGAGCAAAAAATACATTTTTAATATGACCTAAGATGAATAGTGAAAACATGTTCCAGCTTTGTGCAACTGCTGACTATAAAAGCTCTCATGCAGGAGTACTATAATTATGTCTTAGGAGTGTAACACTTCTTAGCTATTTTGATAATTCCATTCAGCTGTGAATGACATGATTGGCTTGCTTACTAGAGATGGAGACTTGGAGAGGGAATGTAACTCCAAGACATAATTGCTGAATAGACTTGGCCAAAAGAATTAAGCTGTAGTTATCACAGCACACTTGTCTTGCTTTTAGGCATCCATTTAATCTTAACTAAAGAGTCAGTAAAATCACACACCTATCCTCCCACCCACTCACTTAGGACCCAAAGATGGAAAGGAAGGTAGGAAAGTATCGCATGCATGCTGTGTTTTTGTTCCTGAACAAACTTTTGATCTTCTGCTGAAATAATTCTTTCTTGCTATCTTAAAAGGATTTTTTTGGCTCTTACATAAGTATCTTTTTTATTTCTTCTATTTTTTAAAGAGCTACCACTCTGTTTTTAAATAAATAGCCTTAAAATGTTCTTGAGCTAACTTCTTTCTCTCTTTGTATGACTGCTATTGATATTTTGATGCCTTAGAAGTTTTGCCAGTAGAGTTCACAGAGTTCAAGTTAAACTGATTCTTACGCAAAGCGTAGTTTCAGGCAAGTTGGAATGAGGATCATAATGCAAATATTTTGAGTCTGTAATATTAATTTGGAAATCTCTTGAACAGGCTTCTACATGCAATCTGTAGGAATTGCTATTGAGACAAAATGATCTGAAGGGTTGTGTCCATTAGCTCTTTTGCAGCACTTTAGCAAGACTAAAAAAAAATCATTCAGCACATTCGTTTGTTATTATATTAGGGAAAAAGATCACTGTCTGCTAGTCTTTCTGGTTGTACTGTGCCATCTGTGCTTGTAAAAGTAATAATAAGCAATGAATTGCATATGCCATCTGTAGTCAGATCTTTAATAACAATTAGGTAATAATAATCCCCAAGAAATCACTTGTTAACTGTGATAATTGATTAAATGTAATTATTTTGTATAATAAACTCTAATCAATGGTTTACAATGCTGATAATATCTTTTCCCCCCCTTTTTTCCACAGTAAATGCCCCAGCATGTTTGAGCAGCTGTGCAGGAAAATTACTGATTTTCTTGGGTTAATGACTGATTTTCTACCCAATGAAAATTGAAGACATGGTCTGTTAGGTTTACAATCAGTTTTTACTTTTTTTTTTCTGAACAAGGTACAATGTAAATATAAAGGAACACTTGGCAAAATTAATTACTTCAGAGTAACTCCTTATAAGTTTAAGGGTGAACAAAGATTAATTATTCAAGTAAAAAGTACATCGCAGTGCACTGCAGTATCAATGGATTGTTCTGTAGCAAAGGTGTTTCCCACAGAACTGGTGATAAGAAATAACCCCAAGACGTAGAAGGTGGTCTCTTGATTTGTTTGCAAGTCCAGTCCTAAGGCCCCAGTTCTGCAAAGCCTCAGGCCCTGAATGAGGTGAAGCAGTCTATCATTTGATTAATGCCAGCATGTGCCTGAATTCCAACTAAAGTTAAGTATGAGTTTCAGTGTTCTAGTGATCTGAATCTTTGCACTCATACTTAATTCTGCACAGATGAGTAGGGTCTTGTGCTCCTATTCATTTGCTTAAAGCTAAGCTTAAGCAACAGCATTTGTGAGATGAGGAACTATATCTGAACAGCAGACTAGAATGTATGTCCCCCCCAAAAATACCTTGAGAACTGTTCAGACATGCCATTCCAAGAACAAGACAAAGTATTATATTTATATAATATAGTGTGGCAGTTTAAGAGGGAAAAAAGAATCTTGGGTTTAGTTACTATGACAATATGAATCTCTTCTGTATGACTAATGTAATTAAATCATGTACACAGCTGTAAAAAAATCTCTTGGAATTTTTTTTCATTGTAATTATTAGAGATGCATTACCAAAGGAAATGTGAGACTCAAAAATCCACCTTACAGTAGTCACCAAACATTCATTAGATAGAAGGAATTCTGATTCCCTACAATGAGTTCAAACTGGTAGTCCAAAAGTAAACCAATAATCCAGAAGCATGCAGTACTGTAAGATTAGAGAATAAATTAAACATCTGCATGCAGTTGCAGAGCTACAATCTCATTGGGATCACAGAGACAGGATGGGATAGCTCCCACGGCTGGAGTGCTGCAGACACAGAAATGTTTTGGTTGGAAGGGACCTCTCCGGATCATCTAGTCCAGCCCCACTGCTCAAGCAGTGTCAGATAGACCCGGTTGCCCAGGACTGTATCCAGTCAGGTTTGAGATACCTCCGTGGATGGAGGCTCCACAGCCTCTCTGGGCAACCTGTTCCTGTGTTCGTCTACCCTCACACTAAAAAGGGTTTTTTTTCTTGTGTTCATACTGGATTTCATGTATTTTGATTTGTGCCCATTGCCTCTCATCCTGTCACTGGGCACCACTGAAAAGAGCCTGGCTCGCCCATCTTCAGTTGCTCCATTAAGTATTTGTACACTTTGATAAGATCCCCCCAAGCCCGTGTTCTCCAGGCTGAACAGCCTCAGCCTCTCCTTGCAAATCCAGAGTGACAGAGAGCAGAATTTGTAGAGGAACAGTGATCACAACTGAACCAAAAGGGTTTTTTTTAAATTGTGTTTCTCTGGAATAAATATATTCATGAGGAGTTCTGATTTTTTTTTTTAGATTTTGTAAATGAAAATACCTTAAAAATGAGCCCAATTGAAATATCTCAAAATCAAAACTTTGAATTTCTTTTGCAGATATTTGTTGTCGGTTTTTACTTGCTCTGTAAGATGAGTTTAAGGTCTTGCAACTGGTCTTGCTCCCTGATTTGCACCAATTGGTCCTTGTATATAGACAAAGAACTAGGTGGAGTCAGAGGAGGATATTACTCTAAATATGCTTAGAATAAGAGCATTTGTTCAGGAACAGATCTACACAGAAAAGCTTATTCTAGCTTGCTACCCTGTAGAGTCCCAAAAGAATTTGTGGACCAGGATATTTAATGTTTTTATGATATAAAATTCATGTGTTTTAAACAGTAAATATTGATTTTGTCATTCAGGGCAAATTATTGCTAAATATGTAAATGAACTGTATACATTACTTGCCTGAAATTCTAATGCAATGGAAATCACATTTACTTTTTCTTTTCGGTAAGTAACCACTTGATCCTAAAGTGATCCTAAGTTTCGTTTATGTTTGTACTTGCATTTTGAGTCCATTTCAGGTTAACTTTCACCTTCAGAAATTAATACAAGTTTTGCTGGAAAAGCTTGTTCCTTGTACTTTTAAAAATGAGGAGACCTGACATTCTTTAGACTCAGAGCCCATCTGTTTTGCATTTTCCTGGTATGTCCCATGAGTTTTTTAAACTCATAAGGCTTCCAGTATTACTCTGCATATGCTAACTATTTTCAAGCAAATACTTTGGGTATGCAGATGTCATATAAATGCTAATACAATGATATCATTTCCAGTGCTTTTCAGTTCAGTGCAAACATTTCCTACATTGTGCTTAATATTGTTTATACTCATTTATTTCTTCTGTTTTCATGGATGTGCAAAATAAAGGGGGGAGAGGGAAAATACATATTGAATGTTGTATGTAGGTTTCAATTTTTCTCAAAATGGTCATTTTTATTTTAAAATATACATAAAGATTATTACTTGTGGCTTAAATTCAATCTCAGAAATTAACTATTTAATAGGTTTGTTATTGGAGCTTACACTATAGTCTGTCCCAGCATCATTATCCTAAGATAAATATAACAGTCAGAAAAGAAAACACTTGGAAATAATTATAACCCAAAACAAAGAAAACATTGCAGACCCACGATCTGTGTTCTGTGTAATTTTGTTCTTCTCTGGATAATACACAGAGTATTGTTTGCAAGAAGATGGAGGTAGACACAGAAATACTTGAAGAAGCATGAAGGGGTTTTTGAGAAAGTTTTCTCAATTCAGCTGAAAGTGAGGTACCAGACAACAGCATAGTTTTTATACCAACATCTTTAAAACAGCTTGCCTATTTTCTTGTTGTAGCTACAGTGAAATGCCTTATATACACTTCTATAAATGAAAGGAAACAATGGATGATTTCCTGTACTGTAAAACTCGCTGTTTCAGCAGTCATCTGACATAAGAATGTATGAGCCCTTTTTCCAACAGCATAAGCCAGGATAATTAGTAGTATACCTGACAGGACTAGGGGAGGATTAAACCAATATGCATACATTTTCAGAGAGCATCGCCAGTATTATAAATGATAATATAGACAGCTTGTTACCTTGTTGTAGACTTGCAGTTCCGTCAGCAACTGTACAGTACTTAAAGTTTAATAGATAGAAAGGAGCCAATTTACATCATTTTTAGAATAGCCCTTTATCCATCACAGTGACAGCCGATGACCTTACACAGAGACTCAGCTACTTGGTTCTCCTGGCCTATAATTGCAGTGTGAGGTATGCATTTTCCCAGGTAGATCCACAGTTTAGAACAGTATGTGCTGCAAATTATTGCTTTACTTTGCAAGATGAGTAATTTCAGAAGGCCCAAACCAGTTCCCAGCAAATATAATTCATCTGGATATTTTCTTATGGTACGATTTGTATAGTCCAGAGCGTAGACTAGCCATTATGGCGGTTTTCAAGAGGTGGTTCTCTGTTTTGATAGCTTTATTGTTGTTTTACATTAACACAGATAACACAAATATTGAAACACTGATGACATCTTTAGACTATAAGAGAAGTGTTACAAACCAGTGGTTAATAGTACTGTGGCTACCTACCTGTTTTTAATTTTGGAGACTTAAATCTTTATTTATATTTTTTCTGGTGGATTGGAAGACATTACAGCTTGCATTTGCTCATTCTTTTCCCTTTAATTCATTATGAATGTGTTGGAGTGGCTCTTAACCATCTCTCTGTAGTCTGCACAAGCAAGCAGGTTTCGAGCTGAGAGATGACAAGAGATGAATTGTTCTTCATCAGAGGGAAGGAGGGGTGAGTAGACTGACCCAGACAGGGGCTTAGCAGAATAAATTGGAATAAACCAGGCAGCAGATGCCACTGGATAATGCCCAGTCCAGTAACAAACCTCTGGCCAGCAACAGGAGGCTACTGTGGAGGTTTTCCACGTTACCCCTGCTTTCCACCACGGAAAAGAAAACAGCGGGAAGAGTGTTCTGTGATAGCACTGACGGCTCATTTGACATTGTCAGGCAGGTCAGCGCATGCATAAAATCTCTGACCCACTTTTTTGGGTGCCAGGACACCGGTCTAGGCTCTTGGGAAGGGACAGTAGCTGGTGCCCTGTACCGGTAGAGTACACAGATGCTAATATGGGTCTGTGTCAGCTGGAAAGGCTTTTCCACAACCCTTCCAAAAGATGAAGAGAGATGGTAGGGGGGACAAGCTGCTGAGTGGGAGTAAAAGGGACTTCAGACAGAAGAATCTCTAAAAGGTTCAAAAGGAGGATGCCTTCCTTAAAATAAGCGTAAGATGAGTGATGACATGATTCCTCAGTATTGGAAGAAGGGAGGAAAAAAAGTGAATTTTGGGGCTAATTTTTCTGGACTATTTTTCTTTTTTCTATTTGAAAATCAAGCTGTGATGCTGAAAAGCTTCCATAAAATTACAGTGCTAGAATTACAGCATTGATCTGCCTCAGGGGACAAACTCACAACCCTTGTAGAGAAATGGTAAAGCACCAAAATCAAGATGGCCATCACAGTCACAGCTGCCAGGGATCTGTCCTAAACAGCAGAGGTACTGGGCCACTCAGGTGGGACCACTGGCCCACAGAGCAGCTGA